>NC_047112.1:6314673-6674522 GCF_902500255.1 Thalassophryne amazonica | reverse complement strand
TACTAAAAGTACACTAAAGCTATACTACAAAGCCGCCGTGGTCATGCAGTCATCCAGTGGAATCAATTCGCTGTTTGATACAGACATAAGCCAAGAAAGTCAGACCAAACAAAATTCCCTTGCCTTGATTTGAGGAACTTTTCTCAAATTCCCTGAGTTTTTCCTGACGGGAACAAGGGGAAGTCATTGTCCAGGTTTCCCCTGATGTCCAGGTTGCCTGGGAAGCCTGTTTTCAAAAATGCATAACTCTGTCAAAAAGGGTCACAAATGTCTTTCATATTTGAGAGCATTATGTAGGATGACTGACAAAGTTTGTTCCGGAATTGATCCAGATTACAGATTTTGTGGCCATTTAAATTTAACATTGAAAAACCCATTTAATGAATATTTTACATTATTATCACTTACTGAGGCGTTGCTGGGCTGGTAGCATAGATTTACATTTACACTACCTGTCCATACCATCCCTGCAGTAACAGGCGGGTATCCCAGTACCTGCCCGCTGTGCATAAAGTGATGATGTCATAGCACGCGCAGCCCAAGACGATAACACGAAAAGGCGAGAAGTGTGTGTTGGTCCCAATATGGACATTCCGGATGATTTTATCATGATAGTACGACAATGAACAGCAGCCAAAGCAGCCAGCTTGATAAAGGACGCACTGGTGAATTTGGAGAGCAGCACAGTACCAACCAACATGACAAAAGTTAAAGTGAGACAACTTTTTATGTACGCGTTTGCTGGGTGTCGTGTGTTTTGAAATGACATTAAATACTGTTAATGTGATCCCACATGTTGTGTATCTCAGTAAGTGATAATGCAAATAACATGCAGTTGCATGACACGCACGACAACTGCATGTTATTTGCATTATTATATTTTAATCAAATGTGCCCCAAACACAAAAGTGAGGTGCAGACTGGTACTCACTATCGCTTGACAAAGTTTGATCCGGATCTGATCCAGATTGTGGATTTTGTGCCAGTTTGGTGTACATTTTGCATTATATCTCAAAAAGTGCATCAATCACTGTCATTTGCGACAATAAGATGCAAACTGTCACTCTCAGTGAGCAGACTAAGTTTGATCCCCATGTGATCCGTATTGCAGATTTAGCAGATATTTGATTTTAACATTGAAAAGCCCATTTGCATCAAGTGTCATGCTTAGTTATTATGTTATGGGGTAACATATGTCACATGTCATAGAATCCAATGGGCGTCAACTTTGTTTGACCTTTCGCAGACCAAACATTCAACACAGTCAAAATTATTCCATTTATTAATCCTATGAGCTCAACTAATAATTTGCATCACTTTTTACCAAAATTGGAGCAACTATAACTTTTGACCCGTGTACAAACTGAAACTGACCTTTGTCACCATTCTTGCTGTTTTTTCCCCATAACTCCAGAAGATTCAGTCACAGATTGTCCAAACTACCTTTTTGGGAATATTTATGAAATAATATGGTGTAGTTTTCAGTATGATTGGAACATCTTGTAATTCTGACCCCAGTGTAATTCTTCAATTGACCCCCACCTGGCTGCCTACTGAAAATTCAAGTGACCAATCATTTGTTTTTTTTTAAAGAGTAATGTCAAAGGAGTATTTGTGCTGAATTTGGTGCTTCTATCACCATTTACAGGATTGTTTCAGTTATCTACTGTACTATTCTGAAAAGCCACTTTAAACAGGAGTTTGACCTTGAAAGTTTTTTTCAAGGTCAAAGGTCTTTTTTTTTTCTACTTGTGTAATTGAAAACTAGTGTTGGCGGAGGTTTGCACATGAACATATCGCTATCATCATACGTATAAAGTATCGGCTGTCCAACGATAAGCATCATATTGAGTTTTGAGAAATTATATAGAGCCCTAGTATACAGCATTACTTTTCTTGCAGACCCATAAACTAAGCTCCCATCATCCAATCAAGAGCTTCAGGATACCAAGAATTTTCAAGCATTTCTTTCTAAAAAGTTTCATGTGCAGATTAAAAGAGGTTGTCCTTGGTCTTAGTGAGGTGACATTGTGTCCAAAGTTTCCTCTTGATACACAAACTCAGTCAGGATATTGTGCACGTACAGTTGTATGATTTCCATGATTTTCCTTTATAGATCATTGGCTGTTTGGATCCGCAATTTCAATTAAATACGAGGTCTGTGATGAAAAAAGCGGTCCTTTTTATTTTTTTCAAAAAATAAATGGATTTGATTCATATGTTTTTACGTCAGACATGCTTGAACCCTCGTGCGCATGCGTGAGTTTTTTCACGCATCGGTGACATCATTCGCCTGTGGGCAGGCCTTGAGTGAGGAGTGCTCCACCCCGCCCGTCGCAATCTCTTTGTCTGATTAGCCGCTGCGGACGGCGCGCGTCGCTTTATCAACATTTTTCTGGACCTGTTAGGGATATCCGAGTGGACACTATTGGAGAAATTAAGCTGGTTTTCAGGTGATGAGAGATTATGGGGTGTTTCTGTCGCTGTAAGGACTTCCCACGGAGCGGGACGTCGCGCAGCGTTTCCAGGCGCCGTCGTCGGCCTGTTTCGACCTGAAAACATTCTAATTTAAGGCTTAATTCACCCAGGACGTCGTGAGAGAACAGAAAAGATTCAGAAGAGGCCGGCATGAGGACTTTATGCGGACATTCCACTGTTTAAGGACATTTTGTAATGAAAGACGTGCGTGCACTTGTTGAGATTCGCCGAGTCGTCACGGAAATGACTCGGCGAATCTCAACAAGTGAGTAACTGAGAAATTGTTTAACAGCTTGGGCATGTTCCAACTTGCCCGTTAAGGTTTCCAACGGAGGTGTTTTTCCTGTCGCGACCACCCGCGGTCGGGTCCAGCCCTACATGCGACTCTGCCCGCACGTTCTTTCATTACAAAATGTCCGTTAACAATGGAATGTCCGAATAAACTCCTCATGCCGACTTCTTCTGCAAGTTCTCTGTTCTCTGACGACTTCTTGGGTCAACAGAGCCTGAAATGTGGAAGTTTTCAACTTGAAACGGCGAGACGCTGCCGCCTCGAAGCGCAGATCGCCGTCAGGCGCCGTGGGCCGTCCTTAAAGCGACACTACCAGACCAAAATCTCTCATCAGCCGTTAAAATTTTTACTGAAAACCAGCTGAATTTATCGAATGGTGTCCACTCAGTTGTGCCTTACAGTTTTGAAAAAATTTTGATCAAACAAAGCAGCAGTCTCTGAGCCATTCATAAACAATGAAAAAACGACGAGAGGGTGGGCGACTCCTCACTCAAAGACTGCCTACAGGCGAATGACGTAACCGACAGGCATGAAAAAAACTCTTGCATGCCCACGAGGGTTCAAGCATGTCTGATGTAATCACACGTGATTCAAATCCATATGGTTTTTGAAAAAAATAATAAGGTCCGTTACTTTTATCACAGACCTCGTATAACACATAGCAGACAAACAGTGATATTTGAGAAGTGAAATGAAGATTATAGGATTTACAGAAAGTGTGCAATAATTCTTTAAACAAAATTAGGCAGGTGCATAAATTTGGGCAACTCAACAGAGAAAAAAATACATCAATATTTAGTAGATCCTCCTTTTGCAGAAATAACATCTAAACACTTCCTATAGCTTCCAATGAGAGTCTGGTTTCTGGTTGAAGGTATTTTGGACCATTCTTCTTTAGAAAACATCTCAGGTTTGTTGGTTTCTGAGCATGGACAGCCCGCTTAAAATCACACCACAGATTTTCAATAATATTCAAGTCTGGGGACTGAGATGGTCATTCCAGAGTGTTGTACTTGTTCCTCTGCATGAATGCCTTAGTAAATTTTGAGCAGTGTTTAGGGTTGTTGTCTTGTTTAAACATCCAACCCCGGCACAACTTCAACTTTGTCACTGATTCATAAACATTGTTCTCAAAAATCTGCTGTTATTGACTTGAATCCATGTGATTCTCAACTTTAACAAGATTCCCAGTACCTGCACTGGCCACACAGCCCCACAGCATGATGGAACCCCCTCTAAATTTTACTGTAGGTAGTAAGTGTTTTTCTTGGAATGCTGTGTTCTTTTTCAGCCATGCATACCACCCCTTGTTATGCCCAAAAAACTCCATTTTAGTTTCATCAGTCCACAGCACCTTATTCCAAAATGAAGCTGGCTTTCCAAATGTGCTTTAGCATACCTGAAGCGACTCTGTTTGTGGCGTGTACGCAGAAAATGCTTCCTCTGCATTACAGTATCATACAGCATCTTCTTGTGCAAAGTGCGCTGTATAGTTGAACGATGCAGAGAGACAATTTCTACAAGATCATGTTGTAGGTCTTTGAAGCAGGTCTGTGGGTTGACTATGACTGTTCTCACCATACTTCACTTCAGTTTATCTGAGATTTTTCTTCGCCTGCCACTTCGGACGTTAACTAGTATTGTGCCTGCGGTCTTCCATTTCCTCATTATTTTCCTCACAGTGTAAACTGACAGCTGAAATCTCTGAGATAGCTTTTTGTATCCTTCCCCTAAACCATGATGTTGAACAATCTTTGTTTTCGAGTCATTTGAGAGTTGTTTAGAGGCTCCCATGTTGCCACTCATTAGAAGAGATGCAAAGAGGGTGTTGTGAAAAGTGTAGGAACACGGACCCACGACAGGGGGCGCAAATGAACGGACAATGGAATAAGCCAAATATAACAATTTAATGTTGTGAATGTGCACAACAGAGCAACAGACAACACAACTGAGATGAACAGTCAAATTAGTTACGGTGATGTGTGAGCAGGCTCGAGGATAGAAGACGCCCGTCCAGAAAAGAGCCGGATCCCACACGCCTTCCACTCTACCGGACCTGAAGCAATCCTGGAGCCACCAAGCGCTGGGTCCCCAGGTGGCCACTGCCTCCGGCTGTCAGATCGGGTACTGCTGGCAGGAAGAACAGACAGGTGATGGTGGGTGTGTGAACACCCAGCAAACAGTTCAACATAAAGGCGGAAAGCACCTCCACCTCTCAATCACAATTCTCACGGAGCTCGTACAGATCCTGAAGTCACACTAAACAGAGTCTGCAAACTCAGAATTAATGTCAGTCAAGCACAGGAGTAAAGACGTTACCACTGTATGGCACCAAAAAGGCTGAGACGTTTACTTGTTCGGTAGACGATTTCTCGGCAGTGAGGTGAAGATGCTGCACGGCTCTTATGGAGGTGTGGATGTTGATGATGAGTGACTGCTGGCATTGTTGATGAGTGACAGCTGCCACTCCCAGTTGCTCCGGCGCCCTCACGTGCCTGAAGCCCGCACTTCAGGCAGGGCACCCTCTGGTGGTGGGCCAGCAGTACCTCCTCTTCAGCGGCCCACACAACAGGACCCCCCCCTCAACGGGCGCCTCCTGGCACCTGACCAGGCATGTCCGGGTGACGGTTGTAGAAGTCGGCCAGGAGTGCCGGGTCCAGGATGAAGCTCCTCTTCACCCAGGAGCGCTCTTCGGGTCCATAACCCTCCCAGTCCACTAGATACTGGAACCCCCGGCCCTTACGACGGACGTCCAGGAGCCAGCAAACTGTCCACGCAGGCTCCCCGTCGATGATCCGGGCAGGAGGCGGCGCCGGTCCGGGGGCACAGAGGGATGAGGTGTGGTGAGGCTTGATCCGGGAGACATGAAAGACAGGATGTATCCGCAGCGAAGCTGGCAGCCTCAGCTTCACCGCGGCAGGACTGAGGACCTTGATGATGGGGAAGGGGCCGATGTACCGATCCTTCAGTTTTTGCGAGTCCACTTGTAACGGAATGTCTTTAGTCGACAGCCAAACCTCCTGCCCGGGCTGGTATGCAGGGGCCGGGGATCGCCGGCGGTCTGCATGGGCCTTGGCCCTCATCCGGGCTTTGAGCAGGGCAGAGCGGGCAGAGCGCCACACCCGACGGCACTGCCTCAGATGGGCCTGGACCGAGGGCACCACCGACCTCTTCCTCCACAAGTGGAAACAATGGGGGCTGGTACCCCAAACACACCTCAAACGGGGAGAGGCCGGTGGCAGACGAAACTTGACTGTTGTGTGCGTACTCGATCCAGGCCAGATGGTTGCTCCAGGCCGTCGGGTGCACCGAGGTCACACAGCGAAGGGCCTGTTCCAATTCTTGGTTGGCCTGCTCTACCTGTCCGTTGGTCTGGGGATGGTACCAGGACGAGAGGCTCACGGTGGCCCCCAGTTCCCTACAGAAACTCCTCCAGACTTGCGAGGAGAACTGGGGACCACGGTCAGAGACGACATCGGATGGAATCCCATGCAGACGTACGACGTGGTGGACCAGGAGGTCTTGAGTCTCCTGGGCCGTTGGGAGCTTCGGGAGGGCCACGAAGTGAGCCGCCTTGGAGTACCGGACCACTATCGTGGGGATGGTGGTCATGCCCTGGGACGGCGGGAGGCCTGTGACGAAGTCCAGGCCGATGTGGGACCGGGGCAGTGGGGCACAGGTAACGGCTGGAGGAGACCCTGTGCCCGTTGGTGGTCTGCCTTTCCCCTGGCGCAGGTGGTGCAGGCCTGGACATATTCCCGGACGTCGGCTTCCATAGACGCCCACCAGAAGCGCTGCCTGATCACTGCCACGGTTCTTCGCACCCCTGGGTGACAGAGAGCTTGTACCCGTGACAGAAGTCCAGGACTGCAGCTCTGGCTTCCGGTGGGACGTAGAGTCTGTTCCTTGGGCCGGTCCCCGGGTCCGGGTTCCGTGCCAGGGCCTCCCGGACGGTCTTCTCCATGTCCCAGGTGAGGGCTGCCACGATAGTGGACTCGGGGATGATAGGTTCCGGTGGATCTGACAGCTCAACCTTGACCTCCTCTTCATGGACCCGGGACAGGGCATCAGATCGCTGGTTCTTGGTCCCGGGGCGGTAGGTAATCCGGAAGTCAAATCGCCGAAAGAACAGTGACCAGCGGGCTTGCCTGGGGTTCAGACACTTCATGGTCCGGATGTACTCCAGGTTCTGATGGTCCGTGAAAACCGTAAATGGTACCGCAGCTCCCTCCAACAGGTGTCTCCACTCCTCAAGAGCCTCTTTCACCGCAAGAAGTTCCCGAATGCCTACGTCATAGTTCCGCTCCGCCGGGGTCAACCTACGGGAAAAATAGGCACATGGATGGAGAACCTTGTCGGACTCTCCGCTCTGGGACAGCACGGCTCCTATCCCTGAGTCAGAGGCATCCACTTCAACAACAAACTGGCGATTGGGATCGGGCTACACCAGAACGGGTGCAGACGAGAACCGACGTTTCAACTCCCTAAACGCGGCTTCGCACCGATCCGACCAGGTGAAGGGGACTTTAGTGGAGGTCAGGGCCGTCAGAGGGCTAACTACCTGGCTACAGCCCTTAATAAACCTCCGGTAGAAATTTGCGAAGCGGAGGAACTGTTGCAGCTTCCTACGGCTAGTCGGTTGGGGCCAATCCCTCACCGCCGCAACCTTGGCCGGATCGGTTGCGACGGAGTTGGAAGAGATGATGAACCCCAGGAAGGACAAAGAAATGTGGTGGAACTCGCACTTCTCGCCCATCACAAACAGCCGGTTCTCCAACAACCGCTGCAGGACCTGACGTACATGCTGGACATGGGTCTCAGGATCCGGGGAGAAGATGAGGATGTCGTCCAGGTATACGAAGACGAACCGGTGCAGGAACTCCCGCAAGACGTCATTAACCAATGCCTGGAACGTCGCGGGCGCATTGGTGAGGCCGAATGGCATGACCAGGTACTCAAAGTGACCTAACGGGGTGTTAAATGCCGTCTTCCACTCGTCTCCCTTCCGGATCCGAACCAGGTGGTACGCATTTCTAAGATCCAATTTGGTGAAAATTTGGGCTCCATGCAGGGGATGTGAACACAGAATCTAACAGAGGCAGCGGGTATCGATTACGAACCGTGACTTCGTTCAGCCCTCTGTAGTCTATGCATGGACGGAGTCCGCCGTCCTTTTTGCCCACAAAAAAGAAACCTGCACCCATCGGGGAGGTGGAGTTCTGGATCAACCCGGCAGCTAAGGAGTCCCGGATGTAGGTCTCCATTGATTCGCGCTCAGGACGAGAGAGGTTGTACAGCCTGCTGGACGGGTACTCAGCGCCTGGGATCAAATCAATGGCACAATCGTACGGACGGTGCGGGGGAAGAGCGAGCGCCAGATCTTTGCTGAAGACGTCAGCAAGATCATGGTACTCCTCAGGCACCGCTGACAGATTGGGGGGGACTTTAACCTCCTCATTAGCTGTCACACCGGGTGGAACCGAGGATCCTAAACATTCCCGGTGGCAGGTGTCGCTCCACTGCGTCACTACCCCAGATGGCCAATCAATCCGGGGATTGTGCTTTAATATCCATGGAAACCCCAAAATCACTCGGGAGGTAGAAGGTGTTATATAAAACACAATCTCCTCCCTGTGATTTCCAGACACCACCAATGTCACTGGTTGTGTCTGGTGTGTGATTAATAGGAGAAGGGTGCCATCTAGTGCCCGTACCTTCAATGGGGAAGGTAGTGCCACTAGAGGGAGCCCTACCTCCTTGGCCCATCTGCTGTCCAGCAGATTCCCTTCAGACCCCGTGTCCACCAGTGCTGGGGCGTGAAGGGTAAGATCCCCACAAAGGATCGTCACTGGGATGCGTGCTGATCTACGGGCTTTTCCCGTGTGGATGTTATGGCCCACCCTTAATCCAGTCTCTAAGGGCGGGTGCTGAAGTTTAACCGTATGGGGCAGTTTCTTTGTATGTGCTCATCAGAGCCACAGAAAAAACACTCCCCGCGAGCCAGCCTCCGTTGTCTGTCATGTGATTTTACTTTGGCCCTGCTCGTGTCCATAGCTTTCGTCAGCAGGGGGAGCTGTGGCTCCACGGAGCTCTCCGACTATGGAGCGTGGGGACGGCGGCACCCTTTCGGACCCGGAAGGAAGAGGGACGGCTCGTGCCCGGCCACGCCCTTCGCCCCGCTCCCGACGGTGTTCTTCTAACTGGTTGTCCAACCGTATAACCAGGTCAACAAGCCCGTCAAAATCCCGCGGCTCATCCTTAGCTAGCAGGTGCTCCTTCAGGACCGGAGACAGTCCATTTACGAAGGCGGCGCGGAGTGCAACGTTATTCCAGCCAGACCTCGCAGCCGCGATGCGGAAGTCGACTGCGTACTCGGCTGCACTCCGATGTCCCTGTCTCATAGACAGCAGCACAGTCGAAGCGGTCTCGCCTCTATTGGGATGATCAAACACTTGTTTAAACTCCCTCACAAACCCAGTATATGTCGTTAGGAGCCATGAGTTTTGCTCCCAGAGCGCCGTAGCCCAGGCGCGTGCCTCTCCTCGAAGCAAACTGATGACATATGCCACCCGGCTAGCATCTGACGCGTACATGACGGGACGTTGTGCAAAGACGAGCGAATACTGCATTAAGACGTCCACGCACGTCTCGACACAACCTCCGTACGGTTCCGGTGGGCTTATGTATGCTTCAGGGGATGGGGGGGGGGGTTCGTTGAATCACCACTGGAATGTCTGTATTTTGTGCTCGGTCGGCTGGAGGAGGTGCTGCAGCAGCGCCTGGAGTGCGCGCTTCCACCTGGGCGGTGAGAGCCTCCATCCTCCGATTGAGCATGACGTTCTGCTCGGTTACTAAATCCAACCGAGCAGTGAAGGTGGTTAAGATTTGCTGCAGCTCTCCTAACACGCCTCCTGCCGACGCCTGTGCACCCTGTGTTTCCATTGGCGGTTCACTCGATGGTCGACGCCCCTCGGGATCCATGACGCTGGCCGAGAAATCTTGTTGTGAAAAGTGTAGGAACACGGACCCACAACAGGGGGAGCAAATGAACGGACAATGGAATAAGCCAAATATAACAATTTAATGTTGTGAATGTGCACAACAGAGCAACAGACAACACAATTGAGATCAACAGTCAAATTAGTTACGGTGATGTGTGAGCAGGCTCGAGGATAGAAGACGCCCGTCCAGAAAAGAGCAGGATCCCACACGCCTTCCACTCTACCGGACCTGAAGCAATCCTGGAGCCACCAAGCGCTGGGTCCCCAGGTGGCCACTACCTCCAGCAGTCAGATCGGGTACTGCTGGCAGGAAGAACAGACAGGTGATGGTGGGTGCGTGAACACCCAGCAAACAGTTCAACATAAAGGTGGAAAGCACCTCCACCTCTCAATCACAATTCTCACAGAGCTAGTACAGATCCTGAAGTCACACTAAACAGAGTCTGCAAACTCAGAATTAATGTCAGTCAAGCACAGCAGTAAAGACGTTACCACTGTATGGCACCAAAAAGGCTGAGACGTTTACTTGTTCGGTAGACGATTTCTCGGCAGTGAGGTAAAGATGCTGCACGGCTCTTATGGAGGTGTGGATGATGATGATGAGTGACAGCTGGCGTTGTTGATGAGTGACAGCTGCCACTCCCGGTTGCTCCGGCGCCCTCACGTGCCTGAAGCCCGCACTTCAGGCAGGGCGCCCTCTGGTGGTGGGCCAGCAGTACCTCCTCTTCAGCGGCCCACACAACAGAGGGTAAACATTTGCAAATGGCCACCTTAAATACCATTTCTCATGCTTGGATTCACCTGTGTAAGGAGGTCAAGGGTCAATGAGCTTACTAAACCAATTCTGTGTTCCAATAATTAGTGGTAAATGTATTGAAATCAATAAAATGACAAGGGTGCCCAAATTTGTGCACCTGCCAAATTTTGTTTAAATAATTATTGCACACTTTCTGTAAATACTAGAAACTTCATTTCACTTCTCAAATATCAGTGTGTTCATCTGCTATATATTTAACTGAAATTTCTGATTCAGACAACCAATGATTTATAAAGGAAAATCATAAAAATTATCAGGGTGCCCAAACTTTTTCATACATCTGTATCACCCAGAAAGACACACAATGTCAAAAATCTCCTGGATCTCCGCACAAAGCATGGATGAAAAACAGAAAAAAGGAAGAGGCACTTGCACAATCCAGCTGTTAATGTGATGCATGCAGATGTGCCCGACCTGCTGCCAATCAAAGCAATAAACCTCATACCTCCACACAAGTCACACAGGTTCTGCCATCTGTCAGGACAATCACCGCTCGTAGAGCGCAAACCTCCACTAACACGTTTCCAATTCCACAAATTTTTATCTTGGAAAAAAAAAATTCAAGACCAAAATGCTTTTAGAAGTGACTTTTCTTAAACTAAAATATCATGCAAAATATAGACCAAATGGTCTTTTCAATGTTAAAATCAATCAAATATCTGCTAAATCCACAATACAGATCAGATATGGATAAAACTTAGTCTATTCATTGAGAGTGCCAGTTTGCACCTCATTGTCACAAATGCGAGTGCTTGAGGCACTTTTGATTGAGATACAATGCAAAATGTACAACAAATGTACAACATCAATATTAAATTAAAATGTCCACAAAATCCACAATCCGGATCAAATCCGTATCAAACCTTGTCAGGTGACAGTGAGTGACCGTCTGCACCTCACTTTCAAACTGAGAGTGATTGGAGCATGTTTATTTAAGATATAATGTAAAATATACATTAAATGTGGTTTTCAATGTTATATTTAATTGGCCACAAAATCTGTAAACTGGATCAGATCAGAATCAAACTTGGCCAGTTTATAAAGGATACCATCCTACACAACACTCTCACATATAAAAGAAATTTGTTTTTTGACAGCGTTATGGATTTTTTTAAAATTTGTTCAGTGTTACAGACAGGGGTTTTTCCAAGATTTTCCTAATTTTGCCCCTTTGGTCTATGACCTATGACCTTGATTAAACCTGCACCCTCTTTGCCCTTTCTGGAATCAGTTTGAAACCTCTGCTCTACAGTCAATGAATGAAAACTAGACCTTTAGGTTAATTATGAATGATTTATATAATTTAATGTTTGATATTCTACACTGTCACTTACATTAAAAAAATTAATCAAATGACCTCCACTATCTCTCTGTGGGATGATATTGACAATAATCACAACCAAACAAAAAAAACATCAAATGACAGACAATCAGTAATATATATTACATCATTAGTTATGAACAATTTAATACAAAATGTTCAAATGTGGGAGGAAAATGTGCCTTTTTAATTATTATTGACTCATAGAATGTGATATAAATACAATATATATGTTTTTTTTTTAATCACCACGTGAGGACTGTCACACTTTTAGTCAATTTAAAAGCCATCACAAAGAAGGCTTTGTGACCTCACAGTGAGGAACGTCACGGACTGACGTACCTGTCCGGTGATACCGGTGACCAGAGCCACTTTTCTCTGCTTCTCGCCGTTTGTCGCGCAGCTGGACGGCTGGTTTTTCTGCTCCATGTCTGACTTTTTTGAAAATCTGCTTCCACAAACACCCGAAAGAACCGGTAACTGAACGCGTGCAGGTTTTTCGTCTAAAAGTAACCGAACCTCTTCACGGAATCCGCAAACACGAACCTACTAAACGACGTAGCAGGAAAGACTGGAAACCAGCCAATCACTGCGCAGCTAGCACCATAGACGTAAACCGAAGCAGAGCAAGCCGGTGAAGGGGGGGGGGGGGGGGGGGGGGGGGGAGAACAGCTACGACCGCCATCTTGGGTGGGTAATAGAATGAAGTCCCACAACGGGGAAGTGTTTTTTTTTATGTTTACACTACAAAAAGTATCAGAAACGTTTAATCATCAGGTCATACAGCCGGCGGCATGCTGTTGATCTCATTTTGCATTAATAATTCATAATTCATTTTATTGTACGTATAAATAACTATATACAAAGTATACTAAAAGCACACTACATAAAGTGATACAAAAGGACACAATGTTATGTTAAAAAAAAAAACCTTTATTGCAGATCAACAGCAGCTCTAACTTTGAGTTAATTCGTCCTGAGATCCACAAAACTAAAAGTGTTGCAATTTCTACTTTTTTCATTAAATAAGGGTCAAAGTGATCAAAATTAATTGAAATATTGAATGTGGTAAATATGAACGCAGTAAAACATAGATTGTGATAAAAATGAAAGCAGTAAAATTTAAATGTGGTGAAAATGAAAGCAGTAAAACAATTAATGTGGTTAAAAGTGAAAACAGTAAATACTGAATGTGGTTAAAATTCAAGGACCCTTCATAAAAAAACAACATAAACTGTCAGAAATATTTATTTTTGTTTAGTTTTTGTCCTTTGAAGTGGACCACAGGATCTAGTGCTCACCGAATAATTATTTTAAAATAAAGCAATGAAACAGAGGACGAAAAAAAAAAAAAATGCACTGCTGGGTCTCAAGAGGACATCTTGACCTGGGTCAGATTCCTGGTCATACCATCTCTGGTTCTTTTCTACTCTCCTATTTTACTCTCCATTTTAGATATTTAGATGTACCTTTATACTAGCATAGTTCCACCTTAGAATTGGAATATAATATATAAGATATACCTTACTGAATTTTCATGCAGGCTGTTTGTGTCCTTGAATAAGACACTCGGTCTGTCTGGTTTGACTGGGAACGTAACCTGCATCAGACTGGAGTCCCATCCATGGGGACTCGTAGACTCATCAGCTTCACACTACAGAATCCAAGGATAAGCATGGAACGATATAGGATTAAGAATGAGAGTGTAGCAGGGATATTAGTTAATATAGGGATTCAAAATGCTGCAGCTAGAGTACTGACGGGGACTAGAAGGAGAGAGCATATCTCACCCATATTGGCCTCTCTTCATTGGCTTCCTGTTAATTCTAGAATAGAATTTAAAATTCTTCTTCTTACTTATAAGGTTTTGAATAATCAGGTCCCATCTTATCTTAGGGACCTCGTAGTACCATATCACCCCAATAAAGCGCTTCGCTCTCAGACTGCAGGCTTACTTGTAGTTCCTAGGGTTTGTAAGAGTAGAATGGGAGGCAGAGCCTTCAGCTTTCAGGCTCCTCTCCTGTGGAACCAGCTCCCAGTTCAGATCAGGGAGACAGACACCCTCTCTACTTTTAAGATTAGGCTTAAAATTTTCCTTTTTGCTAAAGCTTATAGTTAGGGCTGGATCAGGTGACCCTGAACCATCCCTTAGTTATGCTGCTATAGACTTAGACTGCTGGGGGGTTCCCATGATGCACTGAGTGTTTCTTTCTCTTTTTGCTCTGTATGCACCACTCTGCATTTAATCATTAGTGATTGATCTCTGCTCCCCTCCACAGCATGTCTTTTTCCTGGTTCTCTCCCTCAGCCCCAACCAGTCCCAGCAGAAGACTGCCCCTCCCTGAGCCTGGTTCTGCTGGAGGTTTCTTCCTGTTAAAAGGGAGTTTTTCCTTCCCACTGTAGCCAAGTGCTTGCTCACAGGGGGTCGTTTTGACCGTTGGGGTTTTACATAATTATTGTATGGCCTTGCCTTACAATATAAAGCGCCTTGGGGCAACTGTTTGTTGTGATTTGGCGCTATATAAAAAAAATTGATTGATTGATTGATATGTTATCTGGGAGAAGATACCATTCAATCTTTCAGTGGATTATGATTATGGGGGGGAAAAAAATCTATATTGTGAAAAAAAAGTTATGATTCCAAAATTTGCTTCAGACCACACACAGTACATATAAAGAACCATGTGAGGTTAAATGTGAATATTAATTGGCTTTATTGCACCAAGACAAATGGCAAGATAATAAAAACATCACATTATAATACAGTTATTTTAAAAACATGTCTTAGCAGGAAGCACCTGAAAGTCACTAAACTCTGGACAGAAGGAGTGACAACAACAACAACAACAACAACAATAAATTAAGGGGACATCATAGAATTGTTAGAATACTTTTATTCAATGAAATTATTAAACAATATATTACAAACATTTTAAAATCTTTATAAATAAGATGGAAACAACAGATGAAACACAAACTGCAAAACAATAAAAACAATTCATCATTATACAGAGCGGCTTTAATTCATCGCAATAACATACAGTGAATAAAGCATACATCATACAAAATTAGATAGATAGATAGATAGATAGATAGATAGATAGATAGATAGATAGATAGATAGATAGATAGATAGATAGATAGATAGATAGATAGATAGATAGATAGATAGATAGATAGATAGATGTAGGTTGAGGTCAAGAATACTTTATAAAAGTTCCTGTTATACTTATTATAAGTATATATTATAAACTATTTGCTGAACATATACTATATTTAAAACTTTTTATCTGATTGGGTTTTGAGGTTTGAACACTTGTGGTCTGATTTGTGGATCTTCGAGTTGCAGCAGCGGGTCGAAAACGGCCGATAAATCCCTTTCCAAGATGGCGGATGAAACATTGCAGAAAGACGCTAAGCGTCCTGTTTGCTCTCTATGGCCAGCAGAAACAGTAGATGAGAGCTGTAAGAAGAGAGTCAAGTCTCTCAGCGCTCAGCGGCACCAGCAGGTCGGAGGTAGAAATACAACTTGACAGTGGGGTGTATTTAAGAAAAAAAAAAAAAAAATAATAAGACAAGATCGCATGTGGAAAGTCAATATTACAACAGATGTTCTTTTTCCATGTCATGTATTTCTAAAGTCTTTCTGTTCCAGAGACTCACTCATCACTCTTCTTCAACTGCTTTTCCAGGTTCGGGTCGTGGGGGCAACAGCTCCAGAAGGGGACCCCAGACTTCCCTTTCCCATGCCACATTGACCACCTCTGACTGGGGGATCCCAAGGTGTTCCCAGGCCATTGTGGAGATATAATCTCTCCACCTAGTCCTGGGTCTTACCTGGGGTCTCCTCCCAGATGGACGTGCCTGGAACACCTCCCTTAGTAGGCGCCCTGGAGGCATCCTTACCAGATGCCCGAACCATCTTAGCTGGCTCCTTTCAACGCGAAGGAGCAGCAACTCTACTCCAAGCTCCCCACACATGACCGAACTTCTCACCCTATCCCTAAGGGAGACACCAGCCACCCTCCTGAGAAAGCCCATTTCGGCTGCTTGTACCCGCGAGCTAGTTCTTTCCATCATGACCCAACACTCATGACCATAGGTGAGAGTAGGAATGAAGATTTACCAGTAGATCGAGAGCTTCGCCTTTTGGGTCAGTTCCCTTTTCGTCACAACAGTACAGTAGAGTGAATGCAATCGCCCCTGCTTCACAGATTCTCCGGCCAATCTCATGCTCCTTCATCCCCTCATTCGTGAACAAGACCCCGAGGTACTTGAACTCCTTCACTTGAGGCAAGACCGTATTCCCTACCCGGAGTAGACAATCCATCGGTTTCCTGCTGAGAACCATGGCCTCAGATTTAGAGGTGCTGATCCTCATCCCAGCTGCTTCACACTCAGCTGCAAACCGATGCAGTGAGTGTTGGAGGTCACTGGTCGATGAAGCCAACAGGACCACATCATCTGCAAAAAGCAGTGATGAGACCCTGAGCCCACCAAACTGGAACACCCCCCCCCCCCGCCCCCCCAACTACGCCTCGATATCCTGTCCATGAATATCACAAACAGGACTGGTGACAAGGCGTAGCCATGGCGGAGGTCAACCTCCACCAGAAACAAGTCTGACTTACTGCCGAGCACCCGAACACGGCTCTTGCTTTGCGAGTACAGAGATTGGATGGCCCTGAGAAGGGACCCCCTCACTCCATACTCCCGCAGCACCTCCCACAGTATCTCCCGGAGTACCCGATCATACACCTTCTCCAAGTCCACAAAACACATGTAGACTGGGTGGGAATACTCCCAAGCCCCCTCCAGGATTTTTGTGAGAGTAAAGAGCTGGTCGGTTGTTCCATGACCAGGACGGAACCCGCATTGTTCCTCTTCAATCTGAGGTTCAACTATCGGCCGAACCCTCCTTTCCAGGACCCTGGAGTAGACTTTACCATGGAGGCTGAGTAGTGTGATGCCCATGTAGTTGGCACACACTCTCTGGTCCCCCTTTTTAAATATGGGGACCACCACCCCAGTATGCCACTCCTTAGGCACTGTCCCAGACCTCAACACAATGTTGAAGAGATATCTCATCCAAGACAATCCCTCCACACTCAGAGTCTTCAGCATTTCTGACAGATCTCATCAACCCCTGTGGCCTTGCTACTGCAGAGCTGTTTAACTAACTCAGTGACTTCCACCAGGGAAATTGATGAAAATCCTCCATCAGCTTCCAGCTCTGCCTCTACTATAGATGACACTCCGGTCTGATGCAGGAGTTCCTCAAAGTGTTCATTCCAGCGCCGGATTACATCCTCAATTGAGGTCAACAGAGTGCCATCCTTACTGTAGACAGCTTGGATGGTTCCCCGTTTTCCCCTCCTGAGGTGCCTCACGGTCCGCCAGAAGCACCTTGGTGCCAACTGAAAATCCTTCTCCATGGTTGCTATGAACTCTTCCCACACCTGCTGCTTTGCCTCCCTCACAGCAGAGGCTGCTGTCCTTCTGGCCTGTCGGTGCCTTGCAACTGCATCTGGAGTCCTCTGAGATAACATTTCCCGGAAGGACTCCTTCTTCAGTCGGACGGCTTCCCTGACCACTGGTGTCCACCACGGTGTTTGAGGGTTGCCGCCCCTTGAGGCACCTAAGACCTTCAGGCCACAGCTCCCCGCTGCAGCTTCAGCAATGGAAGCTTTGAACATTGCCCATTCTGGTTCAATGCCCCCAACCTGCACAGGGATGCTACAGAAGCTCTGCCGGAGGTGTGAGTTAAAGATCTGTCGGACAGTGGGCTCCTCCAGACGTTCCCAGTTCACCTGCACTATCCGTTTGGGCTTACTAGGTCTGTCCAAAGTCCTCCCCCACCCTCTGATCTAACTCACCACCAGATGGTGATCAGTTGACAGCTCTGCCCCTCTCTTCACCCGAGTGTCCAGAACATGCGGCCTCAAATTAGATGATACAATCACAAAATCGATCATCAATCTTCGGCCTAGGGTGCTCTGGTACCATGTACACTTACGAGCATCCTTATGTTCGAACATGGTGTTCATTATGGACAGTCCGTAACTAGCACAGAAGTCCAGTAACAAACGACCATTCGGGTTTAGATCAGGGAGGCCGTTCCTCCCAATCACACCTCTCCAGGTGTCTCTGTCACTGCCCATGTGTGCGTTGAAGTCCCCCAGCAGAACAATGGAGTCCCCCACCGGAGCCCCATATAGGACTCCATTTAGGGACTCCAAGAAGGCCGAATACTCCAAAATGTTGTTCGGTGCATACACACAAACAACAGTCAGAGTTTTCTCCCCACCACCTGAAGATGCAGGGAGGCGACCCTCTTGTCTACTGGAGTAAACTCCAACGTAGCAGTGCTCAGCCAGGGAAAAGTGACTTTCACTGCCACCCAAAGGACAGCGCACCCAACACCAGCGGTTCCCCCTGCGGGTGGTGAGCCCACAGGGTGGAGATGGAAAGTCCATGTGGCTTATTCGGACTGTGCCCAACTGGGCTCCGTGACAAGCCCAGCCACCAGGCGCTCGCTGACGGGCCCTACATCTAGACCTGGCTCTAGATGAGGGCCCCGGGCTTCCTCTGGGCCGGGTCATGTTTCCTCTACCTCGTTTTATCATGGTGTCTTATGCTCCAGAGACTAAAATATCAAAACCGTTTTTGCAACGATGCATGAAACCAAGAAGAGGAGAACAATATGAACTTCTGAATGAGAATTTCAAATTAATTTCACCCCTGAACATGACTTAAATATTATATTCCCCACCATGTAAACCACACTCTGAAAAGGAACACGCTGACAATTTCCATGGATCTTTTTCGATAATTCCGTCTCAGTCACTGCTAAAGGAAAGCCATCAGGTGCTTACAGTCAGACCAAATCAACTTTAGTAAAGCATTTGGTTAGGTAGTTCAGTACACTTAATTTGCTTTGCCCTCTACACGCTTAATTAAATTTGACCCATCTTATTTAACCCAAATTCATTAAGTTATTCTACCTTATGTATGTACTTCCATTCAACTCAGAAAGGCAGATGCAAACTTTTATTTTTATTTTTTGAAGATTAGTATCTTATTTCACTTAAGTCAAAATAAATTACAATTTGCAATTTGTTTTTTGATCAAAGTGATTATTTAAAAACCATTCTCGACCTTTTGCACCATCTTTGAGTAAGGTATCAACTCAGTAAAATATGCACATATAAAAACATGTTGTATTAATGTAATATTTTAGTAATACGTAATGTTTAGATTTAGTTTGATCCCATCATGCTAGTTCAGTCCGATGCAATGACAATGTTAGTACATTACAAAAAAAATTCCATTTAAAAGCTATTAATTACAATTACTATTGTGTGATTGGAAAAATTACTGGATAAACATTCAATTACTTTTAAAAGCAATTGCAAATCAGAATACTTTATTAATCCCAGGGGAAATTGTGTAAATACAAACACAATTACTTTTAGAAGCAATTGCAATTACTTTTGCAAATTTCTTTTTTGTTTAGGTTACTTTCATTATGATTGCAACAACACATATAATACAACAAGCAAATGAACGCAATTAAAATTTGATGAACTCAGTGTGAGTTGTTCAGTGCTAACACAGCTCTGATTCACACAAATGAATAATGTTTTCAAGTAAAAGCAGGTTTTGTTTTTTGTTTTTACAGTGGATTTTCATTGAGGCTTGTATATTATTTAATCAATATATTGAAAAATATTTAATCTCAAAATCCACAATATCACACAAACCATCGTACATCTTTGCAGAGAACAGGGAGTATGTGTTAATGTTGCTAAATCAGACTGGAGAAGTGTTAGCAGTGGCATCCCACAAGGGTCAGTGCTTGGACCCATGTTATTTTTGTTTTTTTATTCTTGACTTGCCAGCAAGTAAATACTGTCTTGTTACAGTTTATTCAGGATTTTGAGTTAGGTGAGCAGTGAGAACTCGTGTCCATCCAAAGGACACAGCTGACTTTAAAAAAAAAAAAAAAACTACCTCTATTAACTACTACTAAACCCTGACACCCCAAATACTATCACACATTCTACATGTACACTTATTAAAAACACATATAATCCATTTAAAAAGCATGAAAATATTGCCTGAAGATAATGTCCAATCCCCCTATAGTCCACAGTACAACGAAAATAGATATTTCCGGCCGCCATCTTGAAAAATGGCCACCATCTTGAAAATTTAATTAGCTAACAGCATTTTTGCAAGAAGTCAACCAAGAATTACAGGTGTGCCAAATTGTACATGTATCACACAATGAAAGATACTTATACAATATTATGATACAATACAATACACTTTATTGTCCCAAAGTGGAATTTTTTTCTTGGACTTCAAGTTCTCTGCACATACTTCTGTCTCAAGAAATCAATATATACACAACAATGATACATGAATTCATCTGCTGTGGTACTACAAAGCAAAGAAACACTGCAGATACGTTTCATGTGCTTTATTTATGAACTACATTAATTTACGTATCATAATGCAAGCAAAACTTGAAAAAAATTACGAAGTATTTAAAATCATAACATTTTGTTTTTCAAATGCAACACATGATTGACAGTTTCAAAAATCACACTAAATTAAATTATTTGCAAGAAAGGTGAGACTATTACACAGCTGATATTACCGTTTCTCACAATAAACTGTACATTTAAATGTAAAGTATGTGCATAACTAAGTGAAATCGTGTGTGTGTGTGTGTGTGTGTTGAGTAAAATCTTTGCACTTCAAGTACAGTCTGGTGCTGAACCAGTAAAATAAATGAAAAATAAGAATCCATGTCATTCAAAATCACAGGTAGTTTAGGCCTTCATGGAAGGTGAGCGGACTGCTCCAAAGTGCCGAAGTAAAGGCGAAGTCGCTATGTGAACGTGTACTGAAGGCAAAGCAGGGCACAAGAAAAAAGTGCAAGTGATGGGGGTCAAAGGTGACAGGAGACTGAGGTGCAAAACACACAGCACCTCAAACTCAGCTGACATCTACCTGGAGCTCAAAGGGCACACTTTTTAATGTAATTGTGGAGACGCAATTTTTATAAGACTTATAAGAATAAAAAAAAAAACTCTGTTTTCACAAAAGAGTCGATTTAAATAGTAACATTCAGGTTTTAACTGTTTGCCACATCACAGAGAAATAGGACAAAAAGTGCAAAGCATGCAAGAAAATCAGGGTAGCGTGAAAAACTGATCGCAGTTGGAGGAGGAGAGGAAGCATGTCACCAATGGGTGTGACTGATGCTCGGTGTGGCACAAAATATCCAAAACAAAATTTAGTGTACAAAAGCTTCCAAACTATTCAAATCCAGACAGAGGCAAATCCAGAAGAGCAAAATTGGGTAAGATTGAATGTTTGGCACAAATTTACACCAAGAAGTTACCCAAGATCCAGACCAGCTTCATGTAACATATTACTGGCATGGTTAACATAAAGGGCCCTGTCTTGCACCTGGCGCAAAGCAGTGTACAGTGCAGCAAAACTGTAAATGCTAGTTTCCAACCATTGTCACATTGCAAACATGCTCATGCTCAACGGTACACCATGGTCATGCTCGTCTCACAATAACATGGTACTGTATATTGTTGGTGCGTTGCTATCATGAGGCAGCAGCGCGTGTTTGTGCCATAAACCAACAAAAACCTTGTCTTCATAAATTACAGTGGAGACTTCAGTGTTGGGTGTAACACATTTGTCTGTAACACATTACTGTTCTGAATTCATAATCGATAAACACAGTATGAAGTTGACCAGCTGACCAAAATTAGCTTTGTTTAGTCTCAAAATGGGTGTTAAAAAAAAGAAGAGGTAGAACTCTTTCAAGTCCCACCAAGTTTGTCTGTTGATGGTTCAGGTTTTGATGAAAAATCAGTGATAAAAAGTGAAGACAAATCGTGTGGATTAAAGCACTTTGTTTATTTTCCTGTTGGCTGCTACACACATAAGTCAAATGCCCGTTAAATAATGTTTTGTTGTCGTAAAGTGACGATGTCACGTCTTCGAAGAGGAAGCAGAGACTGGGGACTCAGAGGCGGACTCATCCATCACCCAGGCCGAAGTCATCGAGGTGGTCAGAAAGCTCCTCAGTGGGAAGGCTCCTGGGGTCGATGAAATCCCTCCTGAGTACCTTAAGTCTCTGGATGTTGTGGGACTGTCTTGGTTGACACGCCTTTGCAACATCACGTGGCAGTCGGGGACAGTGCCTCTGGATTGGCAGACTGGGCTGGTGGTCCCTCTGATTAAGAAAGGGGACCGGAGGGTGTGTTCCAACTATAGGGGGATCACACTCCTCAGCCTCCCCGGTAAGGTCTATTCCAGAGTACTGGAGAGGAGAATTCGATCAATAGTCGAACCTCGGATTCAGGAGGAGCAGTGTGGTTTTCGTCCAGGTCGCAGCACACTGGACCAGCTCTACACCCTCCATCAGGTGTTCGAGGGTTCATGGGAGTATTATCGACAAAGGTCGTAATTAAGGCTGATAATAATAATAATTATGGCTGATGCCAAGACCCTGATCCATGCATTTATCTCTTCTAGATTGTACTACTGCAATGTTCTATTTTCTGGTTTACCGCAGTCTAGCATTAGGGCTCTCCAATTGGTTCAAAATGCTGCAGCCAGACTTTTGACACGAAGCAGAAAGTTCGACCACATTACACCCATTTTAGCATCCCTTCACTGGCTTCCTGTCCCAGTGAGATCAGATTTTAAGGTTCTGCTACTAACTTATAAAATTATTCATGGACTGGCACCTCCCTACCTAGCTGACTTAATTAAACCTTACGTACCGGTCCGGGCTTTACGTTCTCAGGGTGCAGGACTACTTTGTGTCCCTAAGGTGAATAAGAAGTCTGCGGGTCACAGAGCTTTCTCTTATCCTGCCCCTGTTCTGTGGGATGGTCTCCCTGCATCAATAAAACAGTCAGATTCTGTGGAGATGTTCAAGTCCAGACATAAGACGCACTTATTTTCCCTTTCATATGGCTAGCATACTGGTACAGTTTTGTTTTACGCTTTTTACTCTTTTAATTAATTTATTAGTAACTGAAGCGGGCTGCGGCCTCAACTTTACCTAAATCCTGGGTCTTTTAGTGAAGTTTAGGGCTAGTGGCCGGCGATCACCTTAGTATTTCTTCTGTTTTTCTTGTTGTTTAATGCTGGCAAATTATACAGTACTTTTTGTCTTTCTGATGACTGATTCTGTTCCTTCTCTCTATTTAAAGGTGCAGCTCCATACAGAGATGGGAGTTGTATTTGTATTGGTGACCCTCCTGTCCTGTGCGCCAATAGCATTTCTTGTATATTCGTCCATGAACTGTTCTGTGAATTGTTCTGTAATTTATGTTTGTAGCATTGTCCAAGCAGAGAGTCACCCCTTTGAGTCTGGTCTGCTTGAGGTTTCTTCCTCAGAAGGAGTTTTTCCTTACCACTGTTGCTCTGGGGGTTGGTAAGGTTAGACTTTACCTGTGTGAAGCGCTTTGAGGCAACTCTGTTGTGATTTGGTGCTATATAAATTAAAATAAACTGAAACTGAAATTGAGTTCGCCCAACCAGTCCACATGTGCTTTGTGGATCTGGAGAAGGCATTCGACCGTGTCCCTCGGGGCACCCTATGGGGAGTGCTCCGGGAGTACGGGGTCTGGGATCCTTTGCTAAGGGCTATCCGGTCCCTGTACGACCGCAGCAGGAGCTTGGTTCGCATTGCTGGTACTAAGTCAAACCTGTTTCCAGTGCACGTTGGCCTCCGCCAGGGCTGCCCTTTGTCACCGGTTCTGTTCATTACCTTTATGGACAATATTTCTAGGCGCAGCCAGGGTGTAGAGGGGGTCAGGTTTGGGAACCACAGAATTATATCTCTGTTGTTTGCGGACAATGTGGTTCTGTTGGCTTCATCAAATCAGGACCTTCAGCGTGCACTGGGGCAGTTTGCAGCCAAGTGTGAAGCATCCGGGATGAAAATCAGCACCTCCAAATCTGAGGCCATGGTTCTCGACCGGAAAAAGGTGGCTTGCCCTCTTCAGGTTGGTGGGGGGTCCTTGCCTCAAGTGGAGGAGTTTAAGTATGTCTGGGTCTTTATCACGAGCGAGGGACGGATGGAGCGTGAGATCAACAGATGGATCAGTGCAGCGTCTGCAGTGATGCAGTCGCTGTATTGGACCGTCGTGGTAAAGAGAGAGCTGAGCAGGGGGGCAAAGCTCTCGATTTACCGATCGATCTACGTTCTGACCCTCACCTATGGTCATGAGATTTGGCTCATGACCGAAAGAATGAGATCGCGAGTACAAGCGGCCGAGATGTGTTTCCTTCACAGGGTGGCTGGGCGCTCCCTTAGAGATATGGTGAGGAGATCGGTCACTCAGGAGGAGCTCGGAGTCGAGCCGCTGCTCCTCCACGTCGAAAGGAGCCAGCTGAGGTGGCTCGGGCATCTTTTCCAGATGCCCCCTGGACGCCTCGCTGGAGAGGTGTTCCGGGCAAGTCCCATTGGGAGGAGGCCCTGGGGAAGACCCAGGACATGCTAGAGGGACTATGTCTCTCGGCTGGCTTGGGAACACCTTGGGGTTCCTTCGGAGGAGCTGGGGGAGGTGTGTGTGGATCAGGAGGTCTGGGCAGCTTTGCTTGAACTGCTGCTCCCCCGACCCGACTCCGGATAAAACGGAAGAAAATGGATGGATGGATGTTGTCGTAAAGTGCTTTATTAGTAACTGTCATAGAAATAAGCTCAGTGTGTGCATTTTAACGAGCAAACGTTTGTTAAAATGTTCCCGAAGATGCCCAAACACACCCATTGCTAATTAAATGATGACCTACAACCCCTTTTTGTACTGTGCCATATTTTAGATTGCAGTTAGAAGCACCCAAGTGAACTTGCACTACGTGCTTTAGATCATGCACTATAGGTTGTCAAGATAGGGCCCTTGTGTTTCCAATGCCACTGTGGTTGTTTTGCTTTTGCAGACATCCCCAGCCTGTGACACCAGCTTGTAACAATGGTGTCGCAGACCGAAAATTGGTCCGCCTTGTCTTCACTGCGCATGCGTCATTTGCGACCACAGCAGCTCGTCTGAGACTGAGTCTCTACACCAAAAGTGATCAAAGGGAGTAATGTGATTATTAGCCATCAGATGACAAAGTAAAACCTCTTAAATCATTCTAAAGTCAGTTTTAAGCAGAAATGAGGCGATAATCGGTGAGTCGCTACTGACGCTTTGCAATGACGGAGGTGCAGTGAAAACAGCATCAGCAGCTCATCTGGCCGTGGCGCTCCGATCGCTTCCTCCATCCTTTATTATGAAATAATGCTGAATTTATGTGGAAATGATTGTGGTGTGCTTTAGATATCTGTTTCTGCGATAGATGATGACTAGAGCGCAGTTTGAAGCAGAAACGAGTTGATAATCGGTGAACCGCAGCTGATGCACAGAAATGACACATGCACAGTGAAGGCAGGGGGGACCAATTTTTAAGGGGGAGCAGGGGCGTTCGGTCGGTGACACCGTTTTGTAGCACCAGCCTGTAGCAGGTTCAGTCTATTGTATTTTTTTTCCATGGGACAGTAACAGACAGTCTGATGCTATTCTGTTAGCGGTCACAGCTATGAGCTGAGGCTAACGTGCGAAGCAGAGAGTAGTTATCCAGCAGCCATTCGGGTGCAGCATCATTGGTCCAGTGTTGGGGATCGAGACCCGAGTTTGTCCAAAGGGACCCTGGCGGTGTTTCTGCAAGGAAAATAAAAACAAAGACTTGATAAATGAACCGGTAAGAACACACACCATAGAGCGGGTGATGCTAGCTGGGTTTCCATTACAGAGGTGTGCTAACGTTTAGTGATACATACAGAATGTCGATAATAAAGCAGTTGTGAAATGACAGTGTGTCCACGGAGTGGTGGAATCCCACTGCTGAGTTTTGTCCTCTCCCTATCACAGTCATTCTAATGAAGATTTCGTGAGAACTGTAAATCCAAAAGTCATGGTGGTGGATCAGTAAGTCCCGCTAAATATTATACCATTTTGTTTGTTTTTTGTTTATCCAAATATTGCCATGATGTCAACATTTAAGAAGCTTTCTGTCTCTTACTTCGTCCAAATGTATCATGTTGTGTATTTTACAATGTCATGTGACCCTTTCTGTACATCATGTGACCTGTAATAGCGGGAAAGTGTTTCTATTGTCGTTTTTATCAAATGGTACAGAAAAAGTACCTCACATGAGCATAAAAACCTCTTTTTTTGTGATATTGATGAACGTCTGTGCATTTCCACACAGGGTTTCCTTTAAATCTCCATTTTCAACTGCATTTTTCTCCATTTGAAAAAAAAAAAGAACTTACTGAGTTTTGCATCTGAACTCTTCATATGTTTCTATTAAATGCATTTTCAATTCAAACTGCACAATTTTGAGGGTAATGTAAACCCACCTACCGATTTCTTTAACAAAAAGAGATTACTTCAGTTCATCTGAGTGTAAACCAACAAATCATCAGCAGAATCTTTCAGATCCTCTGTGTTCAGTTGTACTTATGGTTAATCAGATGATCAAACAACTAGTAATTTATTTGGGCTTCTCCTGTTTTACTTGGGGTCACCACAGTATGTCCTTCCTGGCGCATCTCCAGATGTCCATGTAGAATGGACATCTGGCCTTCAATGAGGACCTTCTGTTTTCAAATCAAGCACACTAACCTCTTCCACCACCATGATCCCTAGACTGCTAGCATAAAAGGGACTCAGACCCAGGACTATGTACTGAAAGCCCACCTCTTATCCACTGAGGTACCTAGTCTGGAATGATCTAATACTACGGAACTAAATTTTGGTGAAAAGTACTGATTATGAAACAGATTCCATAAATTGTGGAGCAGATCATGAGCTGAGTCAGGATGTTTTAAAAGAAGTGTAAGGTCACGTATGTTCTGCCAGGGAGACTCAGATTTCAAAGCTTTCATTCCTATTCACCTCATCAATAACAGCTGTAATCTTTAAGAGGAAACAGCTGATCCCCTGTCAGTCATCAACTCACAACCAATAGGAAAGGTTCAACTCTGTGCTGCTTGCAGTCACTAACCTGGACTCTACCTCCTCCACCCCACCGCCATCAGTCGGTCCCTGTCTGATATCCAGGAGTACGCTCCACACCTGCCTTCCTCTGGCACCAGAATCCAAGATCTACGTACCCATACACTCTTTCATGATACAGATGTTTGTAACATTCTGTACATTATCACAAGGGATTAAAATTTTTAAATTACGAGGTGTATTAGATAAGAAATCGACACTTTTATTTTTTTTAACTATATGGATTTGAATGACGTGCGATTACACCAATCATGCTTGAACCCTCGTGCACATGCGTGAGTTTTTTCAAGCGTGTCGGTGAAGTCATTTCCCTGTGGGCAGGCCTTGAGTGAGATGTGGTCCAGCCCTCTCGGCTGAATTCCTTTGTTTCACACGCTGCTCGAGACGGCGCGTGTTGCTTTATCAAAATTTTTTCTGGACCTGTGAGGAATATCTGAGTGGACACTATTCGAGAAATTTAGCTGGTTTTCGGTGAAACGTTTAATGGCTGATGAGAGATTATGGGGTGTTTCTGTCGCTGTAAGGACTTCCCACGGAGCGGGACGTCGCGCAGCGCTTCCAGGAGCCGTCGTCGGCCTGTTTCAACCTGAAAACATCCTAATTTAAGGCTTAATTCACCCAGGACGTTGTGAGAGAACAGAGAAGATTCAGAAGAGGCCGGCATGAGGACTTTATGCGGACATTCCACTGTTTAAGGACATTTTGTAATGAAAGACGTGCGCGCAAATTCGCCGAGTCGTTTCTGTGACGACTTGGCGAATCTGTGTGCGCCGCGACAGGGAAAACACCTCCGTGTTGAAAACCATTTGTAAAATTCAGGTGGCTTTTGATGGCTTTCAACAAGTGAGTAACTGAGAAATTGTTTAACAGCTTGGGCATGTTCCTACTTTCCCGTTAAGGTTTCCAACGGAGGTGTTTTTCCTGTCGCGACCCCCCGCGGTCGGGTCCAGCCCGACATGCGACTCTGCCCGCACGTTCTTTCATTACAAAATGTCCGTTAACAATGGAATGTCCGAATAAACTCCTCATGCCGACTTCTTCTGAAAGTTCTCTGTTCTCTGACGACTTCCTGGGTCAACAGAGCCTGAAATGTGGAAGTTTTCAACTTGAAACGGCGAGACGCTGCCGCCTCAAAAGTGACACTACCAGACCAAAATCTCTCATCAGCCGTTAAAAGTTTTACCGAAAACCAGCTGAATTTATCGAATGGTGTCCACTCAGTTGTGCCTTACAGTTTTTGAAAAAAGTTTTATCAAACAAAGCAGCAGTCTCTGAGCTATTCTTAAACAATGAAAAAACGACGAGAGGGTGGGCCACTCCTCACTCAAAGACTGCCCACAGGCAAATGACGTAACCGACAGGCGTGAAAAAACTCTTGCATGCCCACGAGGGTTCAAGCATGTCTGATGTAATCACACGTGATTCAAATCCATATGGTTTTTGAAAAAAATAATAAGGTTGGATACTTTTCTAACAGACCTCGTATTCTTGTCTCCTGAGTATTTATGGTAGAACACTGTAAGTGGAAACTAAACAGCTTGCAGCAATGAACAGAATTTTATTTATTTATTTATTTTGGAATCCTGTGTTGTGTCAGGATGAGGTACTGTGGTATTTTGAGGGGATCTGGACAAGTGGGTGGAGCAAGGACATTCTGAAGAATTTTTTTCTAAATATTTTAAAGGTGGTGATTTGGACTATAGGTTTGATAACTGTAATGGGTTTTTCTGCAGGACTCACATTCATTCCAATAACTTATACTTCACATCTTCCAACAATTAGCATAACATGTAAAAAAAAATGTAGATTCCCAGTCCCTTGCGTACCAAAATGGCGGCCTCCATGGTGTGTGTGTGTGTGTGTGAACACATTGATTTATTGTTGCAGGTAATTAATTAATTATACACAAATAAACAGATGGTTATGAATGCTATATTTTATTAATGCTAATAAACACTGAAATCCTACACACTGTAGCTTTAAGGTGCATCATCATTTTGGCACACATTTCTCTTCATCGTCTGTCTCAGACAATGTCGACCTTACCTGTTTAAGTCTCTGGAGGAGGAGGGCCGTGTGAGGAGTGGCACTTGTTTTTCTGCATCAGAAGAGAATTAATTAGGACAACGAAACTTATACTGGTCATACCGGTGTGTGTGTGTGTTTAAAGACTTAGTAACCTGTTTAATAATTGAGCAATAGATGAACACTGTGTTCATCTATTGCTCAATTTTTACACACACACACACACACACACACACACACACACACACACACACACACACACACACACACACACACACACACACACACACACACACACACACACACACACACACACACACACACACACACCATGTTGCAGAATCTTGCTTTAAAGCTGAAGCCATTTGGTTTTATATTATCTGTTATAATCCAGCCACGTCAAGTTCTGTTCTAGTTTAGTCTCTGCCAAGCCTCCTGTATCTTGCCTTTGTCTGTGTTTTTTGCCATTCTTGTCCATGTTTTTGTTTCAGCCAGTTATCCTGCTTCTCCGTGCCTGAACGCAGCCTTTTTTTTAACTCTGTTTTTGCCACCTCCTATGTACCTGTGTGCCCGTGATGGAACTCTGCTTGTTTACTGACCACACCTCCACCTTAAGACTGTCTGTACCGCCACCTGTATTTGTTTAAACCTTTTAATTATCCTCCATCTGAGTCATGAGTCTGCACTGGTGTCTACCTGCCTGCCGCGCCACATCACCACAGTTCCTGACAAGTTAGTGATCACATCAAAATCCAAAGTGGATTCCATTAAATCTTCAAGCAGTTTTCATTGATTATCATTTCCATATTATTTCCCCTTTAGATTTTTCAAATTTTTGACAGACAATTTTATTTATTTTTTTGTTTTTTACCATGGGACTTTTGCTTTTCAATCTAGAAGCAAATGCTTTGGCCTGTGACGGTGATTATACATAAGGCGTCATAAGTACAAGAATTCACAGCACTGTCCATGACATGGAGATCTACAATGTTAAAATCTGAATATTATCTAAAGGGTTCACCCCAAAATCCTCATGCTAATGGTGTCTCCTGCTCTAAAACCTATATTCAGACACTTAAAATCTGATTCCTTACCTTTCCAGAAGCAAAGATCTGTTTATTATTATTATTAAATGGTGGCCATTTTGGACGCCATCTTGGATTTTGAAGAAACCACCAGGCAGATTTGCGGGGAGTTTTAGTCTGTAAATCTAGTCATTTTTGTGGACCCATCCTGAAAATTTTAGCTTGTTTCCATTATTTAACCATTTTTTTGAGCTAATGCTCTTTTGGAGCCATCCTCAAGTGGTCATACAAGGAACTGCAAGCCACATGTGCCTCATTTAAGAGGACGGAAGGTTGGAGCTTGACCGGACCCTGCTGACACATCATCATCCTCATCACTCCAGTTTGGATTGGGGTGAGATCGTCGTCTTCCTGTTCCGGAGCACAGCGGTGTTCTGCTGTATCTGTTAGCTGTTTGAACTGAGCTGTTTGAGTTCTTTGAATTAACAGTCTTTTTCAAGACTTTTTTACTTTTTTTACTTTTTTTTTTTTTACTTTTTCACCGTGCTCCAACGCCTAAAGAAGACCTCTAACGGTCGAAACATTGCGACGGAGCACTTTTATCAGCTAACTTTCATCAGCGTTGGCAAGCTAACTAGCTTGCTAACGCTTTCGTTTTTATTTTTATTTTATTTTTTAGCACTGTTGTCGTGCTGCTCCACAGCCTGTCTAGTGGATTTTTATTTTATTTTAGCACTGTTGTCGTGTGTTACCTGTGCTGCTCCACAGCCTGTCTAGTGGATTTTTATTTTATTTTAGCACTGTTGTCGTGTGTTACCTGTGCTGCTCCACAGCCTGTCCAGTGGATTTTTATTTTATTTTAGCACTGTTGTCGTGCGTTACCTGTGCTGCTCCACAGCCTGTCTAGTGGATTTTTATTTTATTTTAGCACTGTTGTCGTGCGTTACCTGTGCTGCTCCACAGCCTGTCTAGTGGATTTTTATTTTATTTTAGCACTGTTGTCGTGCGTTACCTGTGCTGCTCCACAGCCTGTCTAGTGGATTTTTATTTTATTTTAGCACTGTTGTCGTGCGTTACCTGTGCTGCTCCACAGCCTGTCTTGTGGATTTTTATTTTATTTTAGCACTGTTGTCGTGTGTTACCTGTGCTGCTCCACAGCCTGTCTAGTGGATTTTTATTTTATTTTAGCACTGTTGTTGTGCGTTACCTGTGCTGCTCCACAGCCTGTCTAGTGGATTTTTATTTTATTTTAGCACTGTTGTCGTGTGTTACCTGTGCTGCTCCACAGCCTGTCTAGTGGATTTTTATTTTATTTTAGCACTGTTGTCGTGTGTTACCTGTGCTGCTCCACAGCCTGCCCAGTGGATTTTTATTTTATTTTAGCACTGTTGTCGTGCGTTACCTGTGCTGCTCCACAGCCTGCCCAGTGGATTTTTATTTTATTTTAGCACTGTTGTCGTGTGTTACCTGTGCTGCTCCACAGCCTGCCCAGTGGATTTTTATTTTATTTTAGCACTGTTGTCGTGTGTTACCTGTGCTGCTCCACAGCCTGTCTAGTGGATTTTTATTTTATTTTTTACCACCGTTGTCGTGCGTTACCTGTGCTGCTCCACAGCCTGTCTAGTGGATTTTTATTGTTTTTTGCCACCGTTGTCGTGCGTTGCCTGTGCTGCTCCGCAGCCTGTCTAGTGGATTTTTATTTTATTTTTTGCCGCCGTTGTCGTGCGTTACCTGTGCTGCGCCACAGCCTGTCTAGTGGATTTTTATTTTATTTTTTGCCGCCGTTGTCGTGCGTTACCTGTGCTGCTCCACAGCCTGTCTAGTGGATTTTTATTTTATTTTTTACCACCGTTGTCGTGCGTTACCTGTGCTGTTCCACGGCCTGTCTAGTGGATTTTTATTTTATTTTTATTTTTTTTTTACCACCGTTGTCGTGCGTTACCTGTGCTGCTCCGCAGCCTGTCTAGTGGATTTTTATTTTATTTTTTGCCGCCGTTGTCGTGCGTTACCTGTGCTGCTCCACAGCCTGTCTAGTGGATTTTTATTTTATTTTTTACCACCGTTGTCGTGCGTTACCTGTGCTGTTCCACGGCCTGTCTAGTGGATTTTTATTTTATTATTTTTTTTTTTTACCACCGTTGTCGTGTGTTACCTGTGCTGCTCCGCAGCCTGTCTAGTGGATTTTTATTTTATTTTCTGATTCACACAAATGAATAATGTTTTCAAGTAAAAGCAGGTTTTGTTTTTTGTTTTTACAGTGGATTTTCATTGAGGCTTGTATATTATTTAATCAATATATTGAAAAATATTTAATCTCAAAATCCACAATATCACACAAACCATCGTACATCTTTGCAGAGAACAGGGAGTATGTGTTAATGTTGCTAAATCAGACTGGAGAAGTGTTAGCAGTGGCATCCCACAAGGGTCAGTGCTTGGACCCATGTTATTTTTGTTTTTTTATTCTTGACTTGCCAGCAAGTAAATACTGTCTTGTTACAGTTTATTCAGGATTTTGAGTTAGGTGAGCAGTGAGAACTCGTGTCCATCCAAAGGACACAGCTGACTTTAAAAAAAAAAAAAAACTACCTCTATTAACTACTACTAAACCCTGACACCCCAAATACTATCACACATTCTACATGTACACTTATTAAAAACACATATAATCCATTTAAAAAGCATGAAAATATTGCCTGAAGATAATGTCCAATCCCCCTATAGTCCACAGTACAACGAAAATAGATATTTCCGGCCGCCATCTTGAAAAATGGCCACCATCTTGAAAATTTAATTAGCTAACAGCATTTTTGCAAGAAGTCAACCAAGAATTACAGGTGTGCCAAATTGTACATGTATCACACAATGAAAGATACTTATACAATATTATGATACAATACAATACACTTTATTGTCCCAAAGTGGAATTTTTTTCTTGGACTTCAAGTTCTCTGCACATACTTCTGTCTCAAGAAATCAATATATACACAACAATGATACATGAATTCATCTGCTGTGGTACTACAAAGCAAAGAAACACTGCAGATACGTTTCATGTGCTTTATTTATGAACTACATTAATTTACGTATCATAATGCAAGCAAAACTTGAAAAAAATTACGAAGTATTTAAAATCATAACATTTTGTTTTTCAAATGCAACACATGATTGACAGTTTCAAAATCACACTAAATTAAATTATTTGCAAGAAAGGTGAGACTATTACACAGCTGATATTACCGTTTCTCACAATAAACTGTACATTTAAATGTAAAGTATGTGCATAACTAAGTGAAATCGTGTGTGTGTGTGTGTGTGTGTGTTGAGTAAAATCTTTGCACTTCAAGTACAGTCTGGTGCTGAACCAGTAAAATAAATGAAAAATAAGAATCCATGTCATTCAAAATCACAGGTAGTTTAGGCCTTCATGGAAGGTGAGCGGACTGCTCCAAAGTGCCGAAGTAAAGGCGAAGTCGCTATGTGAACGTGTACTGAAGGCAAAGCAGGGCACAAGAAAAAAGTGCAAGTGATGGGGTCAAAGGTGACAGGAGACTGAGGTGCAAAACACACAGCACCTCAAACTCAGCTGACATCTACCTGGAGCTCAAAGGGCACACTTTTTAATGTAATTGTGGAGACGCAATTTTTATAAGACTTATAAGAATAAAAAAAAAAACTCTGTTTTCACAAAAGAGTCGATTTAAATAGTAACATTCAGGTTTTAACTGTTTGCCACATCACAGAGAAATAGGACAAAAAGTGCAAAGCATGCAAGAAAATCAGGGTAGCGTGAAAAACTGATCGCAGTTGGAGGAGGAGAGGAAGCATGTCACCAATGGGTGTGACTGATGCTCGGTGTGGCACAAAATATCCAAAACAAAATTTAGTGTACAAAAGCTTCCAAACTATTCAAATCCAGACAGAGGCAAATCCAGAAGAGCAAAATTGGGTAAGATTGAATGTTTGGCACAAATTTACACCAAGAAGTTACCCAAGATCCAGACCAGCTTCATGTAACATATTACTGGCATGGTTAACATAAAGGGCCCTGTCTTGCACCTGGCGCAAAGCAGTGTACAGTGCAGCAAAACTGTAAATGCTAGTTTCCAACCATTGTCACATTGCAAACATGCTCATGCTCAACGGTACACCATGGTCATGCTCGTCTCACAATAACATGGTACTGTATATTGTTGGTGCGTTGCTATCATGAGGCAGCAGCGCGTGTTTGTGCCATAAACCAACAAAAACCTTGTCTTCATAAATTACAGTGGAGACTTCAGTGTTGGGTGTAACACATTTGTCTGTAACACATTACTGTTCTGAATTCATAATCGATAAACACAGTATGAAGTTGACCAGCTGACCAAAATTAGCTTTGTTTAGTCTCAAAATGGGTGTTAAAAAAAAGAAGAGGTAGAACTCTTTCAAGTCCCACCAAGTTTGTCTGTTGATGGTTCAGGTTTTGATGAAAAATCAGTGATAAAAAGTGAAGACAAATCGTGTGGATTAAAGCACTTTGTTTATTTTCCTGTTGGCTGCTACACACATAAGTCAAATGCCCGTTAAATAATGTTTTGTTGTCGTAAAGTGACGATGTCACGTCTTCGAAGAGGAAGCAGAGACTGGGGACTCAGAGGCGGACTCATCCATCACCCAGGCCGAAGTCATCGAGGTGGTCAGAAAGCTCCTCAGTGGGAAGGCTCCTGGGGTCGATGAAATCCCTCCTGAGTACCTTAAGTCTCTGGATGTTGTGGGACTGTCTTGGTTGACACGCCTTTGCAACATCACGTGGCAGTCGGGGACAGTGCCTCTGGATTGGCAGACTGGGCTGGTGGTCCCTCTGATTAAGAAAGGGGACCGGAGGGTGTGTTCCAACTATAGGGGGATCACACTCCTCAGCCTCCCCGGTAAGGTCTATTCCAGAGTACTGGAGAGGAGAATTCGATCAATAGTCGAACCTCGGATTCAGGAGGAGCAGTGTGGTTTTCGTCCAGGTCGCAGCACACTGGACCAGCTCTACACCCTCCATCAGGTGTTCGAGGGTTCATGGGAGTATTATCGACAAAGGTCGTAATTAAGGCTGATAATAATAATAATTATGGCTGATGCCAAGACCCTGATCCATGCATTTATCTCTTCTAGATTGTACTACTGCAATGTTCTATTTTCTGGTTTACCGCAGTCTAGCATTAGGGCTCTCCAATTGGTTCAAAATGCTGCAGCCAGACTTTTGACACGAAGCAGAAAGTTCGACCACATTACACCCATTTTAGCATCCCTTCACTGGCTTCCTGTCCCAGTGAGATCAGATTTTAAGGTTCTGCTACTAACTTATAAAATTATTCATGGACTGGCACCTCCCTACCTAGCTGACTTAATTAAACCTTACGTACCGGTCCGGGCTTTACGTTCTCAGGGTGCAGGACTACTTTGTGTCCCTAAGGTGAATAAGAAGTCTGCGGGTCACAGAGCTTTCTCTTATCCTGCCCCTGTTCTGTGGGATGGTCTCCCTGCATCAATAAAACAGTCAGATTCTGTGGAGATGTTCAAGTCCAGACATAAGACGCACTTATTTTCCCTTTCATATGGCTAGCATACTGGTACAGTTTTGTTTTACGCTTTTTACTCTTTTAATTAATTTATTAGTAACTGAAGCGGGCTGCGGCCTCAACTTTACCTAAATCCTGGGTCTTTTAGTGAAGTTTAGGGCTAGTGGCCGGCGATCACCTTAGTATTTCTTCTGTTTTTCTTGTTGTTTAATGCTGGCAAATTATACAGTACTTTTTGTCTTTCTGATGACTGATTCTGTTCCTTCTCTCTATTTAAAGGTGCAGCTCCATACAGAGATGGGAGTTGTATTTGTATTGGTGACCCTCCTGTCCTGTGCGCCAATAGCATTTCTTGTATATTCGTCCATGAACTGTTCTGTGAATTGTTCTGTAATTTATGTTTGTAGCATTGTCCAAGCAGAGAGTCACCCCTTTGAGTCTGGTCTGCTTGAGGTTTCTTCCTCAGAAGGAGTTTTTCCTTACCACTGTTGCTCTGGGGGTTGGTAAGGTTAGACTTTACCTGTGTGAAGCGCTTTGAGGCAACTCTGTTGTGATTTGGTGCTATATAAATTAAAATAAACTGAAACTGAAATTGAGTTCGCCCAACCAGTCCACATGTGCTTTGTGGATCTGGAGAAGGCATTCGACCGTGTCCCTCGGGGCACCCTATGGGGAGTGCTCCGGGAGTACGGGGTCTGGGATCCTTTGCTAAGGGCTATCCGGTCCCTGTACGACCGCAGCAGGAGCTTGGTTCGCATTGCTGGTACTAAGTCAAACCTGTTTCCAGTGCACGTTGGCCTCCGCCAGGGCTGCCCTTTGTCACCGGTTCTGTTCATTACCTTTATGGACAATATTTCTAGGCGCAGCCAGGGTGTAGAGGGGGTCAGGTTTGGGAACCACAGAATTATATCTCTGTTGTTTGCGGACAATGTGGTTCTGTTGGCTTCATCAAATCAGGACCTTCAGCGTGCACTGGGGCAGTTTGCAGCCAAGTGTGAAGCATCCGGGATGAAAATCAGCACCTCCAAATCTGAGGCCATGGTTCTCGACCGGAAAAAGGTGGCTTGCCCTCTTCAGGTTGGTGGGGGGTCCTTGCCTCAAGTGGAGGAGTTTAAGTATGTCTGGGTCTTTATCACGAGCGAGGGACGGATGGAGCGTGAGATCAACAGATGGATCAGTGCAGCGTCTGCAGTGATGCAGTCGCTGTATTGGACCGTCGTGGTAAAGAGAGAGCTGAGCAGGGGGGCAAAGCTCTCGATTTACCGATCGATCTACGTTCTGACCCTCACCTATGGTCATGAGATTTGGCTCATGACCGAAAGAATGAGATCGCGAGTACAAGCGGCCGAGATGTGTTTCCTTCACAGGGTGGCTGGGCGCTCCCTTAGAGATATGGTGAGGAGATCGGTCACTCAGGAGGAGCTCGGAGTCGAGCCGCTGCTCCTCCACGTCGAAAGGAGCCAGCTGAGGTGGCTCGGGCATCTTTTCCAGATGCCCCCTGGACGCCTCGCTGGAGAGGTGTTCCGGGCAAGTCCCATTGGGAGGAGGCCCTGGGGAAGACCCAGGACATGCTAGAGGGACTATGTCTCTCGGCTGGCTTGGGAACACCTTGGGGTTCCTTCGGAGGAGCTGGGGGAGGTGTGTGTGGATCAGGAGGTCTGGGCAGCTTTGCTTGAACTGCTGCTCCCCCGACCCGACTCCGGATAAAACGGAAGAAAATGGATGGATGGATGTTGTCGTAAAGTGCTTTATTAGTAACTGTCATAGAAATAAGCTCAGTGTGTGCATTTTAACGAGCAAACGTTTGTTAAAATGTTCCCGAAGATGCCCAAACACACCCATTGCTAATTAAATGATGACCTACAACCCCTTTTTGTACTGTGCCATATTTTAGATTGCAGTTAGAAGCACCCAAGTGAACTTGCACTACGTGCTTTAGATCATGCACTATAGGTTGTCAAGATAGGGCCCTTGTGTTTCCAATGCCACTGTGGTTGTTTTGCTTTTGCAGACATCCCCAGCCTGTGACACCAGCTTGTAACAATGGTGTCGCAGACCGAAAATTGGTCCGCCTTGTCTTCACTGCGCATGCGTCATTTGCGACCACAGCAGCTCGTCTGAGACTGAGTCTCTACACCAAAAGTGATCAAAGGGAGTAATGTGATTATTAGCCATCAGATGACAAAGTAAAACCTCTTAAATCATTCTAAAGTCAGTTTTAAGCAGAAATGAGGCGATAATCGGTGAGTCGCTACTGACGCTTTGCAATGACGGAGGTGCAGTGAAAACAGCATCAGCAGCTCATCTGGCCGTGGCGCTCCGATCGCTTCCTCCATCCTTTATTATGAAATAATGCTGAATTTATGTGGAAATGATTGTGGTGTGCTTTAGATATCTGTTTCTGCGATAGATGATGACTAGAGCGCAGTTTGAAGCAGAAACGAGTTGATAATCGGTGAACCGCAGCTGATGCACAGAAATGACACATGCACAGTGAAGGCAGGGGGGACCAATTTTTAAGGGGGAGCAGGGGCGTTCGGTCGGTGACACCGTTTTGTAGCACCAGCCTGTAGCAGGTTCAGTCTATTGTATTTTTTTTCCATGGGACAGTAACAGACAGTCTGATGCTATTCTGTTAGCGGTCACAGCTATGAGCTGAGGCTAACGTGCGAAGCAGAGAGTAGTTATCCAGCAGCCATTCGGGTGCAGCATCATTGGTCCAGTGTTGGGGATCGAGACCCGAGTTTGTCCAAAGGGACCCTGGCGGTGTTTCTGCAAGGAAAATAAAAACAAAGACTTGATAAATGAACCGGTAAGAACACACACCATAGAGCGGGTGATGCTAGCTGGGTTTCCATTACAGAGGTGTGCTAACGTTTAGTGATACATACAGAATGTCGATAATAAAGCAGTTGTGAAATGACAGTGTGTCCACGGAGTGGTGGAATCCCACTGCTGAGTTTTGTCCTCTCCCTATCACAGTCATTCTAATGAAGATTTCGTGAGAACTGTAAATCCAAAAGTCATGGTGGTGGATCAGTAAGTCCCGCTAAATATTATACCATTTTGTTTGTTTTTTGTTTATCCAAATATTGCCATGATGTCAACATTTAAGAAGCTTTCTGTCTCTTACTTCGTCCAAATGTATCATGTTGTGTATTTTACAATGTCATGTGACCCTTTCTGTACATCATGTGACCTGTAATAGCGGGAAAGTGTTTCTATTGTCGTTTTTATCAAATGGTACAGAAAAAGTACCTCACATGAGCATAAAAACCTCTTTTTTTGTGATATTGATGAACGTCTGTGCATTTCCACACAGGGTTTCCTTTAAATCTCCATTTTCAACTGCATTTTTCTCCATTTGAAAAAAAAAAAGAACTTACTGAGTTTTGCATCTGAACTCTTCATATGTTTCTATTAAATGCATTTTCAATTCAAACTGCACAATTTTGAGGGTAATGTAAACCCACCTACCGATTTCTTTAACAAAAAGAGATTACTTCAGTTCATCTGAGTGTAAACCAACAAATCATCAGCAGAATCTTTCAGATCCTCTGTGTTCAGTTGTACTTATGGTTAATCAGATGATCAAACAACTAGTAATTTATTTGGGCTTCTCCTGTTTACTTGGGGTCACCACAGTATGTCCTTCCTGGCGCATCTCCAGATGTCCATGTAGAATGGACATCTGGCCTTCAATGAGGACCTTCTGTTTTCAAATCAAGCACACTAACCTCTTCCACCACCATGATCCCTAGACTGCTAGCATAAAAGGGACTCAGACCCAGGACTATGTACTGAAAGCCCACCTCTTATCCACTGAGGTACCTAGTCTGGAATGATCTAATACTACGGAACTAAATTTTGGTGAAAAGTACTGATTATGAAACAGATTCCATAAATTGTGGAGCAGATCATGAGCTGAGTCAGGATGTTTTAAAAGAAGTGTAAGGTCACGTATGTTCTGCCAGGGAGACTCAGATTTCAAAGCTTTCATTCCTATTCACCTCATCAATAACAGCTGTAATCTTTAAGAGGAAACAGCTGATCCCCTGTCAGTCATCAACTCACAACCAATAGGAAAGGTTCAACTCTGTGCTGCTTGCAGTCACTAACCTGGACTCTACCTCCTCCACCCCACCGCCATCAGTCGGTCCCTGTCTGATATCCAGGAGTACGCTCCACACCTGCCTTCCTCTGGCACCAGAATCCAAGATCTACGTACCCATACACTCTTTCATGATACAGATGTTTGTAACATTCTGTACATTATCACAAGGGATTAAAATTTTTAAATTACGAGGTGTATTAGATAAGAAATCGACACTTTTATTTTTTTTTAACTATATGGATTTGAATGACGTGCGATTACACCAATCATGCTTGAACCCTCGTGCACATGCGTGAGTTTTTTTCAAGCGTGTCGGTGAAGTCATTTCCCTGTGGGCAGGCCTTGAGTGAGATGTGGTCCAGCCCTCTCGGCTGAATTCCTTTGTTTCACACGCTGCTCGAGACGGCGCGCGTTGCTTTATCAAAATTTTTTCTGGACCTGTGAGGAATATCTGAGTGGACACTATTCGAGAAATTTAGCTGGTTTCGGTGAAACGTTTAATGGCTGATGAGAGATTATGGGTGTTTCTGTCGCTGTAAGGACTTCCCACGGAGCGGGACGTCGCGCAGCGCTTCCAGGAGCCGTCGTCGGCCTGTTTCAACCTGAAAACATCCTAATTTAAGGCTTAATTCACCCAGGACGTTGTGAGAGAACAGAGAAGATTCAGAAGAGGCCGGCATGAGGACTTTATGCGGACATTCCACTGTTTAAGGACATTTTGTAATGAAAGACGTGCGCGCAAATTCGCCGAGTCGTTTCTGTGACGACTTGGCGAATCTGTGTGCGCCGCGACAGGGAAAACACCTCCGTGTTGAAAACCATTTGTAAAATTCAGGTGGCTTTTGATGGCTTTCAACAAGTGAGTAACTGAGAAATTGTTTAACAGCTTGGGCATGTTCCTACTTTCCCGTTAAGGTTTCCAACGGAGGTGTTTTTCCTGTCGCGACCCCCCGCGGTCGGGTCCAGCCCGACATGCGACTCTGCCCGCACGTTCTTTCATTACAAAATGTCCGTTAACAATGGAATGTCCGAATAAACTCCTCATGCCGACTTCTTCTGAAAGTTCTCTGTTCTCTGACGACTTCCTGGGTCAACAGAGCCTGAAATGTGGAAGTTTTCAACTTGAAACGGCGAGACGCTGCCGCCTCAAAAGTGACACTACCAGACCAAAATCTCTCATCAGCCGTTAAAGTTTTACCGAAAACCAGCTGAATTTATCGAATGGTGTCCACTCAGTTGTGCCTTACAGTTTTTGAAAAAAGTTTTATCAAACAAAGCAGCAGTCTCTGAGCTATTCTTAAACAATGAAAAAAACGACGAGAGGGTGGGCCACTCCTCACTCAAAGACTGCCCACAGGCAAATGACGTAACCGACAGGCGTGAAAAAACTCTTGCATGCCCACGAGGGTTCAAGCATGTCTGATGTAATCACACGTGATTCAAATCCATATGGTTTTTGAAAAAAATAATAAGGTTGGATACTTTTCTAACAGACCTCGTATTCTTGTCTCCTGAGTATTTATGGTAGAACACTGTAAGTGGAAACTAAACAGCTTGCAGCAATGAACAGAATTTTATTTATTTATTTATTTTGGAATCCTGTGTTGTGTCAGGATGAGGTACTGTGGTATTTTGAGGGGATCTGGACAAGTGGGTGGAGCAAGGACATTCTGAAGAATTTTTTTCTAAATATTTTAAAGGTGGTGATTTGGACTATAGGTTTGATAACTGTAATGGGTTTTTTCTGCAGGACTCACATTCATTCCAATAACTTATACTTCACATCTTCCAACAATTAGCATAACATGTAAAAAAAAATGTAGATTCCCAGTCCCTTGCGTACCAAAATGGCGGCCTCCATGGTGTGTGTGTGTGTGTGAACACATTGATTTATTGTTGCAGGTAATTAATTAATTATACACAAATAAACAGATGGTTATGAATGCTATATTTTATTAATGCTAATAAACACTGAAATCCTACACACTGTAGCTTTAAGGTGCATCATCATTTTGGCACACATTTCTCTTCATCGTCTGTCTCAGACAATGTCGACCTTACCTGTTTAAGTCTCTGGAGGAGGAGGGCCGTGTGAGGAGTGGCACTTGTTTTTCTGCATCAGAAGAGAATTAATTAGGACAACGAAACTTATACTGGTCATACCGGTGTGTGTGTGTGTTTAAAGACTTAGTAACCTGTTTAATAATTGAGCAATAGATGAACACTGTGTTCATCTATTGCTCAATTTTTACACACACACACACACACACACACACACACACACACACACACACACACACACACACACACACACACACACACACACACACACACACACACACACACACACACACACACACACACACACACACCATGTTGCAGAATCTTGCTTTAAAGCTGAAGCCATTTGGTTTTATATTATCTGTTATAATCCAGCCACGTCAAGTTCTGTTCTAGTTTAGTCTCTGCCAAGCCTCCTGTATCTTGCCTTTGTCTGTGTTTTTTGCCATTCTTGTCCATGTTTTTGTTTCAGCCAGTTATCCTGCTTCTCCGTGCCTGAACGCAGCCTTTTTTTTAACTCTGTTTTTGCCACCTCCTATGTACCTGTGTGCCCGTGATGGAACTCTGCTTGTTTACTGACCACACCTCCACCTTAAGACTGTCTGTACCGCCACCTGTATTTGTTTAAACCTTTTAATTATCCTCCATCTGAGTCATGAGTCTGCACTGGTGTCTACCTGCCTGCCGCGCCACATCACCACAGTTCCTGACAAGTTAGTGATCACATCAAAATCCAAAGTGGATTCCATTAAATCTTCAAGCAGTTTTCATTGATTATCATTTCCATATTATTTCCCCTTTAGATTTTTCAAATTTTTGACAGACAATTTTATTTATTTTTTTGTTTTTTACCATGGGACTTTTGCTTTTCAATCTAGAAGCAAATGCTTTGGCCTGTGACGGTGATTATACATAAGGCGTCATAAGTACAAGAATTCACAGCACTGTCCATGACATGGAGATCTACAATGTTAAAATCTGAATATTATCTAAAGGGTTCACCCAAAATCCTCATGCTAATGGTGTCTCCTGCTCTAAAACCTATATTCAGACACTTAAAATCTGATTCCTTACCTTTCCAGAAGCAAAGATCTGTTTATTATTATTATTAAATGGTGGCCATTTTGGACGCCATCTTGGATTTTGAAGAAACCACCAGGCAGATTTGCGGGGAGTTTTAGTCTGTAAATCTAGTCATTTTTGTGGACCCATCCTGAAAATTTTAGCTTGTTTCCATTATTTAACCATTTTTTTGAGCTAATGCTCTTTTGGAGCCATCCTCAAGTGGTCATACAAGGAACTGCAAGCCACATGTGCCTCATTTAAGAGGACGGAAGGTTGGAGCTTGACCGGACCCTGCTGACACATCATCATCCTCATCACTCCAGTTTGGATTGGGGTGAGATCGTCGTCTTCCTGTTCCGGAGCACAGCGGTGTTCTGCTGTATCTGTTAGCTGTTTGAACTGAGCTGTTTGAGTTCTTTGAATTAACAGTCTTTTTCAAGACTTTTTTACTTTTTTTTACTTTTTTTTTTTTTACTTTTTCACCGTGCTCCAACGCCTAAAGAAGACCTCTAACGGTCGAAACATTGCGACGGAGCACTTTTATCAGCTAACTTTCATCAGCGTTGGCAAGCTAACTAGCTTGCTAACGCTTTCGTTTTTATTTTTATTTTATTTTTTAGCACTGTTGTCGTGCTGCTCCACAGCCTGCCTAGTGGATTTTTATTTTATTTTAGCACTGTTGTCGTGTGTTACCTGTGCTGCTCCACAGCCTGTCCAGTGGATTTTTATTTTATTTTAGCACTGTTGTCGTGCGTTACCTGTGCTGCTCCACAGCCTGTCTAGTGGATTTTTATTTTATTTTAGCACTGTTGTCGTGCGTTACCTGTGCTGCTCCACAGCCTGTCTAGTGGATTTTTATTTTATTTTAGCACTGTTGTCGTGCGTTACCTGTGCTGCTCCACAGCCTGTCTAGTGGATTTTTATTTTATTTTAGCACTGTTGTCGTGCGTTACCTGTGCTGCTCCACAGCCTGTCTAGTGGATTTTTATTTTATTTTAGCACTGTTGTCGTGCGTTACCTGTGCTGCTCCACAGCCTGTCTAGTGGATTTTTATTTTATTTTAGCACTGTTGTCGTGCGTTACCTGTGCTGCTCCACAGCCTGTCTAGTGGATTTTTATTTTATTTTAGCACTGTTGTCGTGCGTTACCTGTGCTGCTCCACAGCCTGTCTAGTGGATTTTTATTTTATTTTAGCACTGTTGTCGTGTGTTACCTGTGCTGCTCCACAGCCTGCCCAGTGGATTTTTATTTTATTTTAGCACTGTTGTCGTGCGTTACCTGTGCTGCTCCACAGCCTGCCCAGTGGATTTTTATTTTATTTTAGCACTGTTGTCGTGTGTTACCTGTGCTGCTCCACAGCCTGCCCAGTGGATTTTTATTTTATTTTAGCACTGTTGTCGTGTGTTACCTGTGCTGCTCCACAGCCTGTCTAGTGGATTTTTATTTTATTTTTTACCACCGTTGTCGTGCGTTACCTGTGCTGCTCCACAGCCTGTCTAGTGGATTTTTATTGTTTTTTGCCACCGTTGTCGTGCGTTGCCTGTGCTGCTCCGCAGCCTGTCTAGTGGATTTTTATTTTATTTTTTGCCGCCGTTGTCGTGCGTTACCTGTGCTGCGCCACAGCCTGTCTAGTGGATTTTTATTTTATTTTTGCCGCCGTTGTCGTGCGTTACCTGTGCTGCTCCACAGCCTGTCTAGTGGATTTTTATTTTATTTTTTACCACCGTTGTCGTGCGTTACCTGTGCTGTTCCACGGCCTGTCTAGTGGATTTTTATTTTATTTTTATTTTTTTTTACCACCGTTGTCGTGCGTTACCTGTGCTGCTCCGCAGCCTGTCTAGTGGATTTTTATTTTATTTTTTGCCGCCGTTGTCGTGCGTTACCTGTGCTGCTCCACAGCCTGTCTAGTGGATTTTTATTTTATTTTTTACCACCGTTGTCGTGCGTTACCTGTGCTGTTCCACGGCCTGTCTAGTGGATTTTTATTTTATTATTTTTTTTTTTTACCACCGTTGTCGTGTGTTACCTGTGCTGCTCCGCAGCCTGTCTAGTGGATTTTTATTTTATTTTCTACCACTGTTGTCGTGTGTTACCTGTGCTGCTCCACAGCCTGTCTAGTGGATTTTTATTTTATTTTTGCACCGTTGTCGTGCGTTCGCTGTTGCCGTGCGTTACTTGTGCTGCTTCATGGCCTGTCTGGTGCCTTAACTAAAGCACTCCTTCTGCTGAATCACCTCTAAATTATTTACACATTATTCACTTTGCGTGTTTTTAGGAATCCACTAGGTTGCGTAGCTACTAGCTTTTAGCCGATTTAGCATGGCGGCTTCTCCTGTCTCTCCCGCACTTTTCTGCTCTGGTTGTGAAATGTTTAGCTGTTCCTCGGCCTCCTTTAGCAGTAACGGTACTTGTAATAAGTGCAGCTTATTCGTAGCTTTGGAGGCCAGGCTGGGCGAATTGGAGACTCGGCTCCGCACCGTGGAAAATTCTACAGCTAACCAGGCCCCTGTAGTCGGTGCGGACCAAGGTGGCTTAGCCACCGTTAGTTCCCCCCTGGCGGATCCCGGGCAGTCGGGAAAGCAGGCCGACTGGGTGACTGTGAGGAGGAAGCGTAGCCCTAAACAGAAGCCCCGTGTACACCGTCAACCCGTGCACATCTCTAACCGTTTTTCCCCACTCGACGATACACTCGCCGAGGATCAAACTCTGGTTATTGGCGACTCTGTTTTGAGAAATGTGAAGTTAGCGACACCAGCAACCATTGTCAATTGTCTTCCGGGGGCCAGAGCAGGCGACATTGAAGGAAATTTGAAATTGCTGGCTAAGGCTAAGCGTAAATTTGGTAAGATTGTAATTCACGTCGGCAGTAATGACACTCGGTTACGCCAATCGGAGGTCACTAAATTAACATTAAATCGGTGTGTAACTTTGCAAAAACAATGTCGGACTCTGTTGTTTTCTCTGGGCCCCTCCCCAATCAGACCGGGAGTGACATGTTTAGCCGCATGTTCTCCTTGAATTGCTGGCTGTCTGAGTGGTGTCCAAAAAATGAGGTGGGCTTCATTGATAATTGGCAAAGCTTCTGGGGAAAACCTGGTCTTGTTAGGAGAGACGGCATCCATCCCACTTTAGATGGAGCAGCTCTCATTTCTAGAAATCTGGCCAATTTTCTTGGATCCTCCAAACTGTGACTGTCTAGCGTTGGGACCAGGAGGCAGAGCTGTGGTCTTATACACCTCTCTGCAGCTTCTCTCCCCCTGCCATCCCCTCATTACCCCATCCCCGTAGAGACGGTGCCTGCTTCCAGACCACCAATAACCAGCAAAAATCTATTTAAGCAAAAAAAATTCAAAAAGAAAAAATAATATAGCACCTTCAACTGCACCACAGACTAAAACAGTTAAATGTGGTCTATTAAACATTAGGTCTCTCTCTTCTAAGTCCCTGTTGGTAAATGATATAATAATTGATCAACGTATTGATTTATTCTGCCTAACAGAAACCTGGTTACAGCAGGATGAATATGTTAGTTTAAATGAGTCAACACCCCTGAGTCACACTAACTGTCAGAATGCTCGTAGTACGGGCCGGGGCGGAGGATTAGCAGCAATCTTCCATTCCAGCTTATTAATTAATCAAAAACCTAGACAGAGCTTTAATTCATTTGAAAGCTTGTCTCTTAGTCTTTTCCATCCAAATTGGAAGTCCCAAAAACCAGTTTTATTTGTTATTATCTATCGTCCACCTGGTCGTTACTGTGAGTTTCTCTGTGAATTTTCAGACCTTCTGTCTGACTTAGTGCTTAGCTCAGATAAGATACTTATAGTGGGCGATTTTAACATCCACACAGATGCTGAGAATGACAGCCTCAACACTGCATTTAATCTATTATTAGACTCTATTGGCTTTGCTCAAAAAGTAAATGAGTCCACCCACCACTTTAATCATATCTTAGATCTTGTTTTGACTTATGGTATGGAAATAGAAGACTTAACAGTATTCCCTGAAAACTCCCTTCTGTCTGATCATTTTTAATAACATTTACATTTACCCTGATGGACTACCCTGCAGTGGGGAATAAGTTTCATTACACTAGAAGTCTTTCAGAAAGCGCTGTAACTAGGTTTAAGGATATGATTCCTTCTTTATGTTCTCTATTGTCATATACCAACACAGAGCAGAGTAGCTACCTAAACTCTGTAAGGGAGTTAGAGTATCTCGTCAATAGTTTTACATCCTCATTGAAGACAACTTTGGATGCTGTAGCTCCTCTGAAAAAGAGAGCTTTAAATCAGAAGTGTCTGACTCCGTGGTATAACTCACAAACTCGTAGCTTAAAGCAGATAACCCGTAAGTTGGAGAGGAAATGGCGTCTCACTAATTTAGAAGATCTTCACTTAGCCTGGAAAAAGAGTTTGTTGCTCTATAAAAAAGCCCTCCGTAAAGCTAGGACATCTTTCTACTCATCACTAATTGAAGAAAATAAGAACAACCCCAGGTTTCTTTTCAGCACTGTAGCCAGGCTGACAAAGAGTCAGAGCTCTATTGAGCTGAGTATTCCATTAACTTTAACTAGTAATGACTTCATGACTTTCTTTGCTAACAAAATTTTGACTATTAGAGAAAAAATTACTCATAACCATCCCAAAGATGTATCGTTATCTTTGGCTGCTTTCAGTGATGCCGGTATTTGGTTAGACTGTTTCTCTCCGATTGTTCTGTCTGAGTTATTTTCATTAGTTACTTCATCCAAACCATCAACATGTTTATTAGACCCCATTCCTGCCAGGCTGCTCAAGGAAGTCCTACCATTATTTAATGCTTCAATCTTAAATATGATCAACTTATCTTTGTTAGTTGGCTATGTACCACAGGCTTTTAAGGTGGCAGTAATTAAACCATTACTTAAAAAGCCATCTCTTGACCCAGCTATTTTAGCTAATTATAGGCCAATCTCCAACCTTCCTTTTCTCTCAAAGATTCTTGAGAGGGTAGTTGTAAAACAGCTAACTGATCACCTGCAGAGGAATGGTCTATTTGAAGAGGTTCAGTCAGGTTTTAGAATTCATCATAGTACAGAAACAGCATTAGTGAAGGTTACAAATGATCTTCTTATGGCTTCGGACAGTGGACTTATCTCTGTGCTTGTTCTGTTGGACCTCAGTGCTGCTTTTGATACTGTTGACCATAAAATTTTATTACAGAGATTAGAGCATGTCATAGGTATTAAAGGCACTGCGCTGCGGTGGTTTGAATCATATTTGTCTAATAGATTACAGTTTGTTCATGTAAATGGGGAATCTTCTTCACAGACTAAAGTTAATTATGGAGTTCCACAAGGTTCTGTGCTAGGACCAATTTTATTCACTTTATACATGCTTCCCTTAGGCAGTATTATTAGACGGTATTGCTTAAATTTTCATTGTTACGCAGATGATACCCAGCTTTATCTATCCATGAAGCCAGAGGACACACACCAATTAGCTAAACTGCAGGATTGTCTTACAGACATAAAGACATGGATGACCTCTAATTTCCTGCTTTTAAACTCAGATAAAACTGAAGTTATTGTACTTGGCCCCACAAATCTTAGAAGCATGGTGTCTAACCAGATCTTTACTCTGGATGGCATTTCCCTGACCTCTAGTAATACTGTGAGAAATCTTGGAGTCATTTTTGATCAGGATATGTCATTCAAAGCGCATATTAAACAAATATGTAGGACTGCCTTTTTGCATTTACACAATATCTCTAAAATCAGAAAGGTCTTGTCTCAGAGTGATGCTGAAAAACTAATTCATGCATTTATTTCCTCTAGGCTGGACTATTGTAATTCTTTATTATCAGGTTGTTCTAAAAGTTCCTTAAAAAGCCTTCAGTTGGTTCAAAATGCTGCAGCTAGAGTACTGACGGGGACTAGCAGGAGAGAGCATATCTCACCCGTGTTGGCCTCTCTTCATTGGCTTCCTGTTAATTCTAGAATAGAATTTAAAATTCTTCTTCTTACTTATAAGGTTTTGAATAATCAAGTCCCATCTTATCTCAGGGACCTCGTGGTACCATATCACCCTAATAGAGCGCTTCGCTCTCAGACTGCAGGCTTACTTGTAGTTCCTGGGGTTTGTAAGAGTAGAATGGGAGGCAGAGCCTTCAGCTTTCAGGCTCCTCTCCTGTGGAACCAGCTCCCAATTCAGATCAGGGAGACAGATACCCTCTCTACTTTTAAGATTAGGCTTAAAACTTTCCTTTTCGCTAAGGCTTATAGTTAGGGCTGGATCGGGTGACCCTGGACTATCCCTTGGTTATGCTGCTTTAGACGTAGACTGTGGGGGGGTTCCCATGATGCACTGTTTCTTTCTCTTTTTGCTCTGTATGCATCACTCCGCATTTAATCATTAGTGATCGATCTCTGCCCCCCTCCACAGCATGTCTTTTTCCTGGTTCTTTCCCTCAGCCCCAACCAGTCTCAGCAGAGGACTGCCCCTCCCTGAGCCTGGTTCTGCTGGAGGTTTCTTCCTGTTAGGAGGGAGTTTTTCCTTCCCACTGTTGCCAAGTGCTTGCTCACAGGGGGTCGTTTTGACCGTTGGGGTTTTTCATGATTGTTGTATGGCCTTGCCTTACAATATAAAGCGCCTTGGGGCAACTGTTTGTTGTGATTTGGCGCTATATAAAAAAAAAGTTGATTGATTGATTGATTGACTTCACCAAGAACCTCTATGGATCATCCACTTTTCTGAAGAGTTCTGATTTCTGGTATGTTTTATCCCCAGCCAGGTCAGGCGTGGCAGTGTGCACTGGCGCCACACTCAGGTCCTGAATGGCAACCACCCGGACAGATAACTGGTCCATGCCATCCTCCCAAAAGTAACCATCTATCTGCTGCTGGCAGATGCAGTGTAGACATGTTCTTGACCTTCTCCAATGACTGTGGTCCTCAACACTCAGGCACCTGAGTGCTGGATCATGCACAGAGAAGCGCACCACACGTCTACAATGTTGTAGCTCATGTTCCTTCATAATACAAGTGAGCCTTGTCATTGCTTTGACACAAAGTCGTTGCTGCAAGACTCAAGGATCCTCTTGGAGGATAGAAATGGAGCTGTGTTAGAAAAACCAGATTGCCACATGGACACCATTTCAAATTTCCTGTGGTGGACCTGAGTAAAATGGGAGCAGCACAACAAAGTGTCATTGACTTGGGGAAGAGTTAAAAATAACATGATAATTTAATTTTAATTTGGCTGTTGAATGTACTGGTTTAAAGTTGTTTTTTTTTGTAAATTACAATAACTTTATAATGTCAAATTGACAGGTCGATCTGTGAATGTATTTAATTATTTTTACTGTATTTTGTACAGAGTTATTCTGACATCCACAGCAGATGAACTTGCTACCATAAAAAACAACAGATTTTTATTTGTTTGTTTGTTTGTTTGTTAGTTTTTTTACAGTGTTGGAAGAAATGGTGCAAAACCCGGAAAAGGTGCGAGATCCACTTTACCTTCTGATTTAGTTGATAGTGCAGACTTGGATCTGACAGCCAGGGATGCTTGAGGGACTCTGCAGCGCTCATCCTCCAGCTTTTGCTCTTCACCAGCAGTCGGGTGATAAAGTCTTTAGCCTGTTCGGAGATGTCTAAGAACTCCTGCTCCTCGAAGTTCCACTGACAGGCCAGAATGTTGTTTAGAGTCTCGTTGTCATCTTCCCCCAGAAATGGAGACAAGCCACTGAGCCTGGATGAAGAGGACGCAGGGGGTCACGTTAACTCGGGGGCCGTGTCATCAGACGTGAAGGTGAAGAAGCAAGCGGCACTCACAGCATGTACGTGATCACGCCGAGGCTCCACATGTCTGTGGGGAACGACACAAACTCGTAGTTGATGACTTCAGGAGCCAAAAACTCAGGCGTTCCAAAGTTGACCCTCAGCTTCTCCCTGGGTTTGTACCTGCCAGAGAAACAGAAATCCAACACATAAACCGCAGAAGAAATGATCCAGGAACATCAGTTCAGAATCATGTGTAAAAAATTTTAAACAAAGTTGACGACTCTGGCGATTACAAAGCCAGATTTACATACAAGAAGGAAATGAGCCAACGTCATAATAATGAAAACACTTTCCCTCAAGATAAAGTCATATAAAAAAAACAAAAACACCTGACTTTCTTTAAATACTGCTAACTTATGAGTGCGTTGATGAAATGGATGGTGGTTTCCATCCAGTATGCAAGACTGTACCATGGTGTCGTGAATGCAGACTTGACTTGATTCACAGAGTTAGAATTTTATATTATTAATGCAGGTCTTTATCGACAACTATAACCAACAGGTTTGACATCATGTCCTACAGCCGCTTGTACTCAGGGTTCTTTAAATGGAGCAATGTCTCCACCTGGTGGACAAAAATGCAACAATCATTTTGTGTTTCCAAATTATTAAGTGATCTGATTATATTTTGTCACTCTGTGGGTGTGTCCTCTCTAATTTCTATATAACATTATCATTAAGGAAGCTTGACTTCAGTTTCTTACTATGAGTGAATTTTCTAGATTCTAACCTGATTTGTCTCCAGTATTATCCTAATGCCACAGCTACCCCCCCCCCCCCCCCCCAACGTTTCACTTGGTCTCGGCAGTCCTCCATAGCTCACCAGCAGAACCCAGTGTCTTTCCTTCCTCCTGTGCCTCCAACATTGGTTCGAGTGCATATTTTTCATAAATTTTTCATAAACATTGTTAATGTTTCCTGCTGTCTCTACGCATTTTACATCCTTAACCTGCTGCCTTGGTTGTGCCTGTACAGATCCTAACAACACTGCTAAATAAACCAGTAAATCACTAAATAATCACCTATAACGGTGATTATTTAGTGAGTTTGCATATGTTTACCAAAATGGAGTATACATACGAGGTCTGTTAGAAAAGTATCCAACCTTTTTATTTTTTGCAAAAACCATATGGATTTGAATCACGTGTGATTGCATCAGCCGAGCTTGAACCTTCGTGCGCATGCGTGAGTTTTTTCACGCCTGTCGGTTGCGTCATTCGCCTGTGAGCAGGCTTTATGAGAGCAGTGGTCCACCCCTCTCGTCGGGTTTTTATTGCGAATAAAATGTCTGAACGATTTGGAGCTTTGCTGCATCAAATTTTTCCAGAAACTGTGAGAGACCTCCAGGTGGACACCATTCGGAAAATTCAGATGGCTTTCAGGGACGATTTTATGGGGATTACACAGATTAAGGAGTGCTCCAGCCGGTTTAAAGACCACCCACAGCTGCTGAGAGCGCGCCGCGCTCCAAGCGCCGATCGACAGGCTCAAACCCCGCTGAAACAACCAGATCATTTCCAGCGTGAAGGCTTTGTTGATCCGGGACGTCGTCTGACTTACACAAAAATGGCAGAAGACGTGGACATCAAGACTTTTTCAGCACATTCCACTGTTACAGGAGTTTTTTTCATGGAAAGAGAAGCGGAGGAATGCGCCACCGTGCCGCTCATGGCGCGGCACAAAACCACCTCCGTGTTGGTCTCACAGGACGGCTTTCAGATGGCTTTCGGTGGCTTTTCAGTCATGTGACTATCCGTGAAATTGTGCATGAGCTGGACATGCTGGAACATGTCCTGTGAGGCTTCATCACGGCGTTGCTTTGTGCCATGCGGCTCCGTCCCGACGCGCGGAATTCCTCTGCACGTCTGTCTCAATGTGCCAAAAAAGTGCTGATGTCCACGTCTTCCGCAATTCTTGTGCTGGTCAGACGACGTCCCGGATCAAAACAGCGTCCAGTTTGGAAATGAACGGCATATTCCACTGTTACAGGAGTTTTTGTCATGGAAAGAGGAGCGGAGGAATTCCGCGCATCGCGGCAGAGCCACATGGCGCAAAGCAACGCCGTGATGAAGCCTCACAGGACATGTTCCGGCATGTCCAGCTCATGACTCGGCGAATGACTCAACCGACCGGCGTGAAAAAACTCACGCATGCGCACGAAGGTTCAAGCTTGGCTGATGCAATCACACGTGATTCAAATCCATATCGTTTTTGCAAAAAATAAAAAGGTTGGATACTTTTCTAACAGACCTCGTATATCAATATCTGTCAAGATCCCCAGTCATTGTGATCAATGTTATGTTTACCTCCTTGCCAGTCCAAAGTCGATGATTTTGATTTTGTTTGTGGCTCTGTTGACACAAAGAATGTTCTCTGGCTGAAAACAAAGAAGAAAAAGAAAAGCATAATTGTCAAAATTCATAAATTTTACGTGGTTGATTTTAAAAGGAATCGTGCTCCTGGGTCACCTTGAGCAATTTTTAAGTGCCTGAAATGTTGCAGCATTGGGACCTTCAAAGCAACAGAAATGTTTCTGTTCCCTTCCCCAGAGTTGTGCGTCCAGACAAACCTGTCTGTAAGGTCTACAGACAATTCCTTTGACTTCATTCTTGGTCTGTGCTCTGACATGCACTGTCAGCAGTGGGACCTTATATGCAGACAGGTGTGTGTCTTTTTAAATCATTTCCATTCAACTGAATTCACCCCATTAAGCTGTAGAAACATCTCAAGGATGATCAGAGGAAACAGGAGGCACCTGAGCTCAATTTTGAGCTTCATGACAAAGGCTGTGAATGCTTATATACAATTTTTATGTTATTTAAAATGAATTTGCAATAATAATAATAATAATAATAATAATAATAATAAAAAAGCTTTTTCACATTGTCATTATGGGGTATTGTGTGTAGAATTTTGAGGAAAAAAAAATCATCCATTTTGGAATAAAACTGTAAAATAACAAAATGTGGAAAAACTGAAGCACCGTGAATACTTTCTGTATGCACCGTAACAAATTATTTTGTTTTGCTCGCTGCATCAGAAATATTATATTTGCATGCTCACAGAATATGTGATGATATATAGTTATTATAGTTATCATAGTTGCAAGTTTCAAGCTCTTCTATAAAAGTGAGGAAACCAGCTCGTCCTATTTCACAATGTTAAATGGCTAATAAATGGACTGCAATTATATAGTGCTTTTCCATCTGCATCAGAAGCTCAAAGCGCTTTACAATAATGCCTCATATTCACCCCGATGTCAGGGTGTTAAAGAAAGATTTCAAAATAATAACTTCATACTCGCACCCCTTTTCCATTCCACAAGTTCCTTCTCGGCCCATATTTCACCCTTCCACCATGTTGAAAGAAAACAAGTTCAGCAGGTTTTGCATAATCCTGCTAACAGACCAACAGACAGACAAACTGCACTGAAAATATTACCTCTGTGGCAGGTGAATACGATGTCAAGCCTGCAAGTTGGTCCTACGGTGCACAGACCTCAATATCATCAACGGGTAACAAGAAGACTGTTGGATTGACAGGCAGGGTACTGTATTCACTGGTGCATGTGTGCATGTCTGTGGACAAGATAACTAAAAAAACGGCTGGATGGATTTTCTTCAAGAAGTCTAGATGAATCAAACTTGGTGTTAATATGACTCGTGTAGCTATCGAGAGGTGATTACATTTGGGAGTATTTTCTTCAAAAGTCAAGGAAAACGTGGTCTAAAAAATGCCTTTTTCTGTATATCTTAACAACCACAAAGTCTCAGTGGATGATCAAGAGCACTTATCAATCAGCAAAATATTTGTGATTGATCAGTATGAATGACTTCATGATGAAGTCTCACAGAAGTCATATGATGAAGTCATATATAGTTAAAAACAGAACTGCCCCCCTGAAAGGGTTTGTTTTGCCAACGTCAAAATCTAGATTTTTTTTTCTTTCAGATTTGCACCAAACTTGGCCAGTGGCGGCTTGGGGGGCTTAAGTCCACCTAATAATGAGCCAAGCCCCCCCACTCAGCTCTCCCGCCAATAATTCTGCCAATAATGTGAAAAGCAACTGACATATTTGTGGATCTCAACTGCAGTTTTGCGCTGAGAATGTCTCAATATTGCGTAACTGAGGAATGTGATGAATGTGTGTGTGTGTGTGTGTGTGTGTGTGTGTGTGTGTGTGTGTGTGTGTGTGTGTGTGTGTGTGTGTGTGTGTGTGTGTGTGTGTGTGTGTGTGTGTGTGTGCGTGTGTGTTCGGTGAACCACCAATGCTGAATCACCCTTCACAAACACAATTTTCAGTTTTGCAAATAAACATTTATTTGTAAAAACCCACACACAAGTTACAAATCAGAAATTTGTGTTTGTGGATCACAAAGCACGTGTACAAATCAAAGGATATTTGTAAATCACCCTTTGTGCATTTGCAAGTATTAATGAGACAAATTTAACTCCATACTCCAGAAATTTAGGCTTCCTAAATATTTATTACAGCCACTCTTAAAACTTCACTTATCTTTATTTATACCTATGTGCAAGTTTACTGAACTTGCAATCATTCTAAGTGATGTGTGTGTGCATTGATACCCCATTTTAGAGGAGCACGGGTGACTAAAACATATACCTTGGTATTTATAAAGCAATTTACTATATATTATTCATTTCGACGACATTTTGTGGAGCCCCTCCAACTTTTACCCGAGCTCCCCCTCAGCCCCCCAATAAAAATTTCCTGCGCGCCACTGAACTTGGCACAAACATACATGTGAGCTCTGGAAACGGGAGGAAGGCAGTTTTCCAGGTAACTGATCCCCTGCAGTAGCTCCTCCCTTCAACTGAAATCCCCCCATGAGTTGACCAGGCAGAAGGAAAACCTGCACTTTCTTGGCCCTTTATGTCCACTCTGCTCTGGTAAAGGTCAAGGTAACTGGAGTCAAAGGTCAAACTTTGCATTACTTTTTTTTAAACTGTGATTTGAGTTGAATTTGTGGGTGCACAGCTGTGGTTTACCTTCAGGTCTAGATGTAGGATGTACATCTTGTGCATGTACTGCAGCCCCTCACAGATCTGGCGTATGAACAGGACTGTGTCCAGCTCGGTCAGATTGTAGTTCTCATCAATGATGCGGTCAAACAGCTCCCCGCCCTCCACGCTGCCACCCAGAGAAACAGCATAAATGTTTCGTTGCCACACTCGTCGCGTGCACACACCCGCACACTTACTATTCCATGATGAGGATGATGTCAGTGCGTGACTCGAAGGCAGCATAAAGCTGGATGAGGTTGGCGTGGTGCAACTGGTTCATCACCTGGATCTCATTCCTCACTACCTCCTGAGAGACAGACAGACAGACAAATAAACACAGACGGAGACAGATCAGTCAAAAGAAAACTGGCACTGATGTTATCACATTCAGCTCGCCTCAGTCAGTCGCCATGATGAGGGCAATAAAATAAAATAAGCTTTATTGGTCCCACAGCGAGGAAAATCACTTGTTGCAGCAGCAAGAGTCGTACAGTGGTAAAGAAAAGAAAAAAATATTTACATTAAAGGAAGGTAACTATTGCAATGTCTGCTGGTGGGTGCATAAATACTCATGTGAACAGATTATGTGACACATATAATATAAGTGAGTATAAGTACGTATAGATATGGTAAATTATTGCACAGGATAAATTGCACACAGTTGTGCATGTAATAAAGCACAAACGGTGTCGGTAGACATAGTTGAGACTGTTTACATAATTTTCTCCAACTCAGTTTTTTCAAACATAATTATGTGTATTTTGTTCCCATATGAAATTATTTTAAAAATAATAGTTGCAAGATATTGATTTTTTGGTGAATCAAAAGTTTAAATACACCAAGATGACTGCTTCCTGAATAAGCACAGACAATTTCAGAAGAGTCCTGAATATTATTGAATTAAATTTAAAATATTTTGAATGACTAGTTGGTATAATTCTGGATTGATTTGGAATCTTTTCCGATGTTTAAGGTCCTTCACTTGGTTGGGACTCCGGCGAGTGTGGTTAATGCAGCTTCTCCTCTTTCAGTGTTCCTCTATCTCTGCCCCAACCTTCAAGAGTCCCAACTTCTCCAGACTGTGAATTCTTTGAACTATATTTAGAATAACCATGGAATTGATCAGCTGGTCTCTCAACGCTATTGAAACCATCTTTTCAACAAGGAAATCAGGGCAGGGGGACCCTGTGTGCCGAGATGGAACCTATCCTGCGGGCTATGTTGCTGTTGCATGTTTGGCACCACTTTCTGTTGAAGACGTTGGGGATTTATTCTTATTTGCTTTTATATTTAGATTCATGGCAGGAGGGCTTTTGCTGCTTGGGTTAGTCACTGCCCTAACCTACCGGAAAATTGGCAAGATGGCTGCTACCAAAACCCCAACCCCACACCTGTCTGTCATGATTAATGAGGTGGGCAAGGCAGTACAATCTCAAATCAAATCAAATCAAATCAATTTAATTTATATAGCGCCAAATCACAACAAACAGTTGCCCCAAGGCGCTTCATATTGCAAGGCAAAAGCCATACAATAATCACAGAAAAACCCCAACGGTCAAAACGACCACCTATGAGCAAGCACTTGGCGACAGTGGGAAGGAAAAACTCCCTTTTAACAGGAAGAAACCTCCAGCAGAACCAGGCTCAGGGAGGGGCAGTCTTCTGCTGGGACTGGTTGGGGCTGAGGGAGAGAACCAGGAAAAAGACATGCTGTGGAGGGGAGCAGAGATCAATAACTAATGATTAAATGCAGAGTGGTGCATACAGAGCAAAAAGAGAAAGAAACACTCAGTGCATCATGGGAACCCCCCAGCAGTCTAAGTCTATAGCAGCATAACTAAGGGATGGTTCAGGGTCACCTGATCCAACCCTAACTATAAGCTTTAGCAAAAAGGAAAGTTTTAAGCCTAATCTTAAAAGTAGAGAGGGTGTCTGTCTCCCTGATCTGAATTGGGAGCTGGTTCCACAGGAGAGGAGCCTGAAAGCTGAAGGCTCTGCCTCCCATTCTACTCTTACAAACCCTAGGAACTACAAGTAAGCCTGCAGTCTGAGAGCGAAGCACTCTATTGGGGTGATATGGTACTACGAGGTCCCTAAGATAAGATGGGACCTGATTATTCAAAACCTTATAAGTAAGAAGAAGAATTTTAAATTCTATTCTAGAATGAACAGGAAGCCAATGAAGAGAGGCCAATATGGGTGAGATATGCTCTGTCCTTCTAGTCCCCATTAGTACTCTAGCTGCAGCATTTTGAATTAACTGAAGGCTTTTTAGGGAACTTTTAGGACAACCTGATAATAATGAATTACAATAGTCCAGCCTAGAGGAAATAAATGCATGAATTAGTTTTTCAGCATCACTCTGAGACAAGACCTTTCTAATTTTAAAGATATTGCGTAAATGCAAAAAAGCAGTCCAACATATTTGTTTAATATGCGCTTTGAATGACATATCCTGATCAAAAATGACTCCAAGATTTCTCACAGTATTACTAGAGGTCAGGGTAATGCCATCCAGAGTAAGGATCTGATTAGACACCATGTTTCTAAGATTTGTGGGGCCAAGTACAATAACTTCAGTTTTATCTGAGTTTAAAAGCAGGAAATTAGAGGTCATCCATGTCTTTATGTCTGTAAGACAATCCTGCAGTTTAGCTAATTGGTGTGTGTCCTCTGGCTTCATGGATAGATAAAGCTGGGTATCATCTGCGTAACAATGAAAATTTAAGCAATACTGTCTAATAATACTGCCTAAGGGAAGCATGTATAAAGTGAATAAAATTGGTCCTAGCACAGAACCTTGTGGAACTCCATAATTAACTTTAGTCTGTGAAGAAGATTCCCTATTTACATGAACAAATTGTAATCTATTAGACAAATATGATTCAAACCACCGCAGCGCAGTGCCTTTAATACCTATGGCATGCTCTAATCTCTGTAATAAAATTTTATGATCAACAGTATCAAAAGCAGCACTGAGGTCTAACAGAACAAGCACAGAGATGAGTCCACTGTCCGAGGGCATAAGAACATCATTTGTAACCTTCACTAATGCTGTTTCTGTACTATGATGAATTCTAAAACCTGACTGAAACTCTTCAAATAGACCATTCCTCTGCAGATGATCAGTTAGCTGTTTTACAACTACCCTTTCAAGAATTTTTGAGAGAAAAGGAAGGTTGGAGATTGGCCTGTAATTAGCTAAGATAGCTGGGTCAAGTGATGGCTTTTTAAGTAATGGTTTAATTACTGCTACCTTAAAAGCCCGTGGTACATAGCCAACTAACAAAGATAGATTGATCATATTTAAGATCGAAGCATTAATTAATGGTAGGGCTTCCTTGAGCAGCCTGGTAGGAATGGGGTCTAATAAACATGTTGATGGTTTGGATGAAGTAACTAATGAAAATAACTCAGACAGAACAATCGGAGAGAAAGAGTCTAACCAAATACCGGCATCACTGAAAGCAGCCAAAGATAATGATACGTCTTTGGGATGGTTATGAGTAATTTTTTCTCTAATAGTTAAAATTTTGTTAGCAAAGAAAGTCATGAAGTCATTACTAGTTAAAGTTAATGGAATACTCAGCTCAATAGAGCTCTGACTCTTTGTCAGCCTGGCTACAGTGCTGAAAAGAAACCTGGGGTTGTTCTTATTTTCTTCAATTAGTGATGAGTAGAAAGATGTCCTAGCTTTACGGAGGGCTTTTTTATAGAGCAACAGACTCTTTTTCCAGGCTAAGTGAAGATCTTCTAAATTAGTGAGACGCCATTTCCTCTCCAACTTACGGGTTATCTGCTTTAAGCTACGAGTTTGTGAGTTATACCACGGAGTCAGGCACTTCTGATTTAAAGCTCTCTTTTTCAGAGGAGCTACAGCATCCAAAGTTGTCTTCAATGAGGATGTAAAACTATTAACGAGATACTCTATCTCACTTACAGAGTTTAGGTAGCTACTCTGCACTGTGTTGTTATATGGCATTAGAGAACATAAAGAAGGAATCATATCCTTAAACCTAGTTACAGCGCTTTCTGAAAGACTTCTAGTCAATCAATCAATCAATTTTTTTTATATAGCGCCAAATCACAACAAACAGTTGCCCCAAGGCGCTTTATATTGTAAGGCAAGGCCATACAATAATTATGTAAAACCCCAACGGTCAAAACGACCCCCTGTGAGCAAGCACTTGGCTACAGTGGGAAGGAAAAACTCCCTTTTAACAGGAAGAAACCTCCAGCAGAACCAGGCTCAGGGAGGGGCAGTCTTTTGCTGGGACTGGTTGGGGCTGAGGGAGAGAACCAGGAAAAAGACATGCTGTGGAGGGGAGCAGAGATCGATCACTAATGATTAAATGCAGAGTGGTGCATACAGAGCAAAAAGAGAAAGAAACAGTGCATCATGGGAACCCCCCAGCAGTCTACGTCTATAGCAGCATAACTAAGGGATGGTTCAGGGTCACCTGATCCAGCCCTAACTATAAGCTTTAGCAAAAAGGAAAGTTTTAAGCCTAATCTTAAAAGTAGAGAGGGTGTCTGTCTCCCTGATCTGAATTGGGAGCTGGTTCCACAGGAGAGGAGCCTGAAAGCTGAAGGCTCTGCCTCCCATTCTACTCTTACAAACCCTAGGAACTACAAGTAAGCCTGCAGTCTGAGAGCGAAGCGCTCTATTGGGGTGATATGTAATGTCAATATATGTAATGACTAGTGTAATGAAACTTATTCCCCACTGCTGGGTAGTCCATCAGAGTAAATGTAAATGTTATTAAGAAATGATCAGACAGAAGGGAGTTTTCAGGGAATACTGTTAAGTCTTCTATTTCCATACCATAAGTCAGAACAAGATCTAAGATATGATTAAAGTGGTAGGTGGACTCATTTACATTTTGAGCAAAGCCAATAGAGTCTAATAATAGATTAAATGCAGTGTTGAGGCTGTCATTCTCAGCATCTGTGTGGATGTTAAAATCGCCCACTATAATTATCTTATCTGAGCTAAGCACTAAGTCAGACAAAAGGTCTGAAAATTCACAGAGAAACTCACAGTAACGACCAGGTGGACGATAGATAATAACAAATAAAACTGGCTTTTGGGACTTCCAATTTGGATGGACAAGACTAAGAGTCAAGATTTCAAATGAATTAAAGCTCTGTCTGGGTTTTTGATTAATTAATAAGCTGGAATGGAAGATTGCTGCTAATCCTCCACCTCGGCCCGTGCTACGAGCATTCTGACAGTTAGTGTGACTCGGGGGTGTTGACTCATTTAAACTAACATATTCATCCTGCTGTAACCAGGTTTCTGTAAGGCAAAATAAATCAATATGTTGATCAATTATTATATCATTTACCAACAGGGACTTAGAAGAGAGAGACCTAATGTTTAATAGACCACATTTAACTGTTTTAGTCTGTGGTGCAGTTGAAGGTGCTATATTATTTTTTCTTTTTGAATTTTTATGCTTAAATAGATTTTTGCTGGTTATTGGTGGTCTGGGAGCAGGCACCGTCTCTACGGGGATGGGGTAATGAGGGGATGGCAGGGGGAGAGAAGCTGCAGAGAGGTGTGTAAGACTACAACTCTGCTTCCTGGTCCCAACCCTGGATAGTCACGGTTTGGAAGATTTAAGAAAATTGGCCAGATTTCTAGAAATGAGAGCTGCTCCATCCAAAGTGGGATGGATGCCGTCTCTCCTAACAAGACCAGGTTTTCCCCAGAAGCTTTGCCAATTATCTATGAAGCCCACCTCATTTTTTGGACACCACTCAGACAGCCAGCAATTCAAGGAGAACATGCGGCTAAACATGTCACTCCCGGTCCGATTGGGGAGGGGCCCAGAGAAAACTACAGAGTCCGACATTGTTTTTGCAAAGTTACACACCGATTCAATGTTAATTTTAGTGACCTCCGATTGGTGTAACCGGGTGTCATTACTGCCGACGTGAATTACAATCTTACCAAATGTATGCTTAGCCTTAGCCAGCAGTTTCAAATTTCCTTCAATGTCGCCTGCTCTGGCCCCCGGAAGACAATTGACTATGGTTGCTGGTGTCGCTAACTTCACATTTCTCAAAACAGAGTCGCCAATAACCAGAGTTTGATCCTCGGCGGGTGTGTCGTCGAGTGGGGAAAAACGGTTAGAAATGTGAACGGGTTGGCGATGTACACGGGGCTTCTGTTTAGGACTACGCTTCCTCCTCACAGTCACCCAGTCGGCCTGCTTTCCCGGCTGCTCGGGATCTGCCAGGGGGGAACTAACGGCGGCTAAGCTACCTTGGTCCGCACCGACTACAGGGGCCTGGCTAGCTGTAGGATTTTCCAAGGTGCGGAGCCGAGTCTCCAATTCGCCCAGCCTGGCCTCCAAAGCTACGAATAAGCTACACTTATTACAAGTACCGTTACTCCTAAAGGAGGCCGAGGAATAACTAAACATTTCACACCCAGAGCAGAAAAGTGCGGGAGAGACAGGAGAAGCCGCCATGCTAAACCGGCTAAGAGCTAGTAGCTGCGCTAAGCTAGCGGATTCCTAAAAACACGCAAAGTGAATAATGTGTAAATAATTTAGAGGTGATTCAGCAGAAGGAGTGCTTTAGTTAAGGCACGTGAAGATTACACTGGGAAACAAATCGTAATCTAGATAACTAGATCAATCTAACTGCGCAGATTAAACAGCTAACAGATACAGCAAAACACCGCTGTGCTCCGGAACAGGAAGTGATACAATACCGCAGTGAGAGCCAGCCACCAGTAGAGGCGACACATCAGCAAAAGCAGCAAAAAACAGACTGCATTAACTCTTTAACTTAAACACAAATTGGAAATCATCTAGGAGCAAATGTCTGCCTTGCACAGGAATTGATGGTGTAGACCAGAGAATATTCACAACTGGATCTGGGTGGTTAAAGAGAGGCTGTATTGGAACTTTGTGCTTCTCTGCCTAACCCAAACATGAGAGCCTTATCAGCTACCGAAGGTTAAAATGCCCCGTTTGTTTTCATCCAGAAGGATTTCAGTGGCCTTGGTGAAGCATCTGGCTCCTTTTCATTTGCCCTCCCCTACAGTCTGCGGATGTCAAGGCTAGTCCAGACTCTAAGCATACATAGACAGAGACTGATATGAACTCAACTGCACACATGACGCACGCCCAACCACCCCTACCCCCTACCTTGTGTTTCTGTCCCCACCCCGGCCTCTGCTCTGCCACTCCCCCCCCGAGATCGGCCATGCGGCGGAAATGCTGCTGCAGCCCCCACACACTCATTGCCTCAATTCGGATGACGGATTGTTTCAAAGCGTACATAAACAAATCAAATGTATATTTGTGGTTGTTTTATTAGTAATAAAAACTAGTAATAATTGTGGATTAATTGCTGTATTTTTGCTTCCAGTAATTGGGTGTGAAGATAAATTGCCCTTTTAGGGATCAATAAAGTTGCTTGAATCTTGACTCTTGAATCCTACGTGAAGAATTGGTGCAGGGGGATGACTAAGGAACTAAACTGGGACATCCAGGGCAAAATTCTGTATCTCCAAAGGTGTGGTTTCTTGAAAAGGTTCACGATATCACCATCAGTTCGTACGGTCCATCATACAAACATCTAAATACAGTCAAACGTTCGCCAGTTCATAAAGAATTATACCAACTCAAAAACTTGTAAAATTAATTCCATCAGTTTCTGTATTTTTCTAGAATTATCCACACTCTAAAAATATTGCAAAAATTAAGGTAACAACTTGCATGAGACATTTATGGTCAGACTAACTCAAGTATAAAGAAGTATTTATTTAAGTGATTGGCTACACTTGATTTGCTTTTTCCTCTGCAAGGTTAATTAAGTTGACCCAACTTATTAGGCACACTGCTGTCTCAATGAGAAAAAGTTAAAAGTTATTTCAACTTAGTTATTTCAACTGTCAACTGAGTTAATGCCACAAGACTTCTCTAGTTAAGTTGAAATAACTTAATTTTTTTTTGCAATTGTTATATCAGTTTTTCTTGTTGAGACAGAGATTCTTTTTTTTAGAGTGTAGCCAACTTATTTCACTGACAATATCCCAACATCTTTATCTTCATTCTACTCAGAAATGTCCATACATATTAACTTAATTTTGTGATTTTTTTTATTGTTTTTTATGTCTTGTTTCATTTAAGTCTGAATAAATTACGTTACATAGTTCCACTTTTCCGATCACTGTTTATTTTAAAACAGTTGTCAACCAATGTCTGTTTTTAAATCTATGAACAATTTAATACCAACATCCTTTAAGTTGTCAACTTAATAAAATGTGAACATTGCAAAAACCTTATTTATTTAATTCTGAAAATGCCCAGCTTGTTCCACACACACGTTTGTGTGTGTGTGTGTGTGTTGTTTCAAGAGGCCATCAGCTTGGTGTATGTAAAACTCTGACTCCCTGAAAATATATCTAAAAGACATGCAGGTTCTGTAAATTGGAAACTTCAAAAATTGTGCAGGTCTCCCTTGTAAAAGAGATCTCGATCTCAATCGGACTAACTTGATTAAATAAAGGTTTAAAAAAAATATGACAGTAAAAAAAAATATTTTTTTTTACAATAAATCTGTCTTTTAGGTATTATTTTTAAAATAATTTGTAATGTAAATTAAATAGAATTTTTATAATTAACAAAACAGATTGAAAACTGAAATGTGCAGAATTGCAGAAAATTTAATTTTAAAGTTTTTCCTCCAAGGTGGAACCTCTATATAAATAGTTATTATAATTACTAATTATGTATGTGCTTTGAGTCCACCTTATGACGTCAGCGATGCACAAGCATGTTCCAATGACTGTGAGAAATTAAACCAGTGGACGTCCTTAAACTTAAGAGGTTTAATGACGTGCAGTCATGCTCGCCCTCCTCTGAAGGCTGGCAGATGTAATAGTGGCGTTGGCGTGATTATGACTCACACAGACAGACAGCCGGGAAAGCCAGGAAGTGCCAATAAAGTCAGCGAGACACGAGCCAGCTGAGGATTTGTCTGAGCATCCGGTGGACTCTGAGTTTATGATCGTCTCTGACGATAATGTAACCGTGGAGATAAGCCTAGACACCTGACCTCGCTCACATCGCAGTCAGAGAGGTCAGAGCAACAATGACAAAATGAAAATGACGTGTTGCCCCCTGGCGCCTCTGATGATGATGAAATGTTCTTTTCATATTTAGCATTCTTAGACAATCGTAACCCTATTTTTACCTTCTCTTTCTGGCTCCTGGCTTTGACGATCTTGGCGGCGAACGTCAGTCCAGATGACTTCTCTGTGCATTTGTGCACTTGTCCAAAACGTCCTCTAATTAAAGAAACAATAAACAGAGAAGTGGCATGCTTCAAATTGGATTTTTGTTGTTGTTGTTAGTTATAAAAAGCATTACTCGCTATCATTACGGTAAGATCCTTCGGTTATACGGTAATTTAAGATCACACATCAACTTTGTTTGTAATATGTAAAAGTGGGCAGTGACGATGCAAAGTGCACAAAGGAATTTGAAGTAAAATGTCTAACTTGTTGATAAGATGAAGCGTGCTGGATGTTCGGTGTCGCTCACCCTCCCAGGACCTCGTCTTTGTTGATGGTGTAATAGCTGGTGATCTGATGCGGCTTCGGCGTCACAATGCGGTGATCAAAAGGCGCCATTTCTGGAAGGCTGCGGTCTGAAAGAATGAGACAAAAAGCAACATAACCACAAAAAATAGGCTATAGTCACGTGGAAAATGAGGAAGAGTTGGCAATCCATAGATTGCCAATTCATAAGTTCTTTATCTCAAAATTTGAAGACCCAGAGGTGTGAATGTCACTACTGACATAAATGTCTCCACAAGTTCAACACTTTCACCACACACAGATACACTTTTGATGGCCGGGTCACTGAAAGCCTCTATGTGTGGTTTAATCCAGGACAATTAATGAAAAAAAAAAAATTCTCACCTATCATAAATTCCTTCCCTGCTGACTCTTTGTTCGTTCCTTCCTCTATCTTTCGGTCATCAGATTTGGAAACCTGCGTCTGCGTTAACTCCGCCTCCCAGCCCTCAGCATGGTCTCCTTTCCTGTGCTCCACTCGGCTTTTCTTGAGGTCATCCTTCACCCGGTGCTCCTCTGGGACACAACGTTTGCTGCAAGTGGCCATATCAGTAAGCTCTTCAGAACTACAAACAACATTAAGTACTTGAATATATTTAACCCTGTGGGGTCCGAGGGCATTTTTTGGACAGTTCACTCGCCTGGCATAAATGTATTATTATTGCTGTTAACAGCTCTCCCTGCATCCCACAATCAAGTTTTATGTCTCTTTTTTCAGGACAACCTGTACTTTCAAAATACATATGCTATAGTGGTGTTTTATAAGTGTAATAAAGGTTTACAATCAGAAATAAGAAAGGAAAAAGAGGTAAATAATTTTCCACACAAATTTATTCAAAACACACAGCAAACTATAATAAACAACTGTTTTGACACTTTCTAAATGCAATTTGAGGTCTTGTGTGAAAGACTGCACAACAAAAAGGTTCAAACAATAAACACAAATGCACATTTTGAACAATATATACAAAATGGTCTATGTGTTTTGTTTGTCTTCATCTCAAAGCAATTTCTGTCTGCTATTACACAAAGTTCACAACACAAACTTCTACTTCTAAGTTGACTTTGTGTTTGTTCTCTCCTGCTCTGAAAGCAGTTTTCACACCTTGAGGCTCATTCACAGCTTGAGGAGTGGCCCCTCCCCCTCACTCCATTGATATGGTAAACAGTGCTTTACGCCGGAGCGACAGAGCTTGCCACAGGCTTATCCAATAACATTCACAGTCAAACTAGTGGAGCAAAACTGATACTCACACACTCTTTGTTTGAGCACATGAGAGGCTCTCTGTCTGCTCCTGATTTCACTGATCGCTGTGCGTAATGGCACAGGGTGCACTGGAGCCAGCAGCCAGGGGGCTATTCAAACGGGCCAACTAGTAACACTTCACTCCTAAAAACAATCTTTGGTTTATCGCGTGAGGTAAATCTGCCCTACGATTGGATTTTGGAAAACTATGTGACGGTGAACCAATTCCGATTGGACACTCACATTGCGCACATCATCACAGAGCTTCTATGAGGAGTACAAAGATGGTGGATGGCTGGCTTGAAAGTCCGCGGAATTAACTTTTCAGCAAAAAAAAGTATCTCATGTCATTAAAAAGTTATTTATAATTTAGTAAAACTTGGTCTCAGCAGTCGTATGTGATGGCATCGGCCCCAGAGGGTTAAATTTAATGTCATTTTCCCCTGATGTGTTTAAAAAAAGTTCTGATAAAACATGTAATTTCCATAAACATAAAGTGTAGAAATACCTTTCCTGTGGCAGCAAAGACATCTTGCAGGTCTGATCAGGAATGACGCCTGAAGCGATTTGTGATACTGAAACTTTCGTCTTTCCTTTACACCTTTCCTTCCCATCATCCTCCACTTTTCCAGTCTGTCCAGGGCTAATCTTGTCTGTCTTTTCCCACTCTTTCTGCTGTTCTTCTTCAGACTCTGAACCTCCATACAGATAACCCTCATCTTCTTTATCGCTCTGCTGGCCGTCACCATTGGTACTTCCTTCAGAATGCTCAGTGTTAGGCCAGTTGAGCTTTTCCAACTGCTCCCGCAGCACAGGATCATTCAAGGTGGACACGTCTGAAGTAAGAATAACAGACTTTGCATTGAATGTAGTTTATATAGGAGTCACATAAAAATCATCCAAATTCAAGACAAATTAATCGTATATATGAAAAGAAAAACCAACATATGGGGCCTGATTTAATAAGATTCCAGGTGACGAGTGTTAAATGTCGTGGGCTTTCCAAACTTTTAAGCATTGGGATTTAGACAGTTTTGCGAGTGATTTACTGATTGTGCAATTGATGTCAGGTGGGAACGTGGTGTAGACAGCAGCATGCACATGAGGATTTTACACGTTAATGACCATATGTGCAAAATAAAATTTGATCAGACTGTGTGCTTCATTATGCACCAACAATCCCACACAACTGAGCGTGTTCATGCACTGCAAAAAAAAAACAAAAGTCCTATTAGAGGTATTGAAATTATTCTGTGTTCTGCTGGTGGAAAGCACACAGACAACTCTGTGTACAGATCTCTGTGTGCCTTCCACCAGTAGAACACAGAATAATTATTCACCAATTTACTTAAATACCACAGGGGGAACAGTAATGAAATGTCGGAAATAACAGATTTTTTGTTTGCTTATTTTAATAGCCAGCACGAGTGTGTTCATATGTCCTGTGTGCACAGCTGTCATGTCCCACACTGAAGCCAATATGTGTGTTTTTGTATTTCAAGGACAAAGCATGACACTTGAGTGACGGTAATGATCATGTGTCTCACTAAAATGAACTTTGTGCTCAGGAGAACTGAAGTTCACCTGTTATGCATAGAAACATGTATTCTTAAAGAAACAAGCATGACGTAAACTATTAACTCTTTAACGATGCCCGATGATGGCAATGAAGTACTTTTTTAATTCTGTGTATGAAGACATTAAATTTCCTTGATAAATTTGCAGGATCCTTCCCACAATTTTGCACACTCGGGTGGACAAACCCCCAAACTGCATATTCATGAAAACAAATGTTAAATTGATGGTATGTGTTATTTTGCAAATTTGAAACCTTGTTTAGTAAATTGGCATGCACATTTTTTGCAAGTGCTATGGTGGTGGGGCATGTTTTGACACACACACACACACACACACACACACACACACACACACACACACACACACACACACACACACACACACACACACACACACACACACACACACACACACACATACAAGTCTTTAGTAAACCAGGCCCACAGTGTTGTTGGCATACATGTGCAAACAGAACAGGTTTGCTGTCTCTTCGCTGTGAGGACTGCCCTTGTTTGTTTTAGGGTGCAGTTTTCTTCCTACTCTGAGTGCCTCTTTGCACCATGTGCTTTCTTTGCTGCTCCTCCCTGTTGGTTTCCAGGTGTCGGGCCACAGAGCTGATTAACATACCTGCTTTCCTTCTCCTGCAGTTGTGTATAAGCCCTGGTTCAGTCTTTCCACCCTCTCCAGTAACTCAGTAGTCACTACATGGTACCTGGACCCTTTATTTTGATTAGTAAAGCTCTAGCTGTGTTTGTTCAGCTTTTTGACTCGAACCTGTTCTGTTTCTTCCAGTAATCCTGTTTCCAGTCGGTCCGTGGGCTGCCACCTGGCTCTGGTCGCTCGTCAGTGCACCTGTTCTAGTCCAGTCTGTATCTCCTGCCTCCAGAACCTCTTGCACATTCTAAATGTACCACATTCTTCCCCAATAAATTGTGCTTTGCTTTTCATCCCAGTGTCCCGCATTTGGGTCCTATTCTGCCTCCACTGGCTCAACTGTAACAACGTGGGTAAACTTTGTCTTGTTTACACACGTCTCTTATTTGACCAGCACACCTCTAGTCCCTCTTTGTTCTTTTGCCACATTAAATCTGTGTATGAGTTCTCTTGAGTTTTGTCGGTGGTGAGCAGTCGTCATGTTTTGTCCTTGGTGTTCAGTTTGAAAATTCCTGTCTGATTTGAAGTCCAGTCTACCTTTACCTTGGCGAATGGTCTTGGGTTCATCTCCCGTGTTTTAGGTCCTATTCGTTACATTAACATTCAATGAAATGAATTTGGTTGGTGCTGATTAACTTTATGTGAGTCGTATAACTCCATGGTAAACACTAAGGTTAGAACATGGAGGAAGTACAGCTTCAACTTGGACCATAAATGCACAACCTCCACTAACCTTCAATTTCAATTTCAATTTATTTTCATTTATATAGCACCAAATCACAACAGAGTTGCCTCAAAGCGCTTCACACAGATAAGGTCTAATCTTACCAACCCCCAGAGCAACTGTTGGGAAAGTGTAGGAACACGGACCCACAACAGGGGGCGCAAATGAACGGACAATGGAGTAAGTCAAATAACAACGCTTTACTGTTGTGAATGTGCACAACGAATACAACCAATCACAGAAATGGACAACAGTCAATTTACAAAAGTGTCGTGTGGGCAGGCTCGAAGATAGGAGACGCCTCTCCAAGGTAAGACCGGTACCACACGGCAGGAAAGCTACCTCCACCTCTCGTTGGAAAAAAAGGTCTGTTATCACTCACAAAAGTCACAAAAGGTTACTGTCAAGCAGTCAGCTGAGAATATTACCTTCCAGGTAGAACGATATCTCGGCAATGAGGTGGAGATGCCGTCCTGCTGATATACCCCACTGATGATTGCCGTCAGCTGTCTCAGGTGATGGGTGACAGCTGTCACCGAGGCTGCTCCCGTGAGGCGGCGGCGCCCTCTGGTGCCTGGAGCCCGCACTCCAGGCAGGGCGCCCTCTGGTGGTGGTGGGCCAGCAGTACCTCCTCTTCAGCGGCCCACACAACAGGAACAGTGGTAAGGAAAAACTCCCTCTGAGGAAGAAACCTCAAGCAGACCAGACTCAAAGGGGTGAGCCTCTGCTTGGGCCATGCTACAAACATAAATTACAGAACAATTCACAGAACAATTCACGGACGAATATACAAGAAATGCTATTGGCGCACAGGACAGAAGGATCGCCAACACAAATACAACTCCCATCTCTGGATGGAGCTTCACCTTTAACAGAGAGAAAAAAAAAACAGAATCAGGCATCAGAAAGACAAAAAATACTGTATAATTTGCCAGTATTAAACAACAAGAAAACAGAGAAATACTAAGGTGATCGCCAGCCACTAGCCCTAAACTTCACTAAAAGACCCAGAATTTAGGTAAAGTTGAGGCCGCGGCCCGCTCCAATTACTCATAAATGAATTAAAAGAGTAAAAAGCATAAAACAAAACTGTACCAGTATCCTAGCCATATGAAAGGGAAAATAAGTGCGTCTTAAGTCTGGACTTGAAAGTCTCCACAGAATCTGACTGTTTTATTGATGCAGGGAGATCATTCCACAGAACAGGGGCATGATAAGAGAAAGCTCTGTGACCCGCAGACTTCTTATTCACCTTAGGGACACAAAGTAGTCCTGCACTCTGAGAACGTAAAGCCTGGGCCGGTACGTAAGGTTTAATTAAGTCAGCTAGGTAGGGAGGTGCCAGTCCATGAATAATTTTATAGGTTAGTAGCAGAACCTTAAAATCTGATTTCACTGGGACAGGAAGCCAGTGAAGGGATGCCAAAATGGGCGTAATTGTTATGTGTCGGACACAGCCCGGAGAACCGACCAGCGTTTGAAGGACCCAGTATGAAATAAGCAGAGCACGGTACAAAGGATAACAGAGTTTAATAAACATAACAGTGATGTGATAAATATAAAAGTGCGCGGTCTGGCGTGGTGGATTGCGGTGCGCTCCCAGCAGCGCTAACGGTCCGGAGCCAGAACCAGTTCGGACCCAAGGACCCCGCCGACACCCCCCAGGTGGCCGCGACAAACCGAGTCTGTGAATGAAGAAATAATCTTGTGAGTCCACACTCAACACACAGAGAGAACGCTCAAAGGTGCACAAACAGCAAACACTTCCTGGCTTAATTACTAATCAGCTTCCCACCCTGCAGGCATGGAACATCCTGTTCACAAACTCACTGCAGTGGAAGCTAATTAAAACGACTAACATAACAGTTCAATATAACAAGGTGTGAGGGACACCACATTTACTGACTGTATACATGTTAGTCACAAAATCTAACGTACCTCAGGAAGTGTGCTGACGAGCGTGAGACCTCACCCCCTCCTCTTTCACAGACCATGCATCAAACCTGGACGTTCTCTGCATCCAATGATGATGAGATGGCTCTTGAGACGACGATCTCACCCGTCTGGTCACAAGGTCGAGTCTCTGGCAAACACACACTGTGTACTCCAGTCTTAAATGCCACCATGCTCCAATCCATGTAGATGCACCACAGCTGTGAGTCCTGACGAGCCGCAGGTGATCAGGGTGAGGTCCTGATATCTCAGCCACACAGCCACTCAGTCCCAAATGCGCACCACCTGGAAGGAAAGCCAAAAGACAGACAAAAGCCAGCCAGGCACGCCAGCCACAACAGTAATGTGGTCGAACTTTCTGCTTCATGTCAAAAGTCTGGCTGCAGCATTTTGAACCAATTGGAGACCCCTAATGCTAGACTGCGGTAAACCAGAACATAGAACATTGCAGTAGTCCAATCTAGAAGAGATAAATGCATGGATCAGGGTCTTGGCATCAGCCATAGACAGGATGGGACAAATCTTCGCTATATTTTGCAGGTGGAAGAAAGCAGTCCTAGTAATATTTCTAATGTGGAGGCCAAAGGACAACGAAGGATCAAAAATTACCCCAAGGTTCCTCACTTTGTCAGTGTGATGTATGACACATGAGCCAAGGCAGAGTGTTAACTGGTCAAATTGATGCAGATGTCTCACTGTGCCAAGAACCATTAATTCAGTCTTATCAGAGTTTAAAAGTAGGGAGTTTCTAGACATCCAACTTGTCACTGCTGCAAAGCAATCTTCTAAGGATTTTATGAGAACAAGATTACCAGCAGTTATCGGCGTGTATAACTGAGTATCATCTGCATAGTAGTTAAAGGTAATACCAAAACGCCACAATATGTGCCCAAGAGGTGCTATATAAAGGGAGAAAAGCAGGGGGCCTAAGACAGACCCCTGTGGAACCCCAAATTTCATGTCACTAAGGTTAGAAGTAGTGTTACTGTACAAAACACAGTGAGAATGACTGGTCAAGTATGACGTCAGCCATGCAAGGGCACTCCCAGTAATCCCAAAATGATTTTCCAGCCTATCAAGTAGAATATGATGATCCACTGTATCAAATGCAGCACTGAGATCTAACAGCAACAGAACCGTAGTGGTGTCCGAATCCATTGTAAGCAGAAGATCATTCACCACTTTAGTGAGAGCCGTCTCTGTGGAATGAAATTTTCTAAAAGCAGACTGCAGTGGCTCAAAGAAATTATTCTCAGTAAGATAGTCTACGAGCTGCCGTGACACCACTTTTTCCAGAATTTTAGAGAAAAATGATAGATTTGATGTCGGCCGATAGTTTGTCAATACACTAGGGTCTAGATTAGGTTTCTTAAGTAATGATTTAATCACTGCAGATTTGAAACATTTAGGAACAGATACAGAAGTTAAAGAAAGATTAATAATTTCCAGCACAGTCGGCCCAAGAGTGGGCCACAGGTCCTTAAACAGTTTTGTTGGTATAGGATCAAATAAACAGGTTGTGCTTTTTGTTGACATTACGAGTTTTGTCAGCATGCCTAGTGAGATACTGTCAAATTCTGTAAATTTAGGTAATACCTCAGTAGTGGCGCCCACATCAATAGCAGGGTGTAGTGGCTGGATTAAGGCATGCCGGGATATGTTTAACCTGATGTCTTCTATTTTTTTTCTCAAAGTAACCCAGGAAATCTTGTGCTGTAAAAGGAGAGCAAACTACAGGTGGTTGTCCATGCAAAAGTGTTGCCACCGTGTGGAACAAGAACTTTGAGTTATGCTTGTTTTTGTTGATCACATCAGAGTAGTAAGTCTGCTTTGTAGCCAATAATGAATGCTTATAGTCTAAGATAGCATCACGCCACGCAGAGTGAAATACTTCTAATTTTGAATGGCGCCATTTCCGTTCTAGACCTCTTGCTTTATGCTTGAGGTCACGCAGATAATCATTAAACCAAGGTGACTGTGACTTGGGGGAGCGCGGTTTTAACACAGGTAGTACAATCATGACGAGTGTAGTTTTGAGCACTGAGTTTAAACAAGTCTGTCTACTGACTGGGTATTTGTCAAATGTGAAGCTAAGACATCAGGCAGTCTAGCTTCGCGTTCAGTCTTAGTTGAGGAGTTGATGCATTGCCGTAACGATATATAAGGTTGTTGTTCCACTAAACACGGCAGCGAAACTGTAAACATAATAAGTGAGTGATCAGACACCACTGATGTAAGAGGCATGATGTCAATATTCATGACAGCAACACCACGTGCGAGAACCAGATCCAGGGTATTTCCACTAATGTGCGTCGAATCCTGAATGCATTGCCGAAATCCTAATGCATCCACAATTTCCATAAATGATTTGCAGAGGGGATCAGAAGGCTTATTTATATGAATGTTAAAGTCACCAATGATCAGAATGTTATCTACACTAGTTGACAAGTTAGACATGAACGCACCAAATTCATCTAAGAATTCAGAATATGGGCCAGGAGGCCTATATACAGTGACAAAGTAATACGACTGATTTTTATTCTTCTGACCTTGGCAATGTGTAATATCCTGAACAGAGCGGAGAATCAGATGCTCAAACGAGTGATATTTGTAACCCCCAACAGCTAATAAGCTAAACCAAGATTTATAAATAAGAGCAACACCCCCGCCTTGCTTCGCATCACGAGGGACGTGACTAAATGTATATGCTGGTGGGCAGGCCTCATTTAAGGGGAGGACAGCTGTAGGTTTAAGCCAGGTTTCACATAGCCCAATCATATCTAAGTGATGATCAATAATTAGATCATTGATCAACAATGATTTTGAGGACAGTGATCTTATGTTAATGAGACCCAGTCTAAGGACCTCAGTGGGGTTGACAGTTGAACTGTTTGGGTTAGGGGTGGTTCCAGAATAGCATATATAAGATGCCTAGAAGTAGGTTTAGGTTTAAGACATTCCACGTGCATTGTAGGTAGCAGAAACAAAATCTTTGCTATTGCTGGAACAACCACTGGGCCACCCTCAATTTCAACATCATCCAATATACACTCAACAAAAATATAAACGCAACACTTTTGGTTTTGCTCCCATTTTGTATGAGATGAACTCAAAGATCTAAAACTTTTTTCACATACACAATATCACCATTTCCCTCAAATATTGTTCACAAACCAGTCTAAATCTGTGATAGTGAGCACTTCTCCTTTGCTGAGATAATCCATCCCACCTCACAGGTGTGCCATATCAAGATGCTGATTAGACACCATGATTAGTGCACAGGTGTGCCTTAGACCAGTGATTCTCAACCGGGGTGCCGCGGCACCCTAGGGTGCCGTGATCGATCGTCAGGGGTGCCGTAGGTATTTTTCATATTCGCGATTACCGTGAATTATTTATTTTACCCATAAAGCATAAAACAACTCAGAATCTGATGTCAAACGTGCTGCAGCCTCGCTCTCGTCTTAAGGCGGGACAATAACAAGGAGGCTGACGGCCGATTAAAACGGTGCCGTCTCCTTCAAAAGCCGTCTAAAATGCGGAGCTGTCGGTGTGTGTGTCTGTGTGTGTGCACGCAGAGTTAACAGGCTGCAGACTGCGAGGGAGGGGGTGGGTGAGGGAGATTCCTGAATGCAGGCGCGACACGTTCAGTGCGCAGCGAGCGTGGAGCAGAGAGAGGATTGTAACCCAAGTGAACGTTAACAAAACGGAAACGTGAAGCTGCCTTTACTTCTCTCTGAACTTTCTCTAAAGGTGTGATTCTGCCGTTACCGTCCTGTTCACACCATGTGCGCGTCGTATGCTGAATTTATGAGATCATGAGATGAAATAAATGGTCAAGCATCTTTAAAAAATGAGAATATATGAATGAACTGAGCCACACACACAAAAAAAACAATGTTCAGATGCAGAGATCACAAAAAGCAGGTGAGAACTCTGAACTTTAACAGCTGTTATTTTCCAAAGGTATTTATTTGTTCAATCTTGAGCTTAATGCAGTGTTTAAGCACAAAACGTGACTGATGAGGAGAAACAATTTCAGAAATGCAACAGAAACAACCACAAATCAGAAAAAGTTGGGACTGTATATAAAATGAAGATAAAAATAAAAATGTTGCACCATTCCCAGTTTCTCCACTCACAGAAGCCAAACGTTCTTCCAGAGTTGTGTAATTATACTACAATAGTAGAATATAAAGAAGGGGAAAAAAGAAAAAAAATAGACAATATATTCGTCAATCGCAATTATTTGTCTGACAATTAATCGTCTCCAGAAATTCCTAATCGTGACAGCCCTACTTGAGATCAGAGCGCAAAATGCTTGAGGATTTTCGAAATGCTGTGTTTTCTGTATCGATTTTCTACCAGAGGTAATAGCATTATAATATTATTTTGGTTGGTGGTGTGCCGCAGGATTTTGTAAATATAAAAAGGGTGCCGCGGCTCAAAAAAGGTTGAAAATCACTGCCTTAGACTGTCCACAATAAAAGGCCACTCTGAAAGGTGCAGTTTTGTTTTATTGGGGGGGGAATACCAGTCAGTATCTGGTGTGACCACCATTTGCCTCATGCAGTGCAACACATCTTCTTCGCATAGAGTTGATCAGGTTGTCAGTTGTGGCCTGTGGAATGTTGGTCCACTCCTCTTCAATGGCTGTGCGAAGTTGCTGGATATTGGCAGGAGCTGGTACACGCTGTCGTATACGCCGGTCCAGAGCATCCCAAACATGCTCAATGAGTGACATGTCCGGTGAGTATGCCGGCCATGCAAGAACTGGGACATTTTCAGCTTCCAAGAATTGTGTACAGATCCTTGCAACATGGGGCCGTGCATTATCCTGCTGCAACATGAGGTGATGTTCTTGGATGGCACAACAATGGACCTCAGGATCTCGTCACGGTATCTCTGTGCATTCAAAATGCCATCAATAAAATGCACCTGTGTTCTTCGTCCATAACAGACGCCTGCCCATACCATAACCCCACCGCCACCATGGGCCACTCGATCCACAACATTGACATCAGAAAACCGCTCACCAACACGACGCCACACATACTGTCTGCCATCTGTCCTGAACAGTGTGAACCGGGATTCATCCGTGAAGAGAACACCTCTCCAACGTGCCAAACGCCAGCGAATGTGAGCATTTGCCCACTCAAGTCGGTTACGACGACGAACTGGAGTCAGGTTGAGACCCCGATGAGGATGACGAGCAGTCTCAGACGATCTTGGAGGTGAACATGCTGGATGTGGAGGTCCTGGGCTGGTGTGGTTACACGTGGTCTGCGGTTGTGAGGCTGGTTGGACGTACTGCCAAATTCTCCGAAACGCCTTTGGAGACGGCTTATGGTAGAGAAATGAACATTCAATACACAAGCAACAGCTCTGGTTGACATTCCTGCTGTCAGCATGCCAAATGCACGCTCCCTCAAATCTTGCGACATCTGTGGCATTGTGCTCTGTGATAAAACTGCACCTTTCAGAGTGGCCTTTTATTGTGGGCAGTCTAAGGCACACCTGTGCACTAATCATGGTGTCTAATCAGCATCTTGATATGGCACACCTGTGAGGTGGGATGGATTATCTCAGCAAAGGAGAAGTGCTCACTATCACAGATTTAGACTGGTTTGTGAACAATATTTGAGGGAAATGGTGATATTGTGTATGTGGAAAAAGTTTAAGATCTTTGAGTTCATCTCATACAAAATGGGAGCAAAACCAAAAGTGTTGCATTTATATTTTTGTTGAGTGTAGTAATGGTATTAAGTTTGGAAAGCATATCCGTCTATGATTTTTATGGACGCAGGCCACAGTCTCAACTTGTTGAAATTCCCTCCCTGGCAAATAAACTGCACTATCACCATAGTGGATTTTCTGCAATAAATTCCCCGCTAAGCTAATGGATTCCACACCCACATTTGTCATAAGCCTTGCAGGGTCGCTAATCACCTGCTCCGTGGCCTGCTGTAGATTCCTAATGTTACCCTCCCTGTAGAGCTCTATCTATGTTCACAGACAAGATGACGGCGCCTTCCCCAGTAGGGTGGAGGCCGTCCGGCATCAGCAAGCCATGGCGGCCCCAGAATGAAGGCCAGTTATCAATAAAGCTAAAACTTTGCTGTCTACAAAACTGCGCCAGCCACCTATTTAACGATGTCAGCCTGCTAAACGCCTCATCAGTACCTCGGGAGGGGAGGGGACCAGAGACTATTAATCGATGCCGACACATTTTTCTGGCAAGGTCACAAGTCCTCTCTATGTCCATTTTTGTGACCTCTGAGTGCTTCACCCTGATATCATTGGTGCCAACGTGAATAACTATGTGACTATATCTCATGTCATGTTCCTTCGTCTGTCTTCCCTTCTGTAGCATCAGCACCCTAAGATGAGATGCAATGTCGGGAGCTCTGGCCCCAGGAATACATTTAACATCAGCTGGCGTCTGTAACCTGACTTTGCGGGTGATAGAATCCCCTATCACTAAAGTCCGGTGTTTCGGCCTGGAGACAGGAGTGGAAGTCACTTGTGGGCTCAGAGAAATCACATCTGGCAAATCCAAGGGGGAGAACCGATTCACAGTTCGCACTGGCGAGTGTGATCGGGATGCCACAACCGGGCACCAAGCCCTATGGGGCTCCCTCCGCCTAGCCACAGTCCAAAAGCCATCCTCCACAGCCGGCGTTTCTAAGCTGATGCTAATGGGCTCGCTAGCCGGCCCAACACTAACCTCATCTGGAGTGCCCATAACATCTAACTCCACTGTGCTAAGAAGCTGCTCTAACTTACGGACATGGCTCTCTAAGAGAGCCACCCTATCTTCCAACATCACGCAGGATTTACGGAGTAAAGTAGAATTAGTAGTGTACTTTGTGCACTAAGAAATTCAAGAATGTAGCCAAGCAAACACGAGCTAACCAATAATGGATAAGCTAACCACTCCTAAGGCTCACACAGACGCAAATAAATTAATTAAAATTCACAGCAGTTACACTGAAAAACTAACAGAAGTATTAAACATGTAAAAAAGCAGCAGCTATAAAATACACTAAACAGTTAATTAACTAACAGGAGTGTGAAAAAATGATGACGGGGGTCTGAAATAGCTAACACAAGCTAACCGTTAGCGAAAATGCTAGCCGCTCCTAAGATTTTACACAGGAGTAAAATAATTACTTAAAATTCACAGCAGTTCAACTGAAAAATGAACAGAAGTATTAAACAGGTAGAAAAGAAACAGCTATAAAAGTAACAACGGAGAGGGGAGGGGTCGACCTAGCTAGCGAATGCTAACTGCTAGTGATTCACAACAGGACTGTTGTTAAATAACGTTCAGAGTAGATACAATTAATAACCAGAAGAGTGCTAAACAGAAATAAAAGAAGCGTATACAACCATGTGAAGTTCAGAGTGGCGTCACAGCAACAAACAATCCTTAACCTATGATGAAGTCATTCAGTGTGTGCAGGACTCTGAATGACTTTGTTTTATTGAATCACTCTTGACATTTTGTATTGTGGTGTGGTATGGTGGTCTTACAACAATCAGCAAGCGTAAGCTAACAAAGCTGGTTAACGTAGCATCTTAGGTGATTGGGGTACAGCTACCACAGCTTCAACATGTATATGATAAACGGGTCAGGGGTAAGGCTAACCAAATTTTGAACTGCCCTGAGCACCCACTCTTTGTGGAGTTTAATTTACTGTTTTAGGAGTCTGGAGTGGAGACTCGTGTAAGGTTGACCACTGCCAGTATTGTTTGAGACTACCTGTAATGTCTGGGGGGTTCTGCTTCTGCTGGACCTTCAAACCCTTCAGGCTAAGTTTGTCGTCCCTCGTCTTGCTGTCTTTCACCTAAAAATTATGGAAAAGAAAAACAATGTTTCAGTAACAACTTCTGAACCACGGCTCCTGGATACAGATTTTCTCCATCACTTGGCTGAAGGCTTCAAGACGATGCCTTCTGTGATTGTGTACACTGGTGACTCCAGAACCTTATAAGCACATGTGGTAACCGTGGGTGGTCTTTTGATTTGGTCTGAAGGAGTAAATCCCGGTAATTTTTTTGTTTTTAAGAATGTGTGATTAGCTTGTTTAGAAGTACAGAAGAACACTTCAGGATTGTTGGCAGTTTCCCCAAAGACAACTACATGCCTGCAGGAAAAACAGAAGTGCTTATAGGTAATAACGATCTATCACCAGGTTTATGTTGGTGCTGATCTGTGTCCAAAAAATCTCAATCTCATCTCTCTTTGATCCAAACTGTCCTATCTGTATCTCCTTCCACTCTTCTTCACCCTGCCAGCACTCTCTTCTTAATTTCTCTACCATACTCACCTTTGAACATTTATCTTTGAGTATTTAAACTCATCTACATTCATCACCTCTACTCCTTGCAACCTCAGCATTCCAGCATGGGCCATCTCATTCACAAACATATACTCTGTTTTGCTCTGAGAGACTTTCATTCCCAGTCTCTCCAAAGCCAACCCAGTCTCACAAGCATTTTATTTGTGCTCCTGTAACAAAATGAGTCACTTTTTCATGATGGGGCTTTTTTTTTTTATCTTACTATTGCTAACCCTTCCCCTAACCATAACCATAGCCCCATCCAGACCTCTCTGCATCACTTTTCATTTCATGCTCTAGCCACGGAATGTATTCAAATGAATTCAGCTCCCGTTACAAAAATGTGGCACTTTTCGTGACAATATCATGAACCAATAGATTAATGTATATTTCATGATGCTGAATGAGGAAATGCCATGAGATATAGCTGTCCAAAGCATACCTCCACTTCTCCATTCTCACTTCGACCTGTTCCACACTCTCACTACACATCACAATGTCATCTGCAAACATTGTTGTCCATGGAGACACCGTCTGGTCTTGTGTGTCAACGTGTCAATCACCACTGCAAACAAGAAAGGGCTGAGAACCAACCCATAACGCAATCCCACCTTCACCTTAAATGAATCTGCCATTTCTAGTTTTACACTGTAAATTAAATATATATTCAATAGCCTGATGTACTTTAAAATATAGTTTAAACCAATCTATACAAAATGTAATATTTTAAATTGATGAATAACAAAATTGTTGATTATTTGTTTTCTATTGCGTAACTGATCAAATGACTAATAATTTCCATTCTTAAAGTCACTATAATTCAATAATTTAATAATGTTATTTGTTTTAAACAAGAGCTCAAATCAGGAAATGTGGGTCAAATCAGGCCAGATACAGACGCACTTGGCAGGAGATGATATGTCTGCCTGTGATCATTAACACCTCACACTTGAATAGCTCTGTCACTGTGACTAGGAAAACTACTTAACATTGCACAACTGCCAGAACAACACACTGAAGGACAACACAACCTAAAACATTCACTAGAGCCTAAAGGCCTTGCCACTTAAACTTCAAAGAAGGAAGAAATTTATATTTTACCTACAAAACCATGAGGCGTAAGTTAGGTATAGCTATTCTTTTTATTATTATTGTTGAAAACTATTTGTATATTACAGTCAGGTCTATAAGTAGTTGGGCAATAATACAATTTTTGTTTATTTAAATTAAAGGTGTTTAACAAAAAATACAACATTGACCATTTAGGAATTATAGGCATTTTTTATCCATAGTCATCTATTTTAATAGGCCTTAAGTAATTTGACAAACTAAATACAAGTATTATTTTTAATGCACATCATCACTTTTACAGCCAGTTTTTCTCAGACAGTTCAGAGGATCCCATGGCCTTTCTGGCAAACTAGCTAAAATTCCACATCTTAAGATTTAAGACATATTTACCATCCAGTGTGGAAGAATGATAAAAAAAATGTATAAAAAAAAATGTATAACATGTATAAAAATGGCTGTAATTCATAAATGGTTACTGCAATGTTGTTTTTGTATTTGCAGCTGCTTCTGTTTGTTCAGGGTTGCCATAGCAGATCCAGCACAAACCTGCATTGGGATTTGGCACACGTTTTACACCGGGTGCCCTTCCTGACACAACTCCAGTTTTACTTGGAGAAACAGACACAGTCTCTGGTTTTCCTAAGAGGTCCCCCATTCAAATGCTAACCAAGACCCACTCTACTTAGCTTTTGAGATCTGATCAAGGTCTCCCAAAATATTGCAATATTTGTATTAAACCCCTTGATAATGGGTGATAATCTGATAATCTGGATGGATGGATGATAATCTGCCCTACAAGCACAGCTTGATGATTTTATTTAATCTTCATTGTGGTGGTGTAGATAAGCAAAACTACAAACATTGCACCACTGTCCAAATACTTATGGTCTGGACTGTGTAGCAAAGGCTGCAAATGATATCACTTCTGTCATTGCTGCTTCTTAGAAAGCAATGATCACAATGCACTTTGACCTTTCACTGCATCACTGTATCAGGATTTAACTAAAAACAACAACAAAAAACTTCTCAAAACAGAAAAACCAGCCGGCTGTGACACACAAATCGGATTTTGAATTTCATGATATTTGCAGCCAAATCTTGCACCCACTCCAATGTGAAACCTAACTTTTCTCTCTTTCCTGCTGCTCCTGTTTCCTGGCCGTTTGAACAGCAGCTCTATGAGCCGGGAGCTCTTCACCACCTCCCCAATGAAGCCGATCACCTGCTGGGTGCCCTCCACCAGCTTCTCCACCCCGTCCAACCTGCATCCGTGACTTTCCATGCAATCAGTGGCTTTCTCAATCGCTCCACGCAGCTCCATGCAGGCAGCTTTCGCCTCCAAGCTACGATTCCCGCGACCCTCTTCACGTAGAGATGCCAAATCGGCGCTCATGCTCCTGACATCCTGAGACAAGCCATCGAGCCGGAATAGGACAGTCTGCTGCATACTGAGCAAGCGCTCCATCTGAGAACTCAGGGAGTCGATACGGTTCTCCATGAAGTGCAGCGTTGCATCCTGGGATAAAGGCGATGAAGAAGCAGCAGCAAGACACCTGTCTGAACCACTTAGCGATGTCTTCCTCCCTCCAGACTTCTGACCATGAAGAGGGTTGGGGTCATAGACCTTGGCTAAAGAGTTGACCAGACTGGAGCTCATGATGACTTGGAAATGACAAAAAGTGCCAAAGGCCAAACCTCGTCACCTGAAATCCAAAGTACAGCAGAAGGATTTTCCTCTTCACTTTCTCACAGGTTGGACAACAACAAAAACCATATTAAAGGACAATGATGCAGCTGTCTGCTAGAAGGACATGAAGGGAGAACACAGAACTCTCCCTCAATGCGGCACCACACAGTTGTGTTTTAAGAATAGCAAGTGGCAGCCCTCCAAAGTAAAGTGCAGCCCCCTGTGGACGTCAAAGACTGAGTGTCCAGTGATAAGAGCTAATGCCTCGAGTGTGCAGCTGAGGATTGATGGGGGTTAGTGGGGAGATGCTGTATGGAATCGCTATGTGACATTTGAGACACTTTAAAAGCCCTTCAGTCAGGTGTCAGAATCCTAAGAATCTGGGCCTGAAATGCAACGCCATAAAACATAAGTCAACACATAAAATGTAAAATCCACTATGAACAACACAAACATGCTCAATGATCAAAAGTAAGGGTTCAAGTTCCCAACAGTGGCGCAGATGCCCAGTGAACACTTTACTTGATGTTGGTTTTGAATGCTGGTGTGACAGTTATACAATAGGAAGAGAGATAACAGCTGCAAGAGGGTGCAAGACTGCTAAAACCTGATTAACCACCACAACAGTCACAGCATTGTGGGTGTTTCTGATTCTCAACAAATGCCAGACAGCTCTCATAATGGGCTTCTTTTTACCCAGCGGGTGATTCAGTCCCACGTTGGAGTTGAACTCAGGACCTCATGGTATGGGAGATAGATGCTCTTATACAAGGAGGTACAGCGCAGTCTGACATCCAAGTTATAGTTTTGTTTAATCTAGCTATTGTGTTGGTACACATACAGACCCTGCAATGACTGTAGTCTTTACTCATCACTCATCTTCAACCGCATATCCGAGATCAGGTTGCGGGGGCAACAGCTCTAGCAGGGGATCCCAGACTTCCCTTTCCCGTGCCACATTGACCACCTCTGACTGGGGGATCCCAAGGCGTTCCCCAGCCAGTGTGGAGATATAATCTCTCCACCTAGTCCTGGGTCTTCCCCGAGGTCTCCTCCCAGATGGACGTGCCTGGAACACCTCCCTAGGAAGGTGCCCAGGGGATTCCTTACCAGATGCCTGAACCACATCAGCTGGCTCCTTTCAATGCAAAGGAGCAGTGGCTCTACTCCAAGCTCCCCATGGATGACTGAACTTCTCACCCTATCTCTAAGGGAGACACCAGCCACCCTCCTAAGGAAGCCCATTTCAACCGCTTGTACCCACGATCTAGTTCTTTTGGTCATGACCCAACCCTCATGACCATAGGTGACAGTAGGAATGAAGATTGACCAATAGATCAAGAGCTTTGCCTTTTGGCTCAGCTCCCTTTTCATCACAACAGTACGGTAGAGCGAATGCAACACCACCCCTGCTGCGCCGATTCTCCGGCCAATCTCACGCTCCATTGTCCCCTCACTCGTGAACAAGGCCCTGAAGTACTTGAACTCCTTCACTTGGGGCAAGACCTCATTCCCTACCCGGAGTAGGCAATCCAACGGTTTCCTGCTGAGAACCATGGCCTCAGATTTAGAGGTGCAGATCCTCATCCCAGCCTCTTCACACTCTGTGAACCGATCCAGTGAGTGTTGGAGGTCACAGCCTGATGAAGCCAACAGGACCACATCATCTGCAAAAAGCAGTGATGAGACCCTGAGCCTACCAAGGTGGAAACCCTCCTCCCCCCCAACTACATCTCGATATCCTGTCCATGAATATCACAAACAGGATTGGTGACAAGGTGCAGCCCTGGTGGAGGCCAACCCCCACCGGAAACAAGCCCAACTTACTGCCGAGCACCCAAACACAGATCTCCTTTCTGAGTACAGGGATTGGATGGCCCTGAGAAGGGACCTCCTCACTCCATACTCCCACAACACCTCCCACAGTGTCTCCCAGGGTACCCGATCATACGCCTTCTCCAAGTCCACAAAACACATGTAGACTGGATGGGCATACTCCCAGGCCCCCTCCAAGATCCTTGTGAGAGTGAAGAGCTGGTCAGTTGTTCCACAAACAGGAGAAACACAATAACACCAGAGACATGCTCAGAGCATAAACCGTGACCACGCTGAAGGCTCCAGCAACTGCAAACAGCCAAGGGGACACCCATGTTTCATTTGGCTGTGGCAGACAGATTGTTAATTTCAAGAGCTGGGGAAGGACTGGTTGTCTGTCTGGGTTGTTGTCATCCAGGAGCAAAGTTGATTCCTTGGTGTGATGCATGTGGCACATGCTCCAAGAGCTGTTGATGTGTCTTATATGTATTTGGATCAGGTCTTTTTCCAGTGAAGTGGAGATATTTGTATTGGGATAGGTTGGTCACATTACAGTCCTGTATATTATGTACCTTGGTGCAAGTAAACTCCCAGATAAAAAAGAATCAATCACTGGTTATCAATAAATGCTGAAGCTAATCTCCTCATTTTTGTCTCTGTTGCTTAGATTTGTGTCCATCATGTCTGAGCTACCAGACAGTATGTTACAACTAAAGAGAACAAGTCAGTGCTAAGTTTGAATCTGCACCTGGTTGTGCAGATGATGGTGTTTTCAAATATAGCCCAACTGTTCCCTCCGTAGGGATTAAGAAAACACTAGAGGAGCCCCAATGACGTCACAGGGAAACCCCAACAACAAAAACAAATGTAGCTGTGGAATCATAAATCCTGTGTGACCGAAGAAGACATGTCCATTTTATGGCATAAAATACGTACGTAGCATGGCAGTATCTAAGCAGAATGTAAAGTAGGTACTTTTTTGACATTTGTCATTTTTAACTGGAGAAAAATGGAAATCTTGAGGAGAAGCTGCCATTATGAAAATGCTGTAGGTTGTGCAATTCATAAGTGCTCAGACAAATACTGTCATACATACTGTAAGCTTCAGGTTTTTCAGGTCAGGTCTGACATCGTGCGCTGGTTCTGTATGCCACTGCAGCAGTCGCACTAAGAAACCATATTGGGTACTGAATGGCAACCATCAAGGTATTTTCCGGTATATCCCCACTTCTCAAAAGTACCCCTCTATCTGCCACAGCTAGATGAAATGTAGTGCTAGTGGTCACTTCTATTGTGTACACTATCAATAGCTGTGACATGCACCGTTGTAGCAAACTGCAAGAACGCCAACGGTTTTATAGACTTCCAAGATCATCATCATGGCAATCCCTCAGTCGTGAGGAAGACTGTCGCTTGATCGATTCCAGGACGGGATGGTGGATGCAGCAGGGTCGACCTAGAAATGCCTCTGCATGGGTTTGTTTAATGTGATAATGTCATTGCACACCAACAAACACACAGGCTTTGACAGATCCTTAGCCTGGTCCAATGGCTGGGAAATCCCAGACGATTGGGGTCTGAGGACCTGCTGCAGCCTTCATCTGGCTTCACAGCCGTTGAGTGACAAGCCATTACGTCTACCATCTGTTCCGCCTTTGAGGACTACTTGTTTTGCTAGAGCTCCATTAGCCATCTTGTGTTCAGGGTTCCTCTTGGGGCTTCATTTTTACCATAGCGGCCACGGAGCACACAAGGTTCCCACTGTATTCACCTCCACATCCCTACTTGATCCATTACACAGGTGTCACAATGCAGAGAGGCTGGATTTTAACACCTAGACTTCCAGGGCAAGGACATTATGAAGGACTGATCAACTGATGCATTCCCAAAACTCAATGCCTGTACCTAAGGGCCTGATATCGAGTTGAGAAGACTTTCATTCTACCTGCACATAACAAACACACTCAAAAACCAATATGGGTGTTGTTGGTTTTTATGTTACATGAATGTAAGTCTAACATGTAGCTTCTACGATATGAAATCAAGTTTTATGGGTGAACACATTCAAATCATGTAGTTTTAACATAACATGTAACAACTTAGAATTTAACTTGCTCAGTGAACATAATAAAATTATGTAAAGTATTTCCACCCAAGTAAAATGCGTTAACATAGCAAAAAACAATTTTTGCTGAGTGACCTAAATGTAAATTTGTTTGGTCAACATGATGAATTTGTGTTAGTGTTACTAATTTACCATGGGTCAGGCCAACTAGATTTGTAAGGGTAAATGTAAAAAAAAGAAAAAAAAAGAGTAAATCCCTTTGGCTGCTTGCTTGTTTGCACTCGGGGTCTCCACAGCAACTCCAAGGTGGATCTGCATAAATTGTGTTGATCCAACACAGCAAAGTTAAGTTGACATGTAACTGTACTATTTTAAAAGTAGTTGTATCTGCTTACAGGGCAGGAGTGTTGGTCAAGTGGTTAGTGCACTTGGTTTCAGTAGGAAAGGTTCCTGGTTCAAACCCCATTCCTGCCACATTTCTCCATGTAATGTGAAGTTGCGTCAGGGAGGACATCTGATGTAAAACCTGTGCCAATTCAACATTCAGATTTGCTGTGGCGACCCCGAGCACAAATAAGGGAGAAGCTGAAGGGACTTACTTTTTATTTGTGTTACATTTACCTTTTCCAATCTAGTTGGCTTAAACCATGGTAACTGAGTAACAGTAACGCAAATTCATCATGTTGACCCAACAAATTTACACTTAGGTCACTCAGCAAAAGTGTCTAGGTTAACACATTTTACTTGGGTGGAAATACTTTACGTCATTTTTTTTAATGTTCACTGAGCAAGTTATTGCAGCCAATCTGCTCTGTGTCAGCCTGATCCTGTCAGATCTCAGAAGCTAAGTGATGCGGGGCCTGGTTAGTACTTCAATGGGAGACCTCTTTGGAGCACCAGCGGCTGTGTGTGTTATTCCAGGCAAAACTGGAGTTGCGTCAGGAAGGGCATCTGGTATAAAACTTGTGCCAAATGCCAATGCGGATCTGTCTGAATCCGCTGTGGCGACCCCGTACAAAAACGGGAGCAGCTGAATGGAAAACAACAACTGAGCAAGTTATTGTTTGGGGTGCAGGAATTCCCAACTGGATTTCCTGTCTAACTGGCTTCATTTTGGGTCGGTGGCCCCATGTGAAGATTAGTGTTTGTGCAGATATGATTGGATTTCCATTTAGGCTAATTGTCCGTGCAACACAAGGTGTAACACAACTGACGCCGCTGATGCCACACAAATGTTATTACAAGGGAAATGGGTTGAAGAGGATTTTGGGAGAGGAAAATGATTACACCTCTGAAATCTCATTGACCCAAGAGGATGAACTGCTCCAAATATATACACTGGAACATTACTGAACAGCCACCAACATCTGATACTCATCAAGACTCGCTCTGATGCCACACTGACCTCAAACCTTTTCACGTCTCAGTACACTGGGATCTGAAGGTTGCAGAGCAACACAGAGGTGTCAACTGAATTCTGGTATCGTCTGTCACGGCTGGAAAAAACTGACCTAAGTTAGCATCTCATCTATCATGTTTAATACGTATTTGCTTGGTAATTTGGAAATGGAACAGGATACTATCCGAATGTAAGGCACTGTTACTACGTATGCATTCCTGCCCTGAACAAACGACTTTGGGACACCACCTTTGTTTGCCCTGCTGGATAAATACTCTTGGTGCTGAAATGTAATGCAATTAAGACACAAGAGCCAAGATTCCAAAAACTGCCTAATGGCTTTGTTCTCACACATTTAGCAAATAACCTGTAGAGATCATGATAGACTTTGTCCAAAACAGTAATCAACAGGTCTTTCCACACAGTTAATAGTTTTTAACAACCAGGATCACTAAAGCAAAGAACAACAGCAGCACGTTTGGCTCTTCTGTCAGACTCATAAAACGTAGAATCCACAGAAGACTCAAAGATCTGCTGGGGTTGGGTCATGTACAAACACGTGTACATTTTAAACCAATAAACCCAACAGCATTTCTTCCTAAATTAACATTATTGTGCTGTTTTTCCACCTAATGCAGCTCAACAATGTCATGATCCGGCCATTTAGGGCCAGTTGTTATAGTTCTGGACTCTTTTCCATTTCCGTGCTCTCAGCCTTCTGTGTTTTATTCATGTCATGCTCAATTTATTATTGGTTCTGTTTCACTTATCTTCTGTGTATCTCATTTTGCCATTTGTGCAGTTGCGCCTTAGTTTCTGTAATTGCTCATTGTATTCTTCACTCTTGGTCCATTGAGTTACTTTAGTCTTTGTTTAGCTCTGTTTATCACATTTATTGTATTATGCTTTAGTCACAGGTTTTGGTTGTTAGTTATCTTCAGTGTTTCTTATCTGATTATCTTCCATTTGTTATTTATTCATTCTCTGTTTATCAGTTATTTTGTTATTCTGTAGTCTCTGTTTATCTTGTTCTGTTCATTTATATTCGGTGTAGTTAATGTCAATGTCAATGTCAATTTTATTTATATAGCACATTTACAACAACAGCAGCTGCCCAAAGTGCTTCACAGTAAAAACAATATCAAAACCATACCACCAAAAAACAGAGCATTAAAATTCCAAAATATACAAAGACACATAAGACCAGACACACACAGCTTAAATTGTATTAAGAGCCAAAGCATAAAAAGGAGTCTTAAGAACAGATTTAAAAGACTCTAGAGATGGAGCAGCTCTAATGTGCAAAGGCAAACTGTTCCAAAGTTTAGGCGCAGCCACCGAAAAAGCCCGATCACCTCAAGTTTTTAATCGAGATCTGTGCACATTTAATAAAAGCTGGCTTTCTGACCTCACTGATCTGACCGGAACATAAGGAGTCAAAAGCTCAGAGAGGTATTTGGAAGCCAAACCATTTAAGCACTTGAACACAAGCAGCAGGATTTTAAAATCAATCCTAAATGTGACTGGGAGCCAATGGAGCGAGGCTAACACAGGGGTGATGTGCTCTCTAGTTATAGTTTAAGTTGTCATCTCATTATCGATTATTACATTTCCTTTTATACTCATCAGTTCTGTCTAGTTTCAGTTATAATCATTGATCTTCTTATTTCGCACTTTTTAGATTAGTCACATTATTTTCCAGTTTGTCCCCTTTTGTTTTGTTCACGTTAATTATTGTTTGTCGACAGTGGTGGGCACAGATAACCAAAAAATGAACTTCGATAACAGATAATCAGATAACTGAAAAGTTATCTTTGATAAAGTTAAACAATAAACCACCCAAAAATGTATCAGAAGTTACAGATAACCGATAAATTCCAGTATTGTCTCCGGTACACTTGCAACTACTAACAACCTGATTTTGAGTTTTAACACCACGATCGCTTCTGAAAGCATCGAAGGTGACCACAGACCAGTGTTGTATAGTAACAAAGTAAAAATACTTCAGTACTGTACTTAAGTACGTTTTGGGAGACTTTGTACTTTACTTGAGTTTTTTTTTTAATTCAGCTTACTTTCACTTTTACTTCACTACATTTCCGACCTTAATTGCATACTTCGATACATTTTCTATGCACCATGCCATTACTCGTTACAAAAAAAAACACGAAAAAGTCGTGTTTTCACCCACAGACACCACTGATTACTAGTGACTGCAATGAAGTCAGGCCGATTTCTCATGAGGCATGTCCGATAGGCTTTTTTGTAGTTGCGCACTTGTTTATCAGGAAAATGATCTTTTCTCCACATTGATTACAGACCTGCAGCAGGTCTGTAATCAACTTTTCTGCCGTGCAACTTTACTTTGAACCTTGAACCAATCGAAGCAGAGATTTGCAGGTCGAAGCAGTACTTTGATTTCTGATTCGTGGATTGATTGCTATATTTCACTTTATCCTAATTTTTCAAAGCTAAAACCCCGAAGAGCATATGTCTGAGTAATATTTAATATTATTATGTTAAACCGACCTGTTATGGTCTTCTGAAACAGTTGATAGATGTATTTTATAACTTAAAAACGGGACTGATGCTAATGCGTTAGCATGTCTATGGCATTTTCAGTGTTAAGTTAGCATCAAGCTGTTCGCATCAGCCCGTTTGTGTTGATTTTTCTGTATAATTAATGTCGTAAAAGAGTCAAATTGTATTTTTTTTTTTTTTATTCATGTATTATAGCAACAACAATAGTCTACATAATAGACAATAATAGTCAATAATAATAGACTAATAATTTATATTTTAGAGAACGAGAGAAAAAGAACCTAATGAAACAAAACACAACAGAAAAGATAAAACCATGTAACAATGAAAATAAATAAACACATATAGAAAAAAATAACTGTTTCCTGTGAACACCTCGTGAGTAGCTTACTCTCGTTCAGGTTTTGAAACCTTGTTTTTGAAGTGTTTTTGTGTGATGTGCACAATTTTCAGTATTTTGACTAATACTACCAGTCATTTACAAGCCTAGATAAACTTTTATTAAAAAAAAAAAATCAGTCCGTTTTTGATTATTAACATTTACTTGTATTTTTACTTTCAATACTTGAGTACATTTAGTTTTACATTACTTGTCATACTTATGTTATGTGTCGGACGCGGGCGGAGGACCGGCCAGCGTTTGAAGGACCCAGTATAAAATAAGCAGAGCACGGTACAAAGGATAACAGAATTTAATAACATAACAGTGAGTGCTGAATAATAACAAATGAGTGCGCGGTCTGGCGAGGTGGAATAACGGTGCGCTCCCAGCAGCACAAACGGTCCGGAGCCAGAACAGTTCAGACCCAAGGACCCCGCCGACACCCCCCAGGTGGTCGCGACCAACCGAGTCTGTGAAAGAAGAAACCATCATGTGAGTCCACCACTCCACACACAGAGAGACCACTCAAAGGTGTACATAAACAGCAAACACTTCCTGGCTTAATTACCAATCAGCTTCCCACCCTGCAGGCATGGAACACCCAGTTCAATTCTCCACTGCAGTGGAAGCTGATTAAACGACTAACATAACAGCTCAATATAATAAGGTGTGAGGGACACCACATTTACTGACTGTACTCATGTTAGTCACAAAACCTAAAGTACCTTAGGAAGTGTGCTGACGAGCGTGAGACCTCACCCCCTCCTCTTTCACAGACCATGGCATCAAACCTGGTACGGTCTCTGCATCCATGATGATGAGATGGCTCTCTAGACGACGATCTCACCCGTCTGGTCACAAGGTCGAGTCTCTGGCAAATACACACTGTGTACTCCAGACTTAAATGCAACCATGCCCCAATCCATACAGATGCACCACAGCTGTGAGTCCTGACGAGCTGCACATGACAAGCTTCAGGTAATCAGGGTGAGGTCCTGATAACTCAGCCACACAGCCACTCAGTCCTGAACGCATGCCACCTGGAAGGAAAAACAAAAGACAGAGAACAGAAGACAGAAACAAAAGGCAGCCAGGCACCCCAGCCATACAACAGCACCCCACCCTCACGGGAAGCCTCCCGGCGACCACACAAACCTGGCCCAGGAAAAACACCCCCCTCCAGGGACCATGGCTGGAAACAGTATCTGCATTCATCTTCCAACTGAATCTTCCTTTAACAGAACTGTTGACGTCATCTCCTCTGACTGCATCTTTGCCTTTGTTTCTGTTATTCAATTTGCACAGGTGTGGCCAGGAGTTCTTGAACCTGTGCGGTCAGCCTTTGTCCAACCTTGTTTAAAATCTGATTAGTCATAAAACAAAAAAGACAAACACAAACAACCAAACCACCCCCCCCCCCCCAGAGGACCGTCCCATCAAACCCCGGGAAGAGGAGAAAAGAAAAACACAACCCAAACTTAAGTTTGCAAACAAAAAACACTAACACCCCCCCCCCCCCCCCCCCGGATGACATGTAGGGACCAACACCCCCCAGAGGACATCCCACCAGCTCCAGGAGTAATAACCACAGCCGAGGTCCCTCTGGGATCCAAAGTCACCCACGGGGACTCCCAGCGCCTCCCAGAGGACCGTTCCATCAAACCCCAGGAGACGCCCCCCCCTCATGACTAACAGACCCAGCCCGGCCATCTATGGCTAGATGGACCCACAGCCCTTTCCCCCCCAGAGGACACCACAGTCACACCCTGAGGGCGGAAACTGGGGGGAAAAACAAAAGAAAAAAAACATACAAACAAAACAACCCCAACCCCACCCCCTCGGCACAGTGGAAACTGGAAGTACATCCAGTGTCACCAACCACGACTATACCCCAGAAGTCAACCGGGAGGAGTGGAACAGCGGTAATGGCAGACGGCACAAAACGGCGCCACCCCTCCGACTTCCAAACCAGCCACCAGCTGCGGGTATATTCCACTGCCCCAAACCTCAGCTACGCCGATGGCAGACGGCTCAAAGGTGCGCTGAAGCCGGAGGTGGAACAGGGAATCAACAAAAAAAAAACCAACACCCCAAACCCCCCCCTCCCGGGTGCAGAGGTTATCTGGGAAACGCCCAGCATAACCGAACTGCACCACTCCAGCAACGCCGACAACCTACGGCTCACACGGCTGGAGCCAGAGGAGAGGAGAGGGCACAAAAAAAAACAAAGAAAAAAGAAAAAACAAGCCAATTACCCCCCCATCACCCCCCAGAGGACCGTCCCATCAAACCCTGGGAAGTGAAACCAAAAGAAATAAAAAGAAAGACTAACAGACTAACATAAGGTTACCTGGGTCCTGTCTAAACTCCAGACAGCCTGCAAGGTCACAACCCCAGAACACTAATAGTGTAGAAAATCCACCCAAAAACCAACTCAAAAAAACACCCACAAAAAATGAACCAACACAAAACTAATAAGTGACTTATACCGTCAAGCTCAAACAAATGGAACACACCTGTTCCACCTTAAGAGCTATGACGGTAATGTGACTCAGTCACCAACAGGGGGAGCCAAAGTGCTAAAAATAAAAAACCCCTTTGGTAACCGAGAAAACAACTCATGCTGCTTTCCCAGTGCACAGCTACGTGTAACACACAACCAAAATGTGCTTCAACTAAATTACGCCGGAGCTGACACAACAGACGCACTAGCTATCTTCACTCGGGGAAACGGGGCTACAACTGTAACACAGGAAGCACAGCGACCCGTGCCACAGAACTCCGCCGTGCGCGTTCACCCATTAAAGAAACACTCATGCAGCTCCCGTTTTACCTCTTATCCGGTCGAAGTGTGACGCGAAGCCGTCGCTATTCATACTCCACAACAACCCATGGATAAGGCAACAACACAGGAACATGGCTGCAAGAGAGCTCAAATCACTATTCAATAATGGGTTCTCCGACACGCACCATCCGGGCGGAGAGCACCCGCAACTGGTCCGGATAACTTCTGACATCTGCTGCCGCCTTCCCAGCACAGTACCGCCTCTGCTACCGCTGGGTCCGTGATGTGTTGGCCAGAGACTACTGTTATGTGTCGGACGCGGGCGGAGGACCGGCCAGCGTTTGAAGGACCCAGTATAAAATAAGCAGAGCACGGTACAAAGGATAACAGAATTTAATAACATAACAGTGAGTGCTGAATAATAACAAATGAGTGCGCGGTCTGGCGAGGTGGAATAACGGTGCGCTCCCAGCAGCACAAACAGTTCGGAGCCAGAACAGTTCGGACCCAAGGACCCCGCCGACACCCCCCAGGTGGCCGCGACCAACCGAGTCTGTGAAAGAAGAAACCATCATGTGAGTCCACCACTCCACACACAGAGAGACCACTCAAAGGTGTACATAAACAGCAAACACTTCCTGGCTTAATTACCAATCAGCTTCCCACCCTGCAGGCATGGAACACCCAGTTCAATTCTCCACTGCAGTGGAAGCTGATTAAACGACTAACATAACAGCTCAATATAATAAGGTGTGAGGGACACCACATTTACTGACTGTACTCATGTTAGTCACAAAACCTAAAGTACCTCAGGAAGTGTGCTGATGAGCGTGAGACCTCACCCCCTCCTCTTTCACAGACCATGGCATCAAACCTGGTACGGTCTCTGCATCCATGATGATGAGATGGCTCTCTAGACGACGATCTCACCCGTCTGGTCACAAGGTCGAGTCTGTGGCAAATACACACTGTGTACTCCAGACTTAAATGCAACCATGCCCCAATCCATACAGATGCACCACAGCTGTGAGTCCTGACGAGCTGCACATGACAAGCTTCAGGTAATCAGGGTGAGGTCCTGATAACTCAGCCACACAGCCACTCAGTCCTGAACGCATGCCACCTGGAAGGAAAAACAAAAGACAGAGAACAAAAGGCAGCCAGGCACCCCAGCCATACAACAACTTAAGTACAGTAAATACTAGATACTTTAAGACTTTTACTTGAGTAGCATTTCAATCAATGACTTGAACTTCTACCAAAGTCATTTTTTAATTGGTATCTGTACTTTTACTTAAGTGTGATTTTCCGGTACTTTATACAACACTGCCACAGACCCAAACAATGAGTCAGCACTTCTGTCTTTGAGCGTCCTGCCCCCTGCTGGAAGCTCCAATTTACTACATGGCTTCTAGCACAAACGCAGCTGAGAGGAGCTACAAAGCTCAACTCTCTATTTAATCACAACACTGCCGTCAAGCGGAGGTCTTGGAAAATAAAGCAATGCTGAGTTATGGTTTGGTGTATAAATAAAATGAATACTGATAGAATAACTCCATTAATGTCAGTTCTGTCATTTGGGCAAAGTTAAGATATAACATATATCTTTTAATGTTGAATAATGCACTAATTCTGAAGTTTTGTAACAAACACAAACAGATGGCATTCTGGGTAAAATGTGCCTCCGCTAACACTGACTGGTTATGTAAACCAACACATTAATGTGAGGTGTGTTGTGTGTTGGTGTTTACAGATAAATGTGCTTTTGTAAAATTTGCCCCCAAAAAAGGCATTTTCAAAAAATAGATAAATAGATAAATAAATAGAACACTGCCATGATCTACTGGTGCCAGTGCGAGTTTTGGCCTTTTTTCAGTTGATTTTTCATTGGTGCGAGAATTTTTTGGATCGCACCGAGTTTCAGGTTAATCGCGCGTCCTGTATCATTTAGTATACATGGAGTAACGAGCTGCATTTACCATCTCACGACCACCTCTCGCACTGTGCCTGTGCAAACACCGCAGACCTGTCTTGTAATGTTTTTTTTTTTTTGTTTTGTTTTAAACTTTGATGTCTCCCATTGAGAGTTTTTGTAAATTAAGTTTGAAAAAAAAGCTTCTGTTTACATTTTACTTCTGGAAACATGTTTCTGACGTGTGGTTTTTGAATGTACAATGTGTGTGAGAACATAAATCGGGCGCTCTGAACTTTTACACCGTGCGGTTCTGTGGTACAGTTTGAGCTGGAACCGAGTACAGTGATTGAAAATATCAGCCCAGCTTCAGTTTGAATACTGCCATGAACACTACTGGCCAGGAGATGGCAGTAGAGACTTGCCAAAACAAAATTCCAGATAATCTGTGTCTGCTGCTACTCTGCTACACTTAAGATGCGTGGACCTTAATAAACGCAAACACAATAACATCTATAAACCCAAAGAATATATTCTCAAGAGTTTTAGGCACTAGAGTTTAATGCTGTTATCCGTGGAGCCTGATCAGAGTGTCTCAAATGCATTTTTCATGTCGTGAACGTACTGAGATTATCCTATACCCATAATGCACCTGGACACAGCATGTCCACACTAAAACCTTAAAAATTAGCACATTACTTTAAAACTAAAACATATATCTGATATTTTCACTTTATAAAACTTCAGGCGTGACATTAATTTAAATAACTTGTCCGAAATTAGTTTGGTTAAAATTTGAACCATAAGTTAAAATTGGGTTAAAGTTAAAAGTTGGGTGATTAAAGTTGGGTGATATTGCCATTGTATTAGTATGGGGTTAAAAGAAATGAGGTTGTTTTTGTTTTTGGTGACCACTTCTCCTTTGCCTGCAGAGGATAGAGCTGTTTCTTCTAGAAGCAGCTCTCCTCTTTTTGCAGAGGGTAGAACTACATCTGCTACAAAACATTTAACAGGGAGGTGCTCAACTGATTTTAAATTTTATAAGAGTTTGTAGCTGTTCAGCTTTGTTTACCATGTTAACGGTCTAAAAGTTATCGGACAAAAAATTATTGGAAGATAATTAGTCCGATAATGGTTTTCAAAGTTATCTGAAAAGATAATCCGATAATGAAAACATTATCTTTGATAATTATCGGTTATCGGATTATCGGAACTGTGCCCACCACTGTTTGTCGAGCATGTCACGTTTGCACCGTTGACTTTTCTGTCACTTATTTGTCTTGCCTCAGTTTGCTTTGCGTTTGTCTCACCGCACTCTCTTGCACTTACCTTTGTCTTTCCCGGTCACGCTCCCTTCCAGAGCCATCCACACACCTGCACCTCATTACACCTTGATTAACCTGCTCCCTATTTAAGCCCTCACAGTCCCACAGCTCACTGCCAGATTGTTGATTTTGTGTCACTTTCCAGCCTTCATATCTTGCTGTTTTGCCCTGTTTTTGCCTGCCTGTATTCTGACTTTACCTTGTTTTTGACCTTGAGTTTGTCTTTACCGCTTATGTTTTTTGACCTGTGCTTGTTTATTAAACTACATCTCAGCCTCTCGCCTTTCTGCTACCTTTAGTTCGCTGCTGGACTACCCATGTACCGCCTGCTGCCTGTTGCACTTATTAAACCTTTCTGAACTCTATCAATCATGTGAGCTTGCATTTGTGTCACGCCTGGTTTGTGCCACGCCTGATAAACAAGGTTTTGTTGTGCTGCTCCCATTTTGCCCAGGGCCACCTAAGTCGTCTGAAACTGGATCCAGATGTTGATCTGGTTTTTCTAACGCAGCTCCACCTGTATTAGGTGACTGGGCCTCAGACAGCCTTGAAAATAGAATATTTCACTTGGGAGACATAGTCAGTTTGTACCAACAGTACCAACCTTGCTTCTAACAGTGGTTAAATATAATAAAATTTTCAGTGTTGCATATACATTTTTTATTGCATTACAGGAAAATGTTGTGTTCATAGCCTATAAAGCATTATGATTTGTCTTTAAAGACATATATATATATATATATATATATATATATATATATATATATATATATATATATATATATATATTGTTATGTCATGAGAGCACAATATGAAAGTTTAGAAATCACTAATCAAATGCACTGACTTTACAGTTTTCCACAGTTATTCAGAATGGAACTCTACTGTACTTCTCTTGTAATACATGAGAGGATTGAATCCTGTGTTACTGAAACCCAGGCTGCCCTATAAATGGGGGGGGGGGGGGGGGGTAGTGCTCAAAATGTTGGGCTCCCTGACAACTACATAACAATAGCACTGACTCAACACATATCTATATTTGTTGCCATGCATCAGAACCCCATTCCAGCTTTGGGGGCCCCTGGATCATCCAGTGTCTCCCCCCCAAATGGCATCCCTGTATTCAACACCCCCCCACCCCCAACCCCTTCCCCAACAGCCTAAAATAATGGTGCAGTCAGTCAGTCCCAGTCAACCTGAGCTGGGGATTTCTAAATGTATTGCAGGGAGATTATACTTAAAGTGACAAACACTCAGCAACAAACACTGGAGTTGTAATTTAAGATGTAATTACTTCCTGATTAATAATCCACTGGGTTCAGTTCTGTATAATTCACTTTTGGTTCCTTTCACAGAGAAGTTGTCATAAATGTAAAAATTCCTGAACTATAATATGAATAAAAAAAAACCTTTAATAGAATGATTACAATATACAGCACAGTTTCTGTGTAGGCTCTCAGTTGTCCAGGTGGTTTCCATAGTAGAGAAGCTTGAATCTTCAACTGGACTGGGTTGCTTGACGTGAGGACGTTTCGCTTCAAGAGTAGTCAAGACAGAAGTCCGACTACCAGAGCAAGAATTTTAGCTGAGGAAGCTTCTGTGATTTGAAGTGAAACGTCCTCACGTCAAGCAACCCAGACCAGTCGAAGATTCAAGCTTCTCTAATATAGAGCACAGATAAAACACGTGCTGTTTGTCTTACTGGATGACTGAGAGACTTGGACTCTAAGGCGATGACTGGATGTCTTTGGTACCGGGTTTCTTCAGAGGATTCTTCGGTGCCACTGGAATACCTTTGTGTCAAATGAGTTGTTACTTAGGGGGCTTCAGATGAGGAGTATGACTTGCTGTGTGATGGAGCGTCAGCTTTGACATTTTAGTTATGTGGTGCATTTGTCTATGCCTGATCCAGCACATGGGTACCTGAGAGGTGAGGACCCCGGTGGCTGGAAAAGGCCAAAGGGATGCCCTCGCTTTGTATGGCTGTAGGAGATGGATGTTTGTTTTAGAGATGTGGGGATGGACCAGTTGTCTGCCTGGGTGGTTGTCATCCAGGACCAGGGGCGGTTCCGTTGTGTTGTGGATGTGCAAAAGCTCGGCACAAACCCATGCTCCCAGACTTGACTGTCTCTTGATCTAACAAATACAACCCGGTAACACTTTACTTGAAGGTATCATCATAATAGTGACATGACACAGTCGTGAACACGTCATAAACATTATGTCAATGTCATAAATGTTTATAACCACTGTCATTAAGTATCATTCAATTTTTGTAATAACAAGTTGACATTTTTGGGTTGTTTTGATTATGACAATTTGACATTAATCAAAGTGACATCACCCGAAATTGTCTTTGTCATGACAACATGACATTAACAAAATATGTATCTATTTTTGTGTTCATGGCAAGTTGACATAATGATTATTTTAATTAGATGTGCAAGGTTACAGACCAATTTGAATATCTTCATTACACTGTTACACTGGTTTCAAGACAGTCAGTTTATGTGTCATGATATGTTAATGACAAATCAAAATGCTACCACTTTATTAGAGGCCAAAGAATATCTTCATTACAGTGTCATATTGGTGTCATGACAGTCTGTTTTGGGTATCCTGTCCATATCCTGTCAAACATCTATGGCCAAGTTGGTTGATTTTACACAACTTCAAATGGCGCAATAGGTGCTTGCTGTAGCTTTAATATAACACTGCAAAATTTACAACAGGCATGATTGACTTATTATCACTCACCCTCCAAAAATAGTATCACTGGAAGATATCAGCAACAGCACCATCTATCTCTCTGAACATTTGTCATTGTATACATATCTCCAATATTCTAAAATCCAAACTAACCAGACGTGGCACATGGATAGTCTTAATGGGGGAACTGTGACCTGATTTGCATATTAATTATATGGGTCAATGAGTGTGGCATCAGTTTTTACCTCATAGAAGGTATATTACTTGAGCATGGCACATAAAATTTTGACAAAACCTGCAACTGACTCTGAGGACAACCAGTGCAGAATTTTACCCAGTTGCCAATGTCACAGACCGAAAGGTCCCCCCTAAAAATCGGACATCAGCAGCACTGACTATCACCTCATTTCTGCTTCAAACTGCACTGAAGTCATCATCTGTCTCAGCGACAGATATCTGAAGCTTTTGTACAACAATCATTTCCACATAAATTCAGCATTATTTCATCATAAAAATGGGCGGACCAATCAGAGCACCACAGCAGCACGTCTGAGTCTGACTCTCTGAGTCTGACTCTTTACACCCAACGTGATCAAAGGGAATAATTTGATTATTAACCATCAGATGACAAAGTAAAACATCTTAAAGCATTATGAAGTCAGTTTTAAAGTGCGTTTACACATAACCAAGACACGTTACGAAAGTCATTTTTCTGTCATTCGTGACACATTCCTGACATTCTTAATGTGACTTAACGCATCTGAACAGGTTTCTTAATAGTGCGTGTTGGTGCGTGATATTCTTGATATTCATAGAGCATGTTTTTGCCTGTCAAAAAATCTTCCACGAATGTCACACACCACCCTCATTTCGTCTCACGTCGTGGAGGTCGCAACTGAGCGTATTTGTTGTGTGGGCCGCCAGAAGAGGAGGTACTGCTGGCCCACCACCAGAGGGCGCCCTGCCTGAAGTGCGGGCTTCAGGCACGAGAGGGCGCTGTCGCCATGGACACAGCCGGGAGTGACAGCTGTTACTCATTACTTCCTGACAGCTGTCACTCATTCTTCATCATCTCACTCCATAAAACCCAGACATCATCTCCACCTCATCGCCGAGATATCATACTTCATTGGAGGTAATATCATCAGCCATTTGTGTTTATCTTAAGCTGTATATTGTGAGTGTTTGCAGGAGTACCGGTTCCTCTTCCTGTGGAGGCTGAGTGAGTGCAGGACGGCACTCTTTTCCTCTGAGGGATTACTGTAAATACATCAGCATTCTGAGTGAGAGGTGGAGGTGGCATTCCCACCGCTGTTGTTACTGGGTGTACACACACCCACACTTGACTGTCTTTGTTCTCGCCAGCAGTACCAGATCCGACAGTCGGGGACGGTGATCACCTGGGAATTTGGGACTTGGCAGCTCCAGTATTCACCAGGTTCTGTGGCGGCGGAAATCGTGTGGTTCCGGCTCTTCTCAGGACAGACGTCTTCTATCCTCGAGCCTGCCCACACGTCACCTTTGTGGATTGACTGTAATTATATTCTGAGATTGTCTGTATATTCGTTGTGCACATTTCACAACATTAAATTGTTACTTTTTGGCTCATCTATTGGCCGTTCATTTGCGCCCCCTGTTGTGGGTCCGTGTCACTACACTTTCACAACAGTATTGATCCGTCTTGATGAGTATTGATCCTTAATAGAACGTGACAACATTCGTAGTGGTTCCTGTGATGGTTCTTGGAGCCCAAACTGTCACGCGTTATTACGAAGTGACACGGAAACTGTCAAGTTTTGGCACGACTTTTAATACGGCGTCATATTTCACTGTGCGCCACGACAAATCAGTTTTCTGTCACGTGCGCACAATTAAACTCGGCTCCAAATGTCGTTCCACAGTTCCTGCTGAAGCTCCTCAGGACGCTCCTGCAGGTGTTCCACCTGCTGTTGTAACCGATGAGCGGGAGAACGAGTCTGAGCCAGAGGAACCAGGGGAGCGAGAGGAGACTCACGTACAGACAGACATCTCTGCACCTCCTCCAGTCCGGCGGAGGAAGAAGCGTGCGCACAATTAAACCCTGCTGCACCGCATTTAGTTTGATTGCTGACACCAAGTCGGCTAAAAGTCTAATTTCAGTGCTCTTCAGCGCACTCCTGCAGGTGTTCCACCTGCTGCATGTGCATGATGTTTGGGAAAATGCACGAGACGAGAGCCGCATGAAGCCACACATCTGGCTCTGTCCGTCTCCTCCTCTTCCTCTCTGCGCCACTCCATGGCACAGAGCCCAACTACGCATGCAGTCACAAAGTTCTTCTGAAAAACTGGAGCAATCTGAATTCGGTTGGATGAATATGGGTGTGTGTGTGTGGAGACAATTCACCTCGTTCACAACATGACAGAACTTAATGATGCGCTGTTACGCGCGATAGCGCGCAACAGTGCACAACAACGCGGAACACTATTCTTGACTGTGTGTAATGGTTCCTGATAATTCTCCAGCACCACGTACCATTAATCGTAACGTGTGGTAACAGGTTGCAGCAGCTCCCGAGGACACCTGGCGCCTCTGCCCCGAATAATCACATTCGTGATCATTGGCCAAGAATGTATACTTCGTGGCATTCGTGACTTGTCGTCGTTATGTGTAAATGCAGCATTAAGCAGAAATTGACAGGCGGGATGCTCAGGAATGGTAGGAGACAAATGCACAGCTCCAGCAGACAGCTCTGATTTTTAGTAATCTTTACTGAAGGAGAAAGCAGTGGTCGGTACACAAGTAGGCAGTCCAACAAAAGCAGCAGTACAGAAATCATCAGGCAAAGTGGCGTGGTCAAAGCAACAGGCAGGAGGTCAGGTACACACTATGAGGCAGGCAGGAACAAGAACACAGGTACAGAGCTGGAATGCAGGCACAAGGCATGACAAACTGGCAGAGAACAATACCACCCAGTGAGCTTATAAAACCCCAGGTGGCAATCAGCAAATAAGGAACAGGTGCACATGGAAAGCAGGGCGTGGCCAGAGAGAGAAAGAGAAACACCCATCACCAAGAATCAAGAGAGAGATAAGAGAAACAGAGACAGACAGACCCAAGCAGAAAAATCCCAACAAGAGAATAAACAAACCAAAACCCTGATAACACAAAAGTAACAAAACTCAAGCCCTGACAAAAATGGTGCAGTTTTAAGCAGAAATGAGGTGATGATCAGTGAATCGCTGCTGACGCTCCGAAATGACGCGTGCACAGTGAAGGCAGGAGGGACCGATTTTTAGGGGGGATCATTTGGTTGGCGACAACGGTTCACAGCTTGTTGCTGCAACAATCCTTATGCAGTTATGGGGCATCATGAGTAAAGTATGTAATATTACAGTATATACCACAAATTGTTTATGAGAACTTGCAAAATTGCACACACTCTTAGAAATGAAACATACACTCTTAGGCATAAAGTGTTGAATTTAACTGATAATGTTAAGGTAAGTTTTTCCACATAACACTGTTAATTAAGTGCAAAACAACATTGTCATTGACATTAATTAAATCAAATGAAACATTATTACTTAAATCCCAATATTGTGTTGCACTTAATTGACAAAGTTATGTGGAAAAAGGTACCTTAACTTTATCAATTAAATTTAACATTTTATTTCTTACAGTGCACATACAACTGAAGACGCCTGTCACCTTTTTCCTGTTGCTCTCTTCTGTATTAATAATAATTATTATTATATATTTATAATAAAGAACTGTTGCAGGTGTGAGTTGTACAGCCCAGTCTCACATTTTTTTGCTGTTGTTTTGTGCTCCTGTGATGAAATAAGTCAAATTTTCGTGACAGGGTTTTTTTTTTTAACTCTCTATTACTAACCCTACTCCTTCCCCCACCCTAACCATAACCACCCCCTCGCTTCACTTTTAATTTCGTGCAGCCAACACAGAATGAATTAGAATGAATTTGTGCTGCCGTGATGAAAATGAGGTGCTTTTCATCACAATAGCACGAACCAGTAGATTAATGTATTGTATATTTCGTGGTGCTGAATCACAACTTGCCGTGAGACCAGGTTGGAGTTGTACAGATCACTGAACTAATCAAAGCTAAATTTCACGACTTATTACAAGACAGTTTACATTGCTATTTATTCATGTGTTGTATCTTTTTGTTTTTGCAATAAATCACATTTCAGGGGCGGATCTCGCTCCAGGCAAAAATTAAAAAAATCTATCACCTTTATCCTGGTGTGTAGTGAGCGCCTTGTATGGCAGCACCCTGACATCGGGGTGAATGTGAGGCATTATTGTAAAGTGCTTTGAGCGTCTGATACAGATGGAAAAGCGCTATATAAATGCAGTCCATTTACCATTTACCATTTATCCTGCATATGAGCTGAGCTGTACACTGCAGACTTTGTTTTTGCAAAAAACATTTGACATACAGTATTTTATCAGACTTTTGGTCAGCAGCTCAGGGGTTGGGGGTTGGAACCCCCTAAACTGTCTCTCTAGATCCTCCAGTGTTTTTACTGGTCTGTTATGTCATAGCATCCTTGTGAAGTGTGTCTGCAGCCTCCACCGTGATGATTTGCACGAAACACCTCAAACTCTTTGAGACAAAAAGACTTCATGATGTAGATATCAGCTGGTACGTCACAGCTTTTGTGAAAGGAGGCCCTGGAACTCCTGGAATGTGCATCACAGCGGAAAGAAGGTCATCTCAACCCATGATCTCAGCTGCTGTTCTTTGTCACCACTATCTGGTGTTTGTGTGCCCGAGGTGACGGTGTGTACTTTCACAGTTCAGCTGTGATAAGATTCTGCCCTCACACAGCTGCTGCACATTTCCTTTCATGGCTTCGAGCTACTGTACCGCGTCAGTGAACTGTTGAACCGCGGGGACGGCCACTAGGCCCGCGCCTGTACGTGTTGCATAACGTGTGCACCGATATCCAAGACATTTGTTTCTCATACGTTTACTGCCGAACAATCTGGATGTGGACAGACCAGCACACTCAAAAAATGGTTCTTTGGATGAACTCAATTCAATTATGTGCAGGATTTATATCTAATACATATATGTAGCTCCAACTCAAATAAAACACATCCATGCAATATAATGTTAAATTAGCTGGGACTACTTATATTTATAAGGTGGAATCCAATCCAATGAGTCAATTTTTAGCATTCAAACAAATTACTCATTGGATGAACTCAATTCAATTATGGGCAGGATTTATATCTAATACATATATGTAGCTCCAACTCAAATAAAACACATCCATGCAATATAATGTTAAATTAGCTGGGACTACTTATATTTATAAGGTGGAATCCAATCCAATGAGTCAATTTTTAGCATTCAAACAAATTACTCATTGGATGAACTCAATTCAATTTTGGGCAGGATTTATATCTAATACATATATGTAGCTCCAACTCAAATAAAACACATCCATGCAATATAATGTTAAATTAGCTGGGACTACTTATATTTATAAGGTGGAATACAATCTAGTGAGTCAATTTTTAGCACTCAAACAAATTACTCATTGGATGAACTCAATTCAGTTATGTGCAGGATTTATATCTAATACATATATGTAGCTCCAACTCAAATAAAACACATCCATGCAATATAATGTTAAATTAGCTGGGACTACTTATATTTATAAGGTGGAATCCAATCCAGTGAGTCAATTTTTAGCACTCAAACAAATTACTCATTGGATGAACTCAATTCAGTTATGTGCAGGATTTATATCTAATACATATATGTAGCTCCAACTCAAATAAAACACATCCATGCAATATAATGTTAAATTAGTTGGGATTACTTATATTCATAAGGTGGAATCCAATCCAATGAGTCAATTTTTAGCATTCAAACAAATTACTCATTGGATGAACTCAATTCAATTATGGGCAGGATTTACAGCTAATAAATATATGTAGTCCCAACTAAATTAAATTAAATGATCTTGCATGGATGCACTTAATTTGAGTTGGTTTAACATATATTTATTAGATTGAAATCCTGCTCATAATTGAGTTGAGTTCATCCAATGCATCAGTTTTTTGAGTGCATTTATCGCTGACCTCAGCAAAAAAAAAAAGGTTCACCAAAGGCAATTATGAATGCACAAACGTAAAAATCAGCACACTTGGCAGCTAAGTGCAACACATGCCACCTGACAGTGTGATGGTGGCAATACTGAAGTGAAACACCAACAATATCCCAATTATGAAGGACGCGTCAAAGGGTCATGAGGAGAGCTGGAGCAAATCCCTCCGGTCACTGGGCGAGAGGCGGCTTGCACCCTGGACAGTCTGTCCCAGAAGTCGGTTTTTTAACAACTGGGGGAGCATTTAAACTATTTACTGAGTATAAAATTTCAAACGTCTGATATCTTGAGCGTTCTACTTTGTGCTGGTTCAGGCATGGTCCGGAATTTGATCAGTGGCCTTTAATTGTCTGTGCAGGATGCTTAGATGACAGCTGTGCTTCTGTTTTTTAAACACTAGGTGGCAGGAGAAGAGTGCAGAGCTCCCAAAGGAGACCCTCTGATCTGGGAGCAAGTGGAGAACATTATCTGTCAGCATTTTGGAGGAAGGTCAAATCCAACTGCTCTCTGGTTACCCTGAACGTACCCGGCCCCCCAACTGCAAACACTTCAGCGAGCTGACATCGAAATGTTTGCTGTGTGTGTTGAGAGCTCATCAACACGGCCTGCAGCCACACCACAACTCCACAACTCCTTCAACGCATCTGTAGCCTTTTTTAATAAAGCTTCTTGTTGCATTAATACTCCCTGAACGCTGATGGTCAGTCTGTGTAACACTGCTGAGATGCTGGCATTTCTCAAACATTTTCAGATGAAAGACCACTTAAGCAGTAATATAAAATATCTCCAACTATCCAATAATAATAATTTACACACAAGTTGAGTTAATAATTCAAATACTACAAATATGCTACTATCTATTAGACCTTTGAGTTACTTTTTAAACAGTTTGAGAAACATTTTTCAGTTGGAATATGATCTTATGTTAAAATGTGATATTTTACAAATATAATCAGGTGTCACTGATGGAACAGCTGTGGTTCGTAGAACACTAATTCAGAAAGGCTTTTCTATACTGTAAGTGTCTGCAAAAAAAGGCCAATTTCTGCTTTACTCTGTGCCGCCCTTTCTTGACATAAAAAGGACACTTCCATCATAAAGAATTTCACTTTCTTATTTCCACAGACAACAATCTACATAAATAACAAAGCAAAATGCAGAAACATCAGGTGATTAAAGAAATGCAAGCACCAAAACAAAAGGCTACAAGAAAAATCTGGTATGAAGTGCAATTTCACTAAAACATGCAGATCTGATGTGCTAATGGTGGACATTTAACACAGGAACAGTTCGTATAACCAACAATGGCACACGATGGCTCCAAAAACATATAATCCAGCCTCAGTCTACCACAGCCTGCACACACATGCATGGTTGCCATCCTCGGGTGACACCTGTAGCCAGGTACACACATTCAAAAATGCTCCAATCATATGATTTGTCTGGTCATAAAGATTCCAAAAAAGTACAATATGGACTATTTATGACTGAGTCTTATGAAGTTATGATGTAGAAATAGCTGTCAAAGGTCAATTTCAGGTTGTACTGTCATCAAAAGTTGGTCCAATTGTACAACAAACTCGCCTATCTGGAGAGACTTCTGCTGGAAAAGTTTAGTTCGTTTTTTCATTACTCCTATTAGGAAATCAAAAGTCATGGGAATTCAGTTCTCTTGCTGGAGGGAATGTGGATCTACCGAAGCAGATCAAGTTCATATATTTTGGTCATGCCCTGCCATCGTTCGTTTTTGGAAGGAGGTAATAAGTATGATTCACTCGGTACTGGGTATTCATTTGGACCTGTCATTTTGCTCATTGTTCCTCTGTGTCTCTCCAAAAGGATTAGGTCAAATGGACTTGTACCTACTAAGGATTATTCTTGTTGCGGCAAAGAAAGCCATCACTAAGTGTTGGCTCAAAAAAGACATTCCTTCAGTGTCTCTCCTAATACAAATTGTGACACACATAAGAACAATGGAACTTATAACATTCCACCTTCACCTACAACAACACAAAGAAAAGTACTGGAAAAGATGGGACTGTTTTGTCCAATCCATGGACACTGACAATGTTGACGAACTGTAAAAAATATATTATTTTTGTTTGTACTCCTGTGCTTGCCCACGTTTGTTGTTTATGTATGCCATAAAACTTCTTTAAAAATAAAAAGTAAAAAAAAAAAAAAAAAAAAAGTTGGTCCAATTATGTTTAAAAAAAAAAGAAAAGAAAAAGTGATGCGAATTATAGGTGGAGCTCATAGGATTGATCAGTGAATCAACAGAACAGTTTTCACCGTGTTGAATGCTTGGCCTCCAAAGTTAAGGTCAAACAATGTCAACATCCACTGGATTCTGCGATGGGTATCAAAGATCATAAATCACGACACGACAAAACTGTCAACTGTTTTCATGTGAGTATGGAGCCACAACAAGGAGCCAAATACACAGAAAGAACACAATCATAAAACATGCCAAATATCCAACAGCCAACATACTCAAAGCAGCCCCATGGACCCCCCCCCCCACCGCCTATAATAAGTTATGCAAACGGATGAAATTGGACCCGAGCCAGGAGGCTGGTGGAACGTCGATGTAAACAGCACAATCCCCCGAGGTGAGAGACACTATGAGGATCAAGGAGACAGCACATGCCATAAAACTCCATAATTCCATGCCAAGATTGTAAATAAAAATTCCAAAGTATCTTTTTATCAGTAAAACCATCACATAAACCTTCGGCTCTACTGTATGTGGAATTTCATTGACAGTGGCAGCCAAGGGAGAGCTTGGGGGGGCTTAAGGCTCCCCAATAATGAGCCAAGCTCCCCCAATAATTCTGCCAATAATGTGAATAGCGATGTTGTGTGGGCTGCCAGAAGTGGAGGTACTGCTGGCCCACCACCAGAGGGCGCCCTGCCTGAAGTGTGGGCTTCAGGCACGAGAGGGCGCTGCCGCCATGGACACAGCCGGGGGTGACAGCTGTCACCCATCTACGCTTCATCATACTACTCCATAAAACCCGGACGTCATCTCCACCTCATTGCCAAGATATCATCTACCTGTGAAGGTAATTCTCTGCTAAACTGAAAACACTGACTAATAGTCTGAACTTCTTTGCAGCTGTTTTCCTGTAAGTGTTTCCTTATCTGTGGGATTGGCGTTTGGTGTGATCAGTGACGGCTTCGCTTCACACTCCAACCAGATAAGTGGTTAACAGGAGCTGCACGAGTGTGTGATTAGAGGTGGAGGTGACTTTCCACCTTCTGTTTTTGTTACTGGGTGTGCACACACCCACATCTCACTGTTTGTGCTCCTCACCAGCAGTACCAGATCCGACAGTCGGGGACGGTGATCACCTGGGAATTTGGGACTTGGCGGCTACAGTATTCACCAGGTTCGGTGGCGGCGGAAATCGTGTGGTTCCGGCTCTTCTCAGGACAGACGTCTTCTATCCTCGAGCCTGCCCACACGTCACCTTTGTGTATTGACTGCTATCATATTCTGAGATTGTCTGTATAGTCGTTGTGCACATTCACAACATTAAATTGTTACCTTTTGGCTCATCTATTGACCGTTCATTTGCGCCCCCTGTTGTGGGTCCGTGTCACTACACTTTCCCCAACAGGATATCTCGGCCAATGTCATGGATCCTGAGGGGCGTCAACCATCTGTTGGACAGCCAATGGAAGAGCAGGGTGCACAGGCGTCGGCTGGAGGCGTGATTGGTGAGTTGCAGCATATCCTCACCGCCTTTACCGCTCGGATGGACCTGATGACCGAGTAAAAGTCATCCTTAATCGCAGGATGGAGGCTCTCACCGCGCAGGTGGAAGCACGCGCTCAGGGCGCTGCTGCAGCTCCTCCTCCTGCCGGCCCGGTGCCGAATACAGACATTCCACTGGTCATTCAACGACCTCCCCCACCATCCCCTGAAGCATACATAAGCCCCCCAGAGCCATACGGAGGTTGTGTGGAGACGTGCGCGGACTTTCTTATGCAGTGTTCGCTCGTCTTTGCACAACGTCCCGTGATGTATGCGTCTGACTCCAGCAAGGTGGCTTACGTGATTAATTTGCTTCGGGGTGAGGCAAGAGCTTGGGCTACAGCGCTTTGGGAGCAAGGTTCATGGCTCCTTACCACTTATACTGGGTTTGTGAGGGAGCTCAGGACCGTTTTTGATCACCCTAACAGAGGCGAAACCGCGTCTACCGTGCTGCTGTCAATGAGACAGGGGCGTCGGAGCGCAGCCGAATATGCAGTCGACTTCCGCATCACGGCTGCGAGGTCATTAGCTGCCGGGCTGATCCAGAATTCCACCTCCCTGATGGGTGCAGGTTTCTTTTTTGTGGGCAAGAAAGACGGCGGACTCCATCCATGCATTGATTACAGGGGGCTGAACGACATAACGGTTCGCAATCGATACCCTTTACCCCTGTTGGATTCAGTGTTCACGCCCCTGCATGGAGCCCAAATTTTCACCAAACTGGACCTTAGTAATGCGTATCACCTGGTTCGGATCCGGAAGGGAGACGAATGGAAGACAGCATTTAACACCCCATTAGGTCATTTTGAGTACCTGGTCATGCCGTTCGGCCTCATCGACGCGACGTTCCAAGCTTTGGTAAATGACGTCTTGCGGGACCTGCACCGATTCGTCTTCGTATATCTGGATGACATACTCATCTTTTCCCTGGATCCTGAGACTCATGTCCAGCATGTACGTCAGGTCCTACAGCGGTTGTTGGAGAACCGGCTGTTTGTGAAGGGCGAGAAGTGTGAGTTTCACCGCACCTCTTTGTCCTTCCTGGGGTTCATCATCTCCTCCAACTCTGTCGCGTTGCGGCGGTGAGAGATTGGCCCCAACCAACAAACCGTACGAAACTACAGCAGTTCCTCGGTTTTGCTCATTTTTACCGGAGGTTCATTAAGGGCTACAGTCAGGTAGTTAGCCCCCTGACAGCCCTGACCTCTCCAAAAGTCCCCTTCACCTCGTCGGATCGGTGCGAAGCCGCGTTCAAGGAGTTGAAACGCTGGTTCTCGTCTGCACCAGTTCTGGTGCAGCCCGACCCTAGCCGCCAGTTTGTGGTTGAAGTGGACGCCTCTGACTCAGGGATAGGAGCCGTGCTATCCCAGAGCGGGGAGACCGATAAGGTTCTTCACCCGTGTGCCTACTTTTCTCGCAGGTTGACCCCCGCTGAACGGAACAATGACGTCGGCAATCGAGAACTCCTTGCGGTGAAAGAGGCTCTTGAGGAGTGGAGACACATGTTGGAGGGAGCGTCTGTGTGGTTCACGGTTTTCACTGACCATCAGAACCTGGAGTATATCAAGACCGCCAAGCGGCTGAACCCCAGGCAAGCCCGATGGTCACTGTTCTTCGGACGTTCTGACTTCCGGATCACCTATTGCCCCGGGCCCAAGAACCAGAGATCGGATGCCTTGTCCCGGGTACACGAAGACGAAGTCAAAACTGTGCTGTCGGATCCACCGGAGCCCATCATTCCGGAGTCCACTATCATGGCCACCCTCACCTGGGACGTGGAGAAGACCGTCCGGGAGGCCCTGGCACGGAGCCCGGACCCCGGAACTGGTCTGAAGAATCGTATGTACGTCCCACCAGAAGCCAGAGCTGCAGTCTTGGATTTCTGTCATGGTTCCAAGCTCTCCTGTCATCCAGGGGTGCGAAGGACCATGGCAGTTGTCCGGCAGCACTTCTGGTGGGCGTCTATGGAGGCCGACGCCCAGGAGTATATCCAGGTCTGCACCACTTGTGCCAGGGGCAAGGCAGACCACAAAAGGTCTCAAGGACTTCTCCAGCCGCTTCCTGTGCCTCATCGCCCCAGGTCCCATATCGGCCTGGATTTCGTCACGGGCCTCCCGCCGTCCCAGGGCAACACCACCATCCTCACGATAGTGGACCGATTCTCCAAGGCGGCCCACTTCGTGGCCCTCCCGAAGCTCCCAACGGCCCAGGAGACAGCAGACCTCCTGGTCCACCACGTCGTCCGTCTGCATGGGATACCAACTGACGTAGTCTCGGATCGTGGTCCCCAGTTTTCCTCTCAAGTCAGGAGGAGTTTCTGCAGAAAACTGGGGGCCACTGTGAGCCTCTCGTCCGGGTACCACCCACAGACGAACGGACAGGCAGAACGGGCCAACCAAGAGTTGGAACAGACCCTCCGCTGTGTGACATCCGCGCACCCGATGGCCTGGAGTAACCATCTGGCCTGGATCGAGTATGCACATAACAGCCAGGTGTCTTCTGCCACCGGCCTCTCCCCATTTGAGGTGTGTCTGGGGTACCAGCCCCCATTGTTTCCCGTGGTGGAGGGAGAGGTCGGTGTGCCCTCGGTCCAGGCACACCTGCGGAGGTGCCGTCGGGTGTGGCGCACCGCCCGTTCTGCCTTGTTAAAGGCCCGGACGAGGGCTAAGGCCCATGCAGACCGCCGGCGGTCCCCAGCCCCTGCATACCAGCCTGGGCAGGAGGTGTGGTTATCAACCAAGGACATTCCTCTGCAGGTGGACTCCCCCAAACTGATGGACAGGTTCATTGGACCATTCAAGATCATCAAAATCCTCAGTCCTGCTGCAGTGAAGCTCCAGCTCCCGGCTTCACTGCGGATCCACCCTGTTTTTCATGTCTCCCGGATTAAACCACACCTCACCTCACCCCCTGTGCTCCCGGTCCGGCGCCGCCTCCTGCCCGGATCATTGACGGGGAGCCGGCTTGGACAGTGCGCCGGCTCCTGGACGTCCATCGAATGGGCCGGGGGTTCCACTATTTGGTGGACTGGGAGGGGTATGGACGCGAAGAACGCTCCTGGGTGAAGAGGAGCTTCATCCTGGACCTGGCCCTCCTGGCCGATTTCTACCGCCGACACCCGGATAAACCTGGTCGGGCGCCAGGAGGCGCCCGTTGAGGGGGGGGGGTCCTGTTGTGTGGGCCGCCAGAAGAGGAGGTACTGCTGGCCCACCACCAGAGGGCGCCCTGCCTGAAGTGCGGGCTTCAGGCACGAGAGGGCACTGCCGCCACGGACACAGCCGGGGGTGACAGCTGTCACTCATTATCTCATGACAGCTGTCACCCATCTACGCTTCATCATACTACTCTTCTATCCTCGAGCCTGCCCACACTGTTGTGTGGGCCGCTGAAGAGGAGGTACTGCTGGCCCACCACCACTAGAGGGCGCCCTGCCTGGAGTGCGGGCTCCAGGCAACGGAGGGCGCTGCCGCCTTACAGGAGCAGCCAGGATGACAGCTGTCACCCATCACTGGAGACAGCTGATCCCAATCAACAAGGAGGTATATCAGCAGGACGGCATCTCCACCTCATTTGCCGAGATATCGCCTTACCAAAGAGGTAACAATCTCAGCCTACACATACGTGTGACTTTAATTGTATTCTTGTTGATTATCTGTAGGACAGCTGACTACCAGACAGCATTTGGATAAGTACTCACCTTCCTACACTTCTTGATTGTTGTTGACGAGAGGTGGAGGTGGACTCTCCACCCTCCGTGTTGCTGGGTGCAGCCGCATCCACACCTGACTGTTTCTGTTTCTTGCCAGCAGTACCAGATCCGACGAGCGGAGGCAGTGGCCACCTGGGAATTCGGGACTTGGCGGCTCCAGTATTCCCGGGGTTCGGTGGCAGAGGAAATCGGGTTGGACAGACGTCTCCTATCGTCGAGCCTGCCCACACGACACCGTTGTAATTAAACTCAGTCTCAATATTGTAATCGGTTGTATTTGTTGTGCCTGTTTCACAACAGTAAAAACAGTGTTATTTGACTCCTCCATTGTCCGTTCATTTGCGCCCCCTGTTGTGGGTCCGTGTTCCTACACTTTCACAACACACACGTCACCTTTGTGTATTGACTGCTATCATATTCTGAGATTGTCTGAATAGTCGTTGTGCACATTCACAACATTAAATTGTTACCTTTTGGCTCATCTATTGACCGTTCATTTGCGCCCCCTGTTGTGGGTCCATGTCACTACACTTTCCCCAACAAGCGATTGACATATTTGTGGATCTCAACTGCAGTTTTGCGCTGAGAATGTCTCAATATTGCGTAACTGAGCAAAGTGATGAATGCAATCATTCTAACTGATGTGTGTGTGCATTGATACCACATTTTAGAGGAGCACGGGTGACTAAAACATATACCTTGGTATTTATAAAGCAATGTACTATATACTGTTTATTTTGATGACATTTTGTGGAGCCCCTCCAACTTTTACCCCAGCTCCCCCTCAGCCCCCCAACAAAAATTTCCTGGCGCTGCCACTGTTCATTGATTATGTCATTAAATGAGTCTTCTCTTTGTCGGAACTTAAAGGTATAGGAGATTATTTCTAAAAGCCTTTTTTTGGGGGGGAGGTGGGGGGACTATATCTTCTTTACACCTCAATATCAACCAAATAATTAAATGCTTTGACATCAAAATAAAAAATAAACATCAACTGTGGAAGTCCAATCAGCCAGTCTTCTTATCCAATCATCTAGCTTGGACCACAACACATCATTAGCCAAAACTGTCCTCTTGCTGTGCACATACCAGAGTCCAGAGTGGACGTCGTAGCTCTGCTCAAGCGAGCCAGCGCTTGCATTTTGGTGAAATCCTACAACCTAGTTGTATGATGGCGGAGAAAGTACTGGCAACAACTGTGTTAGTTGCAAAAGAAAAAGAGTTTTTGAGGAAGGGTGAAGGGTGGATACTCCAAGATGTAAAAGCAGTAGAAACATCGGTGTTGCTTTTTGACAGTGAAGACAACGAAAGGACTACAAAGACCTGCAAAGTGACACAATGGTGGTCCCACTTTCTGTTGGACAGGTTAGCTAATCCCGCTGGTACTATGCTAGTATATTAGCTTTGAATGGGATGAGTGGTGACGCAGGATATTTCGGTGTTTTGAACTTATGAGAAGAATGTATCCACACTCTAAAAGGTAATTCAGTGGCTTTGTATATCACAATATCACAGTGGCTTTGTATATCACAGTAAGAAACAGCTGCACTGACTTAAAAAAATCTCTGAAACACATTGTTTGAGTTGCATACCAAATGAAATGCCTAAAAACTTAAGTTAATTTGATCTTAACTTTACATTTATTATTTGAGATTTTTTTCACTGAAATAAATTAGCATTTGCTTAACAAATTATATTTTATGAAATATACTTAATTTGTTTGGTAAATTTCATTCAAAGCTCATTACCAGGTGCGGCTGGACCTCCAGAGCAGACTCCCAGACTTGGTTTAGGTGTGTGAGTAATCATGGTCTTTATTCCAGGCTCAGGTTTAGCACACGGGTGATCAGTCAGTGGAGCAGAGGCACAATACGAGTTAGGCAAAAACGCAGTCATATTCAGGCAGGGTTCAAAGGCACGAGCAAACACAGTTTTCAAGGATTAGGCAAAAAGGCATGGTCGAGGAGGACAGAGCAAAACATGGTACACGACAAGGCAAGAAATTAGGACAAAATACAAAGGCTGGGATGTGTGCATAGAGCGACAACAAACTGGCAAATGTGAGGTGACTGACATGACGTGACAACACAGACAGAGATGCAAGAGGGATGAAAACATAGAGCAGGTGCAGGGTGTGGAGTGAAACACAGAACTAAGAACAGAGCTACTACTGAATATAATATTACTATGAACAAGCGTAAAAATGAAAACTAAAGGCAGAGAAACATAACTAAAAACCAGGCATGACATGATAACTGATCAGGAGACATGGAGCAAAATACTAAAGCAAAACTAAACAAATGATAACATAATGAAAACACAACTGACTGAAGAAAACCAAATGAAAACCAGATGACAAAATCAACAAGCCATGACTCCATAATAAACTGATACTAAAGATCAACAGAAAACAGAAGTGAGAACAACAGAAATTAACAGATGACAACTGAATGATAAACAATGAAAACACAATCTGGCAGAACAAGAAAAGAACTAGACAATGGCTAAAGAATGCAAAGTAACAGAGAAACAAAGTAAAATAGAAGAGGGAATAAATACATGATAAATAACTAATAAAACAGAACAGGGGCAGAAAGTGGGTCAAAGAAAGGGGAAAGAATTAAACCAAAACCCCGATCAGGGCCGAGCATGACAATGTTATACTGGGACAGGTCATCTGGAAGAAAAAAAAATGCCATTCCATATTTTATAGTTATTCCCAACTTACATATACACTCTTGTGCCGCGTTATGCCATTCTGTTGTGATTGCTGCTTTATTTTTATTTTCTTTCTGCTTGGGCCTACATACCAATCATCTCAGCTCACCACACCTGCCTCCCTGTGCACCTGCAGGCTGTTCTCTGCAATGAGGACTCAAATTTAAAAGCCACCTCTGGCACTGGCTGGTTGGACTGTCAGAAAAATGTCTATCAAGTGTTGTAGAGTAGGAAACTGAATCTTGGCCAGTGACATGGATGTTTGTCAGGACTGTGACAATTCTCTGTTTGATTTTGATGCAATGATAAAGACATAAAGTAACAAAACTCCTAAACTCCTGAACTCTTGAAGTTTGCACACAACACCGCCATCTATCTGGCTGACTTGATAAGCCCCTATGTACCAGCTCGGGCCCTGCGTTCTCAGGGTGCAGGACTTCTGTGTGTTCCCAGGGTGAATAAAAAGTCTGCCGGTCACAGAGCTTTTTCCTATCGTGCCCCAGCTCTGTGGAACGATCTGCCGGCACACATTCGGCAGTCGGACACTGTGGAGACCTTTAAATCACGTTTAAAGACTCATTTATTTTCCCTGTTTTATCATTAGTGTTATGATGTGTTTTTAATTTTGTATTCTTTTACTGCTGTCTTTCTTTTATGGTTGTTTTTATTGTGTTTTAAATTTTTAATTGTTTTTTATGTTGTGAAGCGCCTTGAGACGATTTTGTCGTGAATTGGCGCTATATAAATTAATAAATTTGAAATTTGAAATTGGTGGTGCTGTCTATCCAAGATGGTGATGAGGCTGCATACAGACAGGAGGTGGAACAGTTCTGGTGTGGTCAGAACAACGTGGAGCTGAACCTGCTCCAGACTGTGGAGATGATAGCGGACTTAAGGAAGGAGTATGGTAGAGTGGCCAGATGGAAGCCACATGGCAGCCCACCTGGAGTTTGACAAAAGGCACCTGAAGGACTCTCAGACCATGAGAAACAAAATTCTCTGGTCTGATGAGACAAAGATTGAACTCTTTGGCATTATGTTTGGAGGAAACCAGGTACCATCCCTACAGTGAAGCATGGTGATGGCTGCATCATGCTGTGGGGATGTTTTTCAGCAGCAGGAACTGGGAGACTAGTCAGGATTGAGGGAAAGATGAATGCAGCAATGTACAGAAACATCCTGGATATAAACCTGCTCCAGAGCTCTCTTGACCTCAGACTGTTGCCTATGGTTCATCTTTCAGCAGGACAATGACCCTAAACACACACAGCCAAGATATCAAAGGATGCAAAGACAAATGGACAAAACTGCCCAAAGATAGGTGCACCAAGCTTGTGGCATCATATTCAAGAAGACGAGAGGCTGGAATTGGTGCCAAAGATGCATCAACAAGGTATTGAGCAAAGGGTGTGAATACTTATGTACATGTGATTTCTTAGTTTTCTATTTTTAATAAATTTGCAAAAAACTTCAGAAAACGCTTTTTCATGTTGTCATTTTGGGGTGTTGTGAGTAGAATTTTGAGGGGGAAAAAATGAATTTACTCCATCTTAGAATAAGGCTGTAACATAACAAAATGTGGAAAAAGTGAAGCACTGTTGTCATGAGCGGAAGGAGGGTTCAGACCCCAATGCAGAAATAACACCTGCAACAAAATGTGGAAAAATAAAGCGCTGTGAATATGTTCCAGATGTACTATAACTATAAGAGTGACCACATTGCTGTATACAACAGTTGTGTAGCAAGTAAAAGAGCTGAACAGGTGATGAGAGAGAAAACTGAGATGGAAATCACATGCACTGATGGTGTAAAGAGGGCACAGAGATGGGCAGTGATATCGCCAAAGTAGTGTTCCACAATGTATAGTCGTGATCGGACGTTTAGATCCACTCATCGTGGGCATGAATCTCGTGGTAATTTGGGGCTTTTAATGATGTCTTTGGACTGCTCTTTTGCTGGAGTGGATTGATTTTACAGCAAACATTATTACTGACTCATACAGGCTCAAATATATACATACATTCACTTCAATCCTTTGATAAGTGGTGCTGAAGGTTCTACAGTGTGTGTTAATGTGACATGGTCAAGGCCGGTTATGTCCTCATTGGTGATCATGATTGATTACAACTGGTAGTTTCTCTTTACCAGCATAAAAAGCATATGTTTGACAGCACTCATTGGCCCGACCAATACTCAGAACAATGGGAAAGTCCAAGGGACTCAATGAAGATCCAAACTGTAGATTAACACAAGTTGAGAAGGTCTCTTGGAGCCATTAACTGCAGATTCCAAGACCGTCTATTCAAACAAATGTACGTAAGTACAAGTTAGTCAGATGTGTCACCACCTTGCAAAGGTTTGTAAGAATCCAATCCAATCCACTGTATTTATATAGCACATTTAACAACAAAAATGTTCCAAAGTGCTGCACATACAGTAGAATCACGATAGATAAAACCCCAATAGTCAAGAAATAAATTCAAAATAAGAAAGTTAACAATAAAAATAACTAAAATGTGCAAGATAAATAAATAAATACATACAGCATACAAAAGATAAAACCAATAAAATCTACCAAAATAAAAACAAAACCAATAAAACAGAGGACCACACAACTCACGCAGTGTTAAAAACCAGAGAATAAAAGTCTTCAGACGAGACTTAAAACACTCCACTGTGGGGGCTGTTCGGACATGGAGGGACAGAGCGTTCCAAAGTCTGGGGCCAGCCACAGAGAAAGCCCTGTCCCTCCTGGTTTTAAGTCTCGTCTTGGGTACCACGAGCTGGAAATGGCCCTCAGACCTCAGAGCACACGCCGGAGAGTAAATTTGTAGGAGGTCAGTGATATATTGAGGGGCCATTACATTCAAAGCTTTAAAGACAAACAATAAAATCTTAAAATCAATTCTAAAATTAATAGGAAGCCAGTGCAAAGATGCAAGAATTGGGGTTATGTGCTCACGCTTCCAGGTTCCTGTTAAAAGTCGCGCTGCAGCGTTCTGGACTAACTGCAAACTGTCACCCTCTGTCACTGCAACCCAAACTGTCACCCTCAAGTGACAGGAAATTGGTTAGGATGTTCAGGAGCAACCAAGGCTCAGGCCTGACATGAACTGGAAACTGCTGGAACACTAGTGTCACTGTCCACAGTGAATTTTACATCACCTTGGACTAAAAGGGTGCTGGTCAAGAAACAAAGTCCTGCTCCAAAATCGACATCTTCAAGCAAGAAGCCAAAGACCTTCTGGAGAAATATTTTATGTTTGGACGAGACAGAGACTGAGCTATTTGGCCACAATGACAACAGGAGTCTGGAGGAGAAAAGACAGCACTTACAACACATCAACTACCAAGCACGGTAGTGGTACCATCGTGTTCTGGGGCTGTTTCATTGGCACACTGCCAGTGGTACTGGTGCACAGCACAAAGTGTGGAATAATGAAGGAGGAGGACAACCTCCAAATTCTCCAATGTCGCTAGCCAGTGAACTGGAATCTAATTACATAAAGAGGAAGTGTTGTCATTTATCAGGAGAAGCCTGTCCACTGCTCACTCCTGGCATCCTCTGACCCAGATCTGTTCAAACTAATGTCTTTGTCAGACATCAACATTGTTCTTTGTGTCTTTTTTCTGAGTCCGCTTCCTGGACCCCATTTTTACCTTCAGAACTGCCTTAATTTTTAGTGGCTTCAACAAGGAGCTGGAAACATTACTCCGATTTTGGTCCATTTTGATATGATGGCATCATGCAGCTGTCACATTATTACAGCATCAACAGCAGAATGAATTGTTAAAACCGAAGGTAGAAAAACCCACAAACAAGCAGCAACTGAATCAGACTGCAATAACAGCATGACAGAGCATCTCAAAGGAGAAAGCTCAGGATTTGTTGAGGTCCACAATTCCAGACTTTAGTCACTGACTGCAAAGGATTTACCTCCATGTAACAATCAATTTCCAAGAAACAGCTGCCATCAGGATCCTGTTATTAAGAAGGCTTCACAAGCAACTTTAGGCATGTGTCTTATTTTATTTTCCATATTAAAAGATGGCACCATGGCCCAAAATAGGACATTCACTGGTCCCTTACCTGCATATATCAGAACCCTGAATTTCAGAGCTGAATATGTAGAGTTACTGATGGAAAATTTCCAGATGGAAAACTCCTTCAATCATTTGCCTTCCTTGCTAATAATCACAGGGAATTTATAAGATGCAAATAGTCGCTGTCCAAATATTGATGCACCAAATTATATATCAGGTTTTGCCTTTGCCATATCCATGACACCACCTTGGGTCCTGATTGGCAAGTAAACAGGTAGACAACTGCTCCATCCTCACATCTCCAAAACAACATCTGCCTGCCACAACCAGGTAAAATGTAGTCAACAGTCATGCTCACAGAAATGTGCCACATGACCAAAGTGTTGAAGCTGATGCTCCTTCACAAGGCAAGTCATCTTGCTTATCTTAGTCTCCCTAAGTAACCATTCATTCGATGCAGAGTCATTCTAGTGGTATCCAAGGATCTTTTGAAGAGACCTTGTTGTGTGGGCCGCTGAAGAGGAGGTACTGCTGGCCCACCACCACCAGAGGGCGCCCTGCCTGGAGTGCGGGCTCCAGGCACCAGAGGGCGCTGCCGCCGACGAAGGCTGTCAGGCTGACAGCTGTCACCCATTACTAGACACAGCTGACTGCACTCAGGACGGAGTATATCAGCAGGACAGCGTCTCCACCTCAGTGCCGAGATATCGCCTTGAGATTAAGGTAACCTACTCTGCTAGTATATATTTTGAGGACTCTGATAAACCTTGCTAAACTATTTCAGGACAGCTGATTACAGAAAGCACCTTGCTTGGATAAGTACTCACCTTCCTGCTTCATTATTTCAAGAGGTGGAGGCGGCTTCTCCCCTCTCCGTCTACTGGGTGCTGTCGCACCCATACCTGTGTGTTTGTGCTCTTTCCCGCCAGCAGTACCGGATCCGACGAGCGAAGGCAGTGGCCACCTGGGAATTCGGGACTTGGCGGTTCCAGTACTCCTGGTTTTCGGTGGCAGAGGAAATCTGGGTGGTTCCGGTTCGACGGGGACGGACGTCTCCTACCTTCGAGCCTGCCCACACAACACCAGCAGATTCGACTTACAAAGTATTAATTGTTGTATTGGTTGTGCCCTGTTCACAACAGTAAAACTTGTTATTCACCTTTCTCTATTGTCCGTTCATTGCGCCCCCTGTTGTGTGTTTAGTGTCAAAGTGTGCCAACCCTACAGCAGGACGGATAACACCAGGACCCTAAACACATGGACCATCATTCTATTGCAAAGGTATCAGCATCTCCAAACACCTGTCCACTAACCTCATTACTCCATAACCTCTTCTCAGATGTCTCTAGATCTCAAAAGTCGAGGACCCAGAGATAAGTGAGTGTCTCTACAAGTTCAACACTTTAACTACATGCAGATACACTTCTGATGGCTGAGTCCAGAAAGTTATTAAAATCATGGATCTTTGTCTTGATCCAGGACAATCACAAATCCAGACACTACAACTTGTCCCAAAAGTCATTGGGTTCACCCTGGACAGGCCTCCAGTCTGTCACAGGGCCAACACATACAGAGACAAAAACATATTCGCACTCACACCTACGATCAATTTAAAGTCATCAATTCACCAAACCTGCATGTCTTTGGATGTGGGACCCCAAGCAATTTGAGGGAATCCATATAAACACGGGGGGAACATACAAACTCCACACAGAAAGGACCAGATGGGAAGCGAACCTGGGACCTTCTCACTGTGAATATTGAGGTTCACAAGATTTTATAAAAGTATTTTGCCAATTGAATATATGAAGTAGAGAACATTGATTCCTGCTGTGAGCGCATAGCAAAAATAGCAAAACCATAGATCCACTCATCCATCCATCTATCCATCCATTTTTTATATCCGCTTACTCCGATCAAGGGTCATGGGGAGCTGGAGCCTAACCCAGAAGTCATAGGGAGTGAGGCGGGGTCCACCCTGGACAGGACACCAGGCTGTCGCAGGGACTCATATAGACAAACAAACACACTCACACCCGCACACACACCTACGGACAAATTAAAGTTATAGATGCACTCAGAGTAAATATTGAAACCAAACAGTAGGAGTCTACTGACGCAGTCTGCAAGTTCCAGATCACCTCCATGCAACACACATGCTCTATTTGTATTTCATTTAGATGTAAACAATCAATTTCAATTTCAATTTATTTTCATTTATATAGCCCTAAATCACAACAGAGTTGCCCTACGGCGCTTCACACAAGTAAGGTCTAACCTTACTAACCCCCAGAGCAACAGTGGTAAAGAAAAACTCCCTCTGAGGAAGAAACCTCAAGCAGACCAGACTCAAAGGAGTGACCCTCTGCTTCGGCCATGCTACACAAAACGAATATACAGGAAATGCTGTTGGTGCACAGGACAGGAGGGTCTTCAGCACAAACACCACACCCATCTCTGGATGGAGCTGCACCTTAAACAGAGAGAGAGAAAAAAAACAGATCAGTCAAATATGATCAAAAACTACACATTTCACAATGTTAAAGAGTCATATTCTGCATCTAGTTTACTACCAACATTTACTCCATTCTCCTCTCACGAGTCCCAAACAGGCTCCTTGTCAGAAATAGTTAACATTTTTTACGACATTGGCACTATGTCGGCTTCTGTGTGGGTGACAATGTGATAACATCTGTTGCTTTATCATCCAGACTTGCATCTTTTTGGCTGCTGTCACATCAGTCAGCAAAACCGCTGAGTGCAAGAAACAAAACCTGTTGTTGATGACCGACATTGAAACACATAAGTTCAAAGATTTATCGTGCATGCACCCGATTGTATTCACCTGCAGATCTGCTCTGGGCTTCCTTTTCTTGACAGCGAATAAATTCCATAGACGCCTCCACAAAATAGTAGCCATCAGACAGACGCTGCCTAATAGCCAGATGTCTTTATCTTTGAGGAGGTTCTCCATGATGGAACGCTTGCTATCCCTCTTCCTCCCACACAAGCTGCCTTATCTCGAGTACTCAGGTGTCGAGGAACCCGTTGCTGACATATGCCACGACAGCGAGCGCCGATTACATAAGATTTCCGTGCACTGGTTGCTCAGCCTGACTACAGATAAGAGCAGGGTCTATGCAGCCACCGAGTCCTGTCTGCCACCCGCCGTGGGACCTAAAAGGAGAGAGCATGCCTTCTCTGAGACAAGAACGAGACAGGTGGTGTTGGGTTCAGGGTGTCGTTGCTGCTGATGGCATGTTAGTAAGACCTCGCTGGTGTCCTTTAACTTCAGAGACAGCACTTCCTGCATGCATGCACCTCCAACTGTGGATGGCTGTCATTCACCCGTGAACGTCCCCAGAGACGCACACAACTATGTGCTTGCATAACCGGCGGAACCTCTGTGTTATGTTGTGTGAAGGATTTGTCAGAACACAAAGGAACTGTTTGGAGCTGATCTCCTGATCTCATGTCAACTCTGAGGACAACAGTAATAAACTGTACAACAACGCTTCAGATTCCTGCTGCAGCTCATCTCCCAGTAGTGCAGCAGATAAGTGAAACAATCATGCAAATGGTGATAAAAGCATCAAATTCGGCAGAAATACTCCTCAGACAATCCTCTTTTGAAAAAAAAGATTGGCCACTTGAATTTTCAATCAGTGGTCAGGTAGGGGTCAACTGAAGAATTACACAGAGGTCAAAATTAAAAGATGCTCCAATCATATTGAAAAATATTCCACATTATTTGCCTGATCATAAAGATTCCAAAAAAAGTATAGTTTGGACTATCTGTGACTGAATTCTATGGAGTTACGGGATAAAAACAGCAAGAATGGTGACAAAGGTCAGTTTCATTTTGTACAGGGGTCAAAAATTAAAGTTGCTCCAATTTTGGTAAAAAGTGATGCAGATTACTAGTTGAGTTAACACGGTTTTAAAAAGGAATAGTTTGGACCATGTATCATCCTTACTTATCACATTACGGGGTAACATATGTCACCTGTCATAGAATCCAATAGACGTAGACCTTGTTTGACCTTTACTTTGGAGACCAAGCATTCAACACTTTCAACACTATTCCATTTATTAATCCTATTAGCTCAACCAATAATTTGCATCACTTTTTACCAAAACTTTTCACCGCACCTCCGCCAAGGCCACATATTCCCCACCACCAAAATACCCACTTTCACTTGTATTTACCATCAAGACTTTTTTTCCTCAGAATTAATGTGCAAACGTACACATAACTGGTGCTCAGGTGATAGTACATGCTAAAAATAAAGGATACACAGCAGAAAACTCAGAGGGAAGTGCTTCTCACGAGGAAGACAGTGAGGACAATTTGTAGGAAAACAGCTTCCCTCAATATTTTCTGTTGCACATCCTTAATTTTTTTTTTTTTTTACCACGCACAAGAACAGGCGCACCAGTTATGTGCACACCTGTATATATGCTCATAAAATTTCATCAACATCCATTCATAACTTTTTTCAGAACAATGTTGCTATATCTTTAACATTCTTCTTGATCCTGTAACCAAATATGTTCCAGATTAACCAAAAAAAATGATGTCAATTATTTCCTCAGACATTATTCATCTGCTCACAAAATGTTATTAAAGTTAATTATTATACATTTCAGATTGACATGTCCCTGAATGCGGATCAAACTGAAAATCAAATCAAACCAAACATTCTTCTGGCTCTCCGTTCCGGAATACTGATATGCATTTATGGCTCAGTTCAATTTAATTCATTTCAATTTATTTAGTTTATATAGTGCCAAATCACAACAAAGGTTCCTCAAGGCGCTTCGCACAATTAAAGTCTAACCTTACCAACACGTAGAGCAAGCACACAGGTGACAGTGGTAAACTCCCTCTGATTATATTGAGATTTTCATAGAAATCTGCTGATAACATTTTGCATTATTGTTTATTGTTTATTTATTTGGATCCCCATTAGCTACAGCTGAGCTGCAGCTATTCTTCCTGGGGTCCACACAAATCAACAAACACAATATACAGAAATCAAAAATGCATTCAAAAATATTTAAAATGAGAAACAATATAAAAAGGGAAAAAAACATAAAACAAAAACAATCAAGTTCCAATCAAATTAATCTTCACATGTCAATTCATATATACATAAAATGTATCTATATATAATCAAAAATTAAACACAGATTGCTTATTATGTCCATAAATGTCATTTTCGAAGTACCTTAAAAGAACATTCATTTGAAATGAGTTTGATGCATTCCGGTAATGAATTCCATTCCTTCAAACCCCTAAATATGACAGTGTTCTTTAAGGCATTAATCCTGGCTACAGGTAGCGTAAAGTTTCCCACCACAGCATGTCTGGTTATGTATGCATGATTTTCTGAACTGAAAGAGAAATTCCTAAACAAAATACACGGTAATTTGGTGACGATAATTTTCTGGTAAAAATGATCAGTGAATATAAAAGTCTATCTTTAACTAATATCCAGTTTTAAGTTTTATGCATTGTAATAATATTTGTCCTATAACTGCAGCTGAGTGCTATATTTTGAATAATTTGTAATTTATTTATCATTTCCCCAGAGGCATTTAACCAAACTGTTGGGCAATAATCCAGGTATACTAATAATAATACTTTAATAGCATAATTCAAAGTTGTACAACTTAAAAACCTTGCATGTCTTCTCATAATCAATAAACCCCTGCCCATTTTTACTGAAATATCATTTATATGTTTTTTTCATGATAATCTTGAGTCTACCATTACACCCAGCAGCTTAATCTCATCTACTTGATTTATTATATTATTAATTTTAATGTTTAATGCAGGATTTTTCAAAATAACACGACTGGAACCAATAATAATGCAGTTAGTCTTTACTATGTTTAACACTAGCTTATTGGACATTACCCAGTCAACTACCTTGTGCAATTCCATATTTAAAACAGCTTCCAAGTCATTGTGTGAGCGTGCTGATGTATAAATGGTTGAATCATCTGCATACATCTGCATACATAACTTTATCAAAGATATATGGTAAATCATTCGTGAAAATTGTAAATAATAGTGGATGAAGGTAACTCCCTTGTGGCACACCACATACTACACTCCTGGTGCCAGAAAAGCTGCCATTAAAAAACACTGTCTGAGTCCTGTTAGATAGATAACTATAAAACCAAGTAAGAGCTGATAGCTCAAAACCATAACCAGTAAGTTTTTCCAATAACAATTCATGGTCAGTGATATCGAAGGCAGCAGAGAAATCAAGAAACACAGTGCTGACTATATTCTTCTTATCAACCTCTCTAAGCCTCTCTGAGTTATTGTGCAAACACGCAAAGAAAAAGACAAACAACTGTGAAAACATTACCTCCTTAAATATAAGTCAACATAGTTGATGACAACAATGATAAAATATCCAACAACGATGGATAAAATGTCCACACCAGCTCCTATGCAAATTCAATTTAGAGGCCGCATCCTTCGAAGGCTGCATTCATCAACCACATGCATCACATTGGCGTGACTAGGCTGTCTCACTTCAAAATCTCCAAAATTTTAGAATGTCCACGTAATTTAGTGCTTGCTATCTGTGATATTACTAAATCAGGTCCTTAAGCCAGCTTTCCATTGCCAATTTTTTTGCTCCAATTCATGTTACAGAGAAGAATCAGAAGGAGGCTTACGCTCACAGAACAGTAGGTCCCTGCTCTGCATGTTTTACCTGCATGTCCTCCATCCACCTACTTTGTCACATAGATATCATACACATATCAATACTCTTAACAAATTGATGAGAGGAGCTGGGCACGCCTGATGAGCTGCTATGTGCCCCATGGAGCCACAGCCTGCCTCACAGATTTGCTGGGTGCCCCACGTTGGCGCTGTGTGCATCACAGAGCTGTGCTAATCTCTGGAAGCGATGGCTGCATGCTCCGGACAATGATATCGCTCATCACTCGCTCCAAACAGAAAATCTTCATTGCATTTTAATTTTAGCCTTAAACTGTAGCCTGTCATCAAAATAACTGAGCAGCTGACTCCACATTCAAACACAAATCATTTATTTCAAGATACACTAATAAAATAAAAACCAAGAAAAAGACACATATTATATCCCATATGCACAAATGACATTTGATTATTCACATGTTGTGGCTCATTATGAGCCCCAAAATCACAAATTTTTAAAACATATCTATTTGTTATTTATTTATTTTGACTCCTCACAGCTCACAATGTTCAATCAGGCTAGTTTTAACAGCAGATTGCACCTGTTTTTGAGCCATGATTAAGTATCAGATTTTTTTCCCACCAAAACATACACATTTAGATGAGAAAAATCCACAGCAGGACACGACCTCTTCTGTTTTTAACTCTTCATGGCATCACAGTTCCCATTAAATGCCCTGAATTTTTTTTGTTTTTGTTTTTTCTCGGGGATTCCAATCTAATTTATTTTTATGGAAAGGACCTCTAATATGTACGACGGTGTTTTAGGCCCACGTTGATTTTTTTTTTTTTTGAGACTTTGAAAATTAAGTTGTAATATTATGAGAATAAAGTCATAATATTACAAGAATAAAGTTGTAATTTTACGACAATAAAGATGCAATTTTATGAGGAAAAACTCTGCAGAGAGAATTGTCACAGAGGTTGTTTTGTGTGCTGTTTCATTTCCAGAATCAAACTTTTTTTTCTCTTTCACGATTACGAGTTTTTTCTTGTAAAATTGCGACTTTTTGTAATACTACAACTTTTTTCTTGTAATATTATGACTTTTTTCTCGTAATATTACAATTTTATTCTTGAAGTCTTAAAAAAAAGTCAATGTGGCCCTAAAATATTTGAGTATGTTTAGTGCTACATTGAAATCTGATGAACATAGGAGACAGAAAGAAGGTGTACATTTTTAAGGTTCCAAAGTCAAACACAAACTCGTCCTGCTGCTTCTCAGGACTGGTGTGCACAATGTGTTTTTCACTCAGGAGTTTGTCCGGTGCTGCAGAGTTCTGTCTGGGTGAAGCTGATGATTGATGGAGGAATTAGCCCGACAACCAGCCTGGCTATGAAATGGCCCACATACTGGCCTCCATTTAGGAGTGAGATTTCTCACTCCTAAACGACGAATAGAAGAGCAGCGCTCGCGCCACATCAACATGAGGCTCACCTGCTCATCTCTACTATTTTGGCATTGTGGGATAGCTCGCCCACAGACTGAGCTCGCCAGACTACTTTCGCCACCCTTCTCAGCGTGCCGCTCTCGTTGGAGCGACAAGACAGAGAATGTGTTTCTTCCCAGATAGATCTCTTTCAGCGCAGCTTCATCTTCTGACTTTAATACGAAGTTAACGCCTAAGTCTTTCATCGCCAACTGTAAATGGTCATGAAACCATTCCAGTAGTATCTTTCTGAACTCTTCTGCATCAAACTCCATCGTGTCAATATTTACAGTGCTCATAAACTTTGAGTTTCGTAAATATTTTTACAGCCACTCTTAAAACTTAAGTTATCTTTATAATTTTATTACTGGTAAATTTTAGAATGAATTTAGATGAGATATACTTCTTATCTCACAGGAATACGTGGTCTATTAGATAATAAACCGACTCTTTTATTTTTTTTAACTATATGGATTTGAATGACGTGCGATTACACCAATCATGCTTGAACCCTCGTGTGCATGCCTGAGTTTTTTCATGCGTGTCGGTGACGTCATTTCCCTGTGGGCAGGCCTTGAGTGAGATGTGGTCCCGCCCTCTCGGCTGAATTCCTTTGTTTCACACGCTCCTCGAGACAGCGCGCGTTGCTTTATCAACATTTTTTCTGGACCTGTGAGGAATATCCGAGTGGACACTATTCGAGAAATTAAGCTGGTTTTCAGTGAAAAGTTTAACGGCTGATGAGAGATTATGGGGTGTTTCTGTCGCTGTAAGGACTTCCCACAGAGCAGGACGTCGTGCAGCGCTTCCAGGCGCCGTCGTCGGCCTGTTTCAACCTGAAAACATCCTAATTTAAGGCTTAATTCACCCAGGACATCGTGAGAGAACAGAGAAGATTCAGAAGAGGCCGGCATGAGGACTTTATGCGGACATTCCACTGTTTAAGGACATTTTTTAATGAAAGACGTGCGCGCAAATTCGCCGAGTCGTTTCCGTGACGACTCGGCAAATCTGTGTGCGCCGCGACAGGAAAAACACCTCCGTGTTGAAAACCATTTGTAAAATTCAGGCGGCTTTTAATGGCTTTCAACAAGTGAGAAATTGTTTAACAGCTTGGGCATGTTCCTACTTTCCCGTTAAGGTTTCCAACGGAGGTGTTTTTCCTGTCGCGACCCCCCGCAGTCGGGTCCGGCCCGACATGCGACTCTGCCCGCACGTTCTTTCATTACAAAATGTCCGTTAACAATGGAATGTCCGAATAAACTCCTCATGCCGACTTCTTCTGAAAGTTGTCTGTTCTCTGCCGACTTCCTGGGTCAACAGAGCCTGAAATGTGGAAGTTTTCAACTTGAAACGGCGAGACGCTGCTGCCTCGAAGCGCAGATCGCCGTCAGGCGCCGTGGGCCGTCCTTAAAGCGACACTACCAGACCAAAATCTCTCATCAGCCGTTAAAATGTTTACCGAAAACCAGCTGAATTTATCGAATGGTGTCCACTCAGTTGTACCTTACAGTTTTGAAAAAAATTTTGATCAAACAAAGCAACAGTCTCTGAGCCATTCCTAAACAATGAAAAAACAACGAGAGGGTGGGCAACTCCTCACTCAAAGACTGCCCACAGGCGAATGATGTAACCGACAGGCGTGAAAAAACTCTCGCATGCCCACGAGGGTTCAAGCATGTCTGATGTAATCACACATGATTCAAATCCATATGGTTTTTGAAAAAAATAATAAGGTCAGATACTTTTCTAATAGACCTCGTATATCACAGTTATCTGGGAACTACTTTTTGCGCAGGAATTCATCAAGCACGTCGGCCGTGGGCGCGGACTAACACAGAATACCCAGAAACTGGAAAGTCGTTCGGCCATAACGAGAGCGTCCACTTTTATCTTGCCATAAGCTAAGCTACTGGCGCTCGTGAAAGTGTGCTGACATCAGCGTTTCGGCCGCCAACCAATCACAGGCTAGGAGAGAGAGGCCAGTATCTGGGCCAATCCAGAGCCGGTTGTCGGGCTGTGGAGGAATGTGAGCACAGTTTACTGTACGAGCTGCTTTTAATAACCTCACTGTGCACTGAGATTTATATCAGGCACTTTAGAAATCACAGGCAGGCATGAAAATCCAAGATTAATTTGATGTATTCAGCCTATGAAACTGAGAAATATCACAAAAATAAATCTTCCTTTAAATGATTAAAACTGATCCAAAAAAAAAAATCACCACACCACTGATAAAGCATCAGTACACTCTGTTTATCTATTTTCAAATAGATTATTTTTTTAATGATGCTGAATAAAATTTTGATATAGTTTGTTTTCTGTGCTCAAATTTCCAACACACAATGCACCTGAGAGTGAAACTGTTTTGTCACATTTGCAGCGCAGTATGTGAACGCACCACAAGAAAATCTCTCCACACCACAAACTGCAGCTTTAAATTAAAAAGGCACTTCTATATATTTATTTATTTATTTATTATTCTATGTCATCCATCACGAGTACATTTTTACTATTGCTAAGGTGAAGTCTAATAACCTAAAAATAAATAAGAAAATAAATAAAACAGCCAGCAGCACTGTAGTGAAACGTACAGTTAAAACATGAATAACTGCAAAATAAATCTTTTTCCTCTTGACCGTGATTAAATTTAATGCAACAAAAGCATAAATATCTTCATTAATTAGATTCCAAGCCAGACTTGCAAATCACAAATGGAATTTCCACACGTGTGTGTGTGTGTGTGTGTGTGTGTGTGTGTGTGTGTGTGTGTGTGTGTGTGTGTGTGTGTGTGTGTGTGTGTGTGTGTGTGTGTGTGTGTGTAACAGTATGTAAGTTGTAGGCTTTAAGTTTTTACTATTCCTCTTATTAGTTTTATTTATTTGTTTATTTATTTATTGTTTGCCTTTTTTACGCGCAAATAAAATTCAAAACAACGTTTAAACATAAAGTGACGCCATTCGTGTTCTGTCAGAACAAGAAAACTGTGTAAGGTCGCCCCCTTGTGATAAGATATTACCGTGCACCTTTGGCTGTCATGAACAAAGACATCATTTTAAAATGGTATTTTACGCACACAAAAACAAAAATAAGAGACAGCTCTAGGCAGTAATTTTTACATTGCCCACAGTATTTAAAGTGTTGTTTATTTATTTTTATTTATTTTGTTTTTTCTTTCTGATCTTATTCAAAATTGAGACCCTAGGCATAATCACATGATGCACAAAATTGCAATTTTCTTTGGAGATATGATTGACAAATCATGTATTATTATTTTTTATTTTATTTATTCACTTTTCCCAGGTTTCAAATCTACATTCTACCAATTTGTCCTTGAACAAGGAAGCAGGAAGTTTTAAAAAAGCATGGAATTTCTACCATTTCTGTTGTGTGGGCCGCTGAAGAGGAGGTACTGCTGGCCCACCACCACCAGAGGGCACCCTGCCTGGAGTGCGGGCTCCAGGCACAAGAGGGCGCTGCCGCCTCACAAGAGCAGCCGGGGTGACAGCTGACACTCATCACCTGTGACAGCTGTCACCACTCATCTGATCTGCATCGGTATATCAGCAAGACGTCATCTCCACCTCTTTGCCGAGATATCGTTCTACCTGAAAGGTAATATCCTCAGCCTGACTGCTTGATAGAAAGCCCTTTTTTTTGTGCTTTTTGTGAGTGATAACAGACTTTTTCTCCAACGAGAGGTGGAGGTAGCTTCCCTGCCGTGCAGATTGCTGGGTGCAGACGCACCCACGTTTAATTGTGTTTTTGTTCCTCGCCAGCAGTACCAGGTCCGACACGCGGAGGCAGTGGCCACCTGGGAGTTCGGGACTTGGCGGCTCCAGTATTGCCGGGGTCTGGTGGCGGAGGAAATCGTGTGGTTCCGGTTCTGCTTTGGACAGACGTCTCCTATCTTCGAGCCTGCCCACACGACACCTTGTAATTTGACCGCTGATCTATTGTGTAATCTGTTGTGTTTGTTGTGCACGTTCGCAACAGTAAAGTGTTGTTATTTGACCTATTCCATTGTCCGTTCATTTGCGCCCCCTGTTGTGGGTCCGTGTACTTACACTTTCCCAACAATTTCAAAAGAAACACATGTTTGTTTAGCACATGATATTTCCTCTAATTTTTTATGGGGGTTTTCTTATATCTTCTATCATGTATGAAATTTAAGCCTTAATTACCTGAATGGAGGAAAAGCAGACCACATAGCTTCTCTGAATTTCTCTAACCTTGCTAGCAGGAAGGCTATCTTGTAACTACAATAAGACAAAACATCTCATTATTTTGACTTATTAGGATTATAACTTTAAATCTCATAATTATTTTGTACAATTCTGTCATTATAGTATGACTTTGTATCTCACCCACTATAAGATAATTATAGTGGGCGATTTTAACATCCACACAGATGCTGAGAATGACAGCCTCAACACTACATTTAATCTATTATTAGACTCTATTGGCTTTGCTCAAAAAGTAAATGAGTCCACCCACCACTTTAATCATATCTTAGATCTTGTTCTGACTTATGGTATGGAAATAGAAGACTTAACAGTATTACCTGAAAACTCCCTTCTGTCTGATCATTTCTTAATAACATTTACATTTACTCTGATGGACTACCCAGCAGTGGGGAATAAGTTTCATTACACTAGAAGTCTTTCAGAAAGCGCTGTAACTAGGTTTAAGGATATGATTCCTTCTTTATGTTCTCTAATGCCATATACCAACACAGTGCAGAGTAGCTACCTAAACTCTGTAAGTGAGATAGAGTATCTCGTCAATAGTTTTACATCCTCATTGAAGACAACTTTGGATGCTGTAGCTCCTCTGAAAAAGAGAGCTTTAAATCAGAAGTGCCTGACTCCGTGGTATAACTCACAAACTCGTAGCTTAAAGCAGATAACCCGTAAGTTGGAGAGGAAATGGCGTCTCACTAATTTAGAAGATCTTCACTTAGCCTGGAAAAAGAGTCTGTTGCTCTATAAAAAAGCCCTCCGTAAAGCTAGGACATCTTTCTACTCATCACTAATTGAAGAAAATAAGAACAACCCCAGGTTTCTTTTCAGCACTGTAGCCAGGCTGACAAAGAGTCAGAGCTCTATTGAGCTGAGTATTCCATTAACTTTAACTAGTAATGACTTCATGACTTTCTTTGCTAACAAAATTTTAACTATTAGAGAAAAAATTACTCATAACCATCCCAAAGACGTATCGTTATCTTTGGCTGCTTTCAGTGATGCCGGTATTTGGTTAGACTCTTTCTCTCCGATTGTTCTGTCTGAGTTATTTTCATTAGTTACTTCATCCAAACCATCAACATGTTTATTAGACCCCATTCCTACCAGGCTGCTCAAGGAAGCCCTACCATTATGTAATGCTTCGATCTTAAATATGATCAATCTATCTTTGTTAGTTGGCTATGTACCACAGGCTTTTAAGGTAGCAGTAATTAAACCATTACTTAAAAAGCCATCACTTGACCCAGCTATCTTAGCTAATTATAGGCCAATCTCCAACCTTCCTTTTCTCTCAAAAATTCTTGAAAGGGTAGTTGTAAAACAGCTAACTGATCATCTGCAGAGGAATGGTCTATTTGAAGAGTTTCAGTCAGGTTTTAGAATTCATCATAGTACAGAAACAGCATTAGTGAAGGTTACAAATGATCTTCTTATGGCCTCGGACAGTGGACTCATCTCTGTGCTTGTTCTGTTAGACCTCAGTGCTGCTTTTGATACTGTTGACCATAAAATTTTATTACAGAGATTAGAGCATGCCATAGGTATTAAGGGCACTGCGCTGCTGTGGTTTAAATCATATTTGTCTAATAGATTACAATTTGTTCATGTAAATGGGGAATCTTCTTCACAGACTAAAGTTAATTATGGAGTTCCACAAGGTTCTGTGCTAGGACCAATTTTATTCACTTTATACATGCTTCCCTTAGGCAGTATTATTAGACGGTATTGCTTAAATTTTCATTGTTACGTAGATGATACCCAGCTTTATCTATCCATGAAGCCAGAGGACACACGCCAATGAGCTAAACTGCAGGATTGTCTTACAGACATAAAGACATGGATGACCTCTAATTTCCTGCTTTTAAACTCAGATAAAACTGAAGTTATTGTACTTGGCCCCACAAATCTTAGAAACATGGTGTCTAACCAGATCCTTACTCTGGATGGCATTACCCTGACCTCTAGTAATACTGTGAGAAATCTTGGAGTCATTTTTGATCAGGATATGTCATTCAAAGCGCATATTAAACAAATATGTAGGACTGCTTTTTTGCATTTACGCAATATCTCTAAAATCAGAAAGGTCTTGTCTCAGAGTGATGCTGAAAAACTAATTCATGCATTTATTTCCTCTAGGCTGGACTATTGTAATTCATTATTATCAGGTTGTCCTAAAAGTTCCCTAAAAAGCCTTCAGTTAATTCAAAATGCTGCAGCTAGAGTACTGACGGGGACTAGAAGGAGAGAGCATATCTCACCCATATTGGCCTCTCTTCATTGGCTTCCTGTTAATTCTAGAATAGAATTTAAAATTCTTCTTCTTACTTATAAGGTTTTGAATAATCAGGTCCCATCTTATCTTAGGGACCTCGTAGTACCATATCACCCCAATAGAGCGCTTCGCTCTCAGACTGCAGGCTTACTTGTAGTTCCTAGGGTTTGTAAGAGTAGAATGGGAGGCAGAGCCTTCAGCTTTCAGGCTCCTCTCCTGTGAAACCAGCTCCCAATTCAGATCAGGGAGACAGACACCCTCTCTACTTTTAAGATTAGGCTTAAAACTTTCCTTTTTGCTAAAGCTTATAGTTAGGGCTGGATCAGGTGACCCTGAACCATCCCTTAGTTATGCTGCTATAGACGTAGACTGCTGGGGGGTTCTCATGATGCATTGTTTCTTTCTCTTTTTGCTCTGTATGCACCACTCTGCATTTAATCATTAGTGATCGATCTCTGCTCCCTTCCACAGCATGTCTTTTTCCTGGTTCTCTCCCTCAGCCCCAACCAGTCCCAGCAGAAGACTGCCCCTCCCTGAGCCTGGTTCTGCTGGAGGTTTCTTCCTGTTAAAAGGGAGTTTTTCCTTCCCACTGTAGCCAAGTGCTTGCTCACAGGGGGTCGTTTTGACCGTTGGGGTTTTACATAATTATTGTATGGCCTTGCCTTACAATATAAAGCGCCTTGGGGCAACTGTTTGTTGTGATTTGGCGCTATATAAAAAAATTGATTGAATTGATTGATACTATAACATGTTGATGGTTTGGATGAAGTAACTAATGAAAATAACTCAGACAGAACAATCGGAGAGAAAGAGTCTAACCAAATACAGGCATCACTGAAAGCAGCCAAAGATAACGATACGTCTTTGGGATGGTTATGAGTAATTTTTTCTCTAATAGTTAAAATTTTGTTAGCAAAGAAAGTCATGAAGTCATTACTAGTTAAAGTTAATGGAATACTCAGCTCAATAGAGCTCTGACTCTTTGTCAGCCTGGCTACAGTGCTGAAAAGAAACCTGGGGTTGTTCTTATTTTCTTCAATTAGTGATGAGTAGAAAGATGTCCTAGCTTTACGGAGGGCTTTTTTATAGAGCAACAGACTCTTTTTCCAGGCTAAGTGAAGATCTTCTAAATTAGTGAGATGCCATTTCCTCTCCAACTTACGGGTTATCTGCTTTAAGCTACGAGTTTGTGAGTTATACCACGGAGTCAGGCACTTCTGATTTAAAGCTCTCTTTTTTAGAGGAGCTACAGCATCCAAAGTTGTCTTCAATGAGGATGTAAAACTACTGACGAGATACTCTATCTCACTTACAGAGTTTAGGTAGCTACTCTGCACTGTGTTGGTATATGGCATTAGAGAACATAAAGAAGGAATCATATCCTTAAACCTAGTTACAGCGCTTTCTGAAAGACTTCTAGTGTAATGAAACTTATTCCCCACTGCTGGGTAGTCCATCAGAGTAAATGTAAATGTTATTAAGAAATGATCAGACAGAAGGGAGTTTTCAGGGAATACTGTTAAGTCTTCTATTTCCATACCATAAGTCAGAACAAGATCTAAGATATGATTAAAGTGGTGGGTGGACTCATTTACTTTTTGAGCAAAGCCAATAGAGTCTAATAATAGATTAAATGCAGTGTTGAGGCTGTCATTCTCAGCATCTGTGTGGATGTTAAAATCGCCCACTATAATTATCTTATCTGAGCTAAGCACTAAGTCAGACAAAAGGTCTGAAAATTCACAGAGAAACTCACAGTAACGACCAGGTGGACGATAGATAATAACAAATAAAACTGGTTTTTGGGACTTCCAATTTGGATGGACAAGACTAAGAGTCAAGCTTTCAAATGAATTAAAGCTCTGTCTGGGTTTTTGATTAATTAATAAGCTGGAATGGAAGATTGCTGCTAATCCTCCGCCCCGGCCCGTGCTACGAGCATTCTGACAGTTAGTGTGACTCGGGGGTGTTGACTCATTTAAACTAACATATTCATCCTGCTGTAACCAGGTTTCTGTAAGGCAGAATAAATCAATATGTTGATCAATTATTATATCATTTACCAACAGGGACTTAGAAGAGAGAGACCTAATGTTTAATAGACCACATTTAACTGTTTTAGTCTGTGGTGCAGTTGAAGGTGCTATATTTTTTTTTCTTTTTGAATTTTTATGCTTAAATAGATTTTTGCTGGTTATTGGTAGTCTGGGAGCAGGCACCGTCTCTACGGGGATGGGGTAATGAGGGGATGGCAGGGGGAGAGAAGCTGCAGAGAGGTGTGTAAGACTACAACTCTGCTTCCTGGTCCCAACCCTGGATAGTCACGGTTTGGAGGATTTAAGAAAATTGGCCAGATTTCTAGAAATGAGAGCTGCTCCATCCAAAGTGGGATGGATGCTGTCTCTCCTAACAAGACCAGGTTTTCCCCAGAAGCTTTGCCAATTATCTATGAAGCCCACCTCATTTTTTATAGTACAACTTAGTATCTCATAATTACATTGTACTCGTTCATCACTATAGTATGACTTATTATCTCCTAAGTATGTTGTACTTGCTCATCATTATAGTATGACTTAATATCTGGAAATTAGATTGTACTCATTCATCATTATAGTATGACTTAGTATCTTATAATTATGTTTTACTCATTCATTGTTATAGTACAACTTAGTATCTTATAATTACATTGTACTTGTTCATCACTATAGTATGACTTATTATCTCCTAATTATGCTGTACTTGTTCATCATTATAGTATGACTTAATATCTCAAAATTAGGTTGTACTCATTCATCATTATAGTATGACTTAGTATCTTATAATTATGTTTAACTCATTCATTGTTATAGTATAACTTAGTATCTCATAATTACATTGTACTCGTTCATCACTATAGTATGAATTATTATCTCCTAATTATGTTGTACTTGTTCATCATTATAGTATGACGTATTATCTCCTAATTATGTTGTACTTGTTCATCAATATAGTATGACTTAATATCTCAAAATTGAAGATGAATGAATGAATGAATGAATGTTATAGCATGACTTAGTATCTCATAATTCAATTTTACTCGTTCATTGTTATAGTACAACTTAGTATGTTGTAATTACACTGTACTTGTTCATCACTATAGTATGACCTATTATCTCTTAATTATGTTGTACTTGTTCGTCATTATAGTATGACTTAATATCTCACAATTAGGTTGTGCTCATTCATCATTGTAGTATGACTTAGTATCTTATAATTATGTTTTACTCATTCATTGTTATAGTACAACTTAGTATCTTATAATTATATTGTACTTGTTCGTCACTATAGTATGACGTATTATCTCCTAATTATGTTGTACTTGTTCATCATTATAGTATGACTTAATATCTCAAAATTAGGTTGTACTCATTCATCACTATAGTATGACTTATTATCTCCTAATTATGTTGTACTTGTTCATCATTATAGTATGACTTAATATCTCAAAATTAGGTTGTACTCATTCATCATTATAGTATGACTTAGTATCTTATAATTATGTTTAACTCATTCATTGTTATAGTACAACTGAGTATCTTATAATTACATTGTACTTGTTCATCACTATAGTATGACTTATTATCTCCTAATTATGTTGTACTTGTTCATCATTATAGTATGACTTAATATCTCAAAATTATGTTGTACTCATTCATCATTGTAGTATGACTTAGTATCTCATAATTATGTTGTACCATTTCATCATTATAGTACAACTTACAATCTCGTAATTATGTTGTACTTGTTCATTGTTATAGTATGACTTAGTATCTCATAATTCGGTTTTACTCGTTCATTGTTATAGCATGGGGCAGCACGGTGGCTTAGTGGTTAGCACTGTTGCCTCACAGTGAGAAGGTTGTGGGTTCAATTCCCGTGGCCTTTCTGTGTGGAGTTTGCATGTTCTCCCCGTGTTTGCGTGGGTTTCCTCCGGGTGCTCCGGTTTCCTCCCACATCCAAAGACATGCGGGTTAGGTGGATTGGCATCTTTAAATTGTCCTTAGGTGTGTGTGGGTGTGTCTGTGTTGTTTGTCTGTTTGTGGCCCTGTGACAGACTGGCGTCCTGTCCTGAGTGTACCCCGCTTTGCGTCCTATGACTGCTGGGATAGGCTCCAGCCCACCGCGACCCTTAATTGGACTAAGTGGTAGAAGATGAATGAATGAATGAATGAATGTTATAGCATGACTTAGTATCTCATAATTCAATTTTACTTGTTCATTGTTATAGTACAACTTAGTATGTTGTAATTACACTGTACTTGTTCATCACTATAGTATGACCTATTATCTCTTAATTATGTTGTACTTGTTCGTCATTATAGTATGACTTAATATCTCACAATTAGGTTGTGCTCATTCATCATTATAGTATGACTTAGTATCTTATAATTATGTTTTACTCATTCATTGTTATAGTACAACTTAGTATCTTAGAATTACATTGTACTTGTTCATCACTATAGTATGACTTATTATCTCCTAATTATGTTGTACTTGTTCATCATTATAGTATGACTTAATATCTCAAAATTAGGTTGCACTCATTCATCATTATAGTATGACTTAGTATCTTATAATTATGTTTAACTCATTCATTGTTATAGTACAACTTAGTATCTTATAATTATATTGTACTTGTTCGTCACTATAGTATGACGTATTATCTCCTAATTATGTTGTACTTGTTCATCATTATAGTATGACTTAATTTCTCGAAATTAGGTTGTACTCATTCATCACTATAGTATGACTTATTATCTCCTAATTATGTTGTACTTGTTCATCATTATAGTATGACTTAATATCTCAAAATTAGGTTGTACTCATTCATCATTATAGTATGACTTAGTATCTTATAATTATGTTTAACTCATTCATTGTTATAGTACAGCTTAGTATCTTATAATTACATTGTACTTGTTCATCACTATAGTATGACGTATTATCTCCTAATTATGTTGTACTTGTTCATCATTATAGTATGACTTAATATCTCAAAATTAGGTTGTACTCATTCATCATTATAGTATGACTTAGTATCTTATAATTATGTTTAACTCATTCATTGTTATAGTACAACTTAGTATCTTATAATTACATTGTACTTGTTCATCACTATAGTATGACTTATTATCTCCTAATTATGTTGTACTTGTTCATCATTATAGTATGACTTAATATCTCAAAATTAGGTTGTACTCATTCATCATTATAGTGTGACTTAGTATCTTATAATTATGCTTCATGCATTCATTGTTATAGTACAACTTAGTATCTTGTAGTATGTTGTACTATTTCCTCAATATAGTATGACTTAATATCTCAAAATTATGTTGTACTCATTCATCATTGTAGTATGACTTAGTATCTTGTAATTATGTTGTATCATTTCATCATTATAGTACAACTTAGAATCTCGTAATTATGTTGTACTTGTTCATTGTTATAGTATGACTTAGTATCTCATAATTCGGTTTTACTCGTTCATTGTTATAGCATGACTTAGTATCTCATAATTCGGTTTTACTCGTTCATTGTTATAGCATGGGGCAGCACGGTGGCTTAGTGGTTAGCACTGTTGCCTCACAGCGAGAATGTTGTGGGTTCAATTCCCGTGGCCTTTCTGTGTGGAGTTTGCATGTTCTCCCCGTGTTTGCGTGGGTTTCCTCCGGGTGCTCCGGTTTCCTCCCACATCCAAAGACATGCGGATTAGGTGGATTGGCATCTTTAAATTGTCCTTAGGTGTGTGTGGGTGTGTCTGTGTTTGTTTGTCTGTTTGTGGCCCTGCAACAGACTGGCTTCCTGTCCTGGGTGTACCCCGCCTCGCGCCCTATGACTGCTGGGATAGGCTCCAGCCCCCCGCGACCCTTAATTGGACTAAGCGGTAGAAGATGAATGAATGAATGAATGAATGTTATTGCATGACTTAGTATCTCATAATTCAATTTTACTCGTTCATTGTTATAGTACAACTTAGTATCTTGTAGTTATGTTGTACCATTTCATCATTATGGTATGACTTTGTATCTCCTAATTTTTGTGTCAGTTCACCGTCATACTATGACTTAGTTTTTTCTAATTATGTTGTACCAGTTCATTGTTATAGTATGACTTAGTATCTTGTAATTATGACCATATCTCCTAATTATTACTTAGGGGCAGCATGTTACCTGCTGGGTGCCTCCTTCCATCTCCACTTGTTTGAGCTCCCAGAAAGAGCGCATAGTCTCCACCTTGTCCAGGTGACGATAAAATGCTAGGTGGCCCAAGCGGAGGCTGTTGCTTCGGTTGCGGATGGACTTGAGCCCCTCCATCTTCTCGGCGAAAGGGGACATGGGTGTAGGCAGTGGTACAGTCGATAAAGGGACTTTGTCATTCTTCAGACCAGAAACCGGCTCATTGCACAGAATGTTGTCTGACCTAAAAGGACAAGAAACACACTTATTTGGTGAAAAGCTTTGCACTGGACCAGAAAACATTACATTCTGGCCTTGGTCTTCAAAAACAGATGGGCTGAAAGTGGAATATTTTGGAACTCACACTCATAAAAGAGGTGTTTTCTTTGAAATTATTGTTACTCGACCAACCATCAATAGCTGCAAACAATCAAATATCATTGAGATTGCAAAGATTGTGAAGCAACTGTGGACCGGTAAAGCTCCGAGGACCTCTGGTAGTGGAACTGAACTCCTTCAGTTGGATGGATATGCTGTTCTCCTGTCATTGGCAAACAATCTCTTCCAGTCTGGCACACATGCAAGGACTTCTTGTCCTCTTTAATGCCTCTGGTGAATTGGTGAATACCTTTTTTCTAAGTTACAGGGGTATTACACTGCTCTCAGGGCCAGAAAAAGAAGCTCCCAACTCATTTGTAACAGGATTTAGTCCCAGTTATGTATTGTCACTCAACAACTGAAGTGGTCTGGTTTCAACTATTGACTGCACCTGATGAATCTATCATGTAATTCTGTCCCATTGCTTGATATGGAATATTTCGTTCATCTCTGTGAAAGAATGTTTGATCACTGTGGCCGTCACTGATCACTTTGCTGTAACAAGATTTTTCTTTAAAACCATTTTCATGCTGAACCATTACTTCCTTATTTCAGCAACAGAGTCCAACCTGATGGCGATAGGATAGTAACTGACTTTAACTTGCTGTTCCTGTTTTGGCTGCCCTTGTTTGTTCAGTGTCACCACAGCAGATCCAGTACAGATGTGCACTGGGATGTGGATGGGATGGGCCCTGCCTGACGCAACTCCAATTCCACCTGCAGAAACACACACACACACACACACACACACACACACACACACACACACACACACACACACACACACACACACACACACACACACACACACACACACACACACACACACACACACACACACACACACAAGCCCTGGTCTTCCTCAGCGGTCTCCCAGCCAAGTCCTAATCAAGACAGACTCTGCTTAGCTTCTGAGATCTGATGGGATGAGGTGTACATTGCATCCAGAAAGTATTCACAGGACTTCACTTGCTCCACATTTATGTTGCAGCCTTATTCTAAAATGGATGAAATTAATTTTTTCCTCAAAATTCTACACACAACACCCCATAACGACAATGTGAAAAAGTTTTTTTTAAAACATTTTTGTGAATTTATTAATAAAAATTTAACATAATATAACATACTAATAACATGTCTATTAGACCCCATTCCTACCAGGCTGCTCAAGGAAGCCCTACCATTAATTAATGCTTCGATCTTAAATATGATCAATCTGTCTTTATTAGTTGGCTATGTACCACAGGCTTTTAAGGTGGCAGTAATTAAACCATTACTTAAAAAGCCATCACTTCACCCAGCTATCTTAGCTAATTATAAAATTCTTGAAAGGGTAGTTGTAAAACAGCTAACTGATCATCTGCAGAGGAATGGTCTATTTGAAGAGTTTCAGTCAGGGTTTAGAATTCATCATAGTACAGAAACAGCATTAGTGAAGGTTACAAATGATCTTCTTATGGCCTCAGACAGTGGACTCATGTCTGTGCTTGTTCTGTTAGACCTCAGTGCTGCTTTTGATACTGTTGACCATAAAAATTTTATTACAGAGATTAGAGCATGCCATAGGTATTAAAGGCACCGGCGGTGGTTTGAATCATATTTATCTAATAGATTACAATTTGTTCATGTAAATGGGGAATCTTCTTCACAGACTAAGGTTAATTATGGAGTTCCACAAGGTTCTGTGCTAGGACCAATTTTATTCACTTTATACATGCTTCCCTTAGGCAGTATTATTAGACAGCATTGCTTAAATTTTCATTGTTACGCAGATGATAACTCAGCTTTATCTATCTATGAAGCCAGAGGACACACACCAATTAGCTAAACTGCAGGATTGTCTTACAGACATAAAGACATGGATGACCTCTAATTTCCTGCTTTTAAACTCAGATAAAACTGAAGTTATTGTACTTGGCCCCACAAATCTTAGAAACATGGTGTCTAACCAGATCCTTACTCTGGATGGCATTACCCTGACCTCTAGTAATACTGTGAGAAATCTTGGAGTCATTTTTGATCAGGATATGTCATTCAATGTGCATATTAAACAAATATGTAGCACTGCTTTTTTGCATTTGTGCAATATCTCTAAAATTAGAAAGGTCTTGTCTCAGAGTGATGATGAAAAACTAATTCATGCATTTATCTCCTCTAGGCTGGACTATTGTAATTCATTATTATCAGGTTGTCCTAAAAGTTCCCTGAAAAGCCTTCAGTTAATTCAAATTGCTGCAGCTAGAGTACTGACAGGGACTAGAAGGAAAGCGCATATCTCACCCATATTGGCCTCTCTTCATTGGCTTCCTGTTAATTCTAGAATAGAATTTAAAATTCTTCTTCTTACTTATAAGGTTTTGAATAATCAGGTCCCATCTTATCTTAGGGACCTCATAGTACCATATCACCCCAATAGAGCGCTTTGCTCTCAGACTGCAGGCTTACTTGTAGTTCCTAGGGTTTGTAAGAGTAGAATAGGAGGCAGAGCCTTCAGCTTTTAGGCTCCTCTCCTCTGGAACCAGCTCCCAATTCAGATCAGGGAGACAGACACCCTCTCTACTTTTAAGATTAGGCTTAAAACTTTCCTTTTTGCTAAAGCTTATAGTTAGGGCTGGATCAGGTGACCCTGAACCATCCCTTAGTTATGCTGCTATAGACTTAGACTGCTGGGGGGTTCCCATGATGCACTGAGTGTTTCTTTCTCTTTTTGCTCTGTATGCACCACTCTGCATTTAATCATTAGTGATTGATCTCTGCTCTCTTCCACAGCATGTCTTTTTCCTGGTTCTCTCCCTCAGCCCCAACCAGTCCCAGCAGAAGACTGCCCCTCCCTGAGCCTGGTTCTGCTGGAGGTTTCTTCCTTTTAAAAGGGAGTTTTTCCTTCCCACTGTCGCCAAGTGCTTGCTCACAGGGGGTTGTTTTGACAGTTGGGGTTTTTCTGTAATTATTGTATGGCTTTGCCTTGCAATATAAAGCGCCTTGGGGCAACTGTTTGTTGTGATTTGGCGCTATATAAATGAAATTGATTTGATTTGATTTGATAATAATAATAATAATAATAATAATAATAATAATAATAATAATAATAATAATAATAATAATAATAATAATAATTTAAAAAAGAAATCACATGTACGTAAGTATTCACAGCCTTTGCCATGAATCTCAAAATTGAGCTCAGGTGCCTCCTGTTTAATCATCCTTGACATGTTTCTATGGCTTAATTGGAGTCCACCTGTTGTAAATTCAGTTGATTGGACATGATTTGGAATGACACACACCTGTCTACATATAAGGTCCCACAGTTGACAGTCAGAGCACAAATCAAGCGTGTAGTGAAAGGAATTGTCTATAGACCTCCGAGACAGGATTGTCTGGAGGCACAAATCTGGGGAAGGGTACAGAAACATTTCTGCTGCTTTGAAGGTCCCAATGAACACAGTGGCCTCCATTATCTGTAAATGGAAGAAGTTCGGATCCACCAGGACTCTTCCTAGAGTTGGCCGCCCATCTAAATTGAGCTCAGACCACGAGAAACAAAATTCTCTGGTCTGATGACCCATGTGTGAGACTAGTTTAATTTTCCCAAACCATTTGATTTGGCTAACAGCATTGCTCTCTTGGAGCATCATCATCGGATGGACATCATCATTGGATCCATTTCCAGGATGCCAACAAGTTCCTGGATATCATAACCAGTGTCAACAGGGTTCTGTTAGTGATGTGAGTAGGGCCAGAATCTCTGACTTCTTCCCCATGAATAATGCTGCTCATCAAACTGTTCTAGCTGTAGTTTTGCTTTCTGAGTGGCGCACCACTCAGCATAGGTTGGGGTGTATAGTGGCTTAGTGGTGAGCATTGTTGTCTCACAGCAAGAAGGTCCAGGGATTGCTTCCTCCTTTCTGTGCCATTTAGTGTCTTTACATCTGGAGCTGGTGTCCTGGTGCTGGACTGTGGCTGCCCACTGCTCCTAGTGGTTGAATTGTATCTAACTGTAATTAGGATGGGTTAAATGCAGAAGACATATTTTGTCCAGTGACAACAAAGACCCTTCATTTGTCATAGTGAGGAAAGTCTTACTCACATTGAATTCAAGAACAATGTTGTGATCTTTGTGGAATTACTGGAAGCCACATTACATACTCCCAGATCTGACCTGACTGGACTGTTATGTTTATTCTGATTTGAAATGACTCAAAGTATTTAAACGCATGTATTTCTTGCAACCTCAGCATTAAAAAAAAAATAAAAAAAATCAATACCAGTACATTTCTTCACTCCTTACGCATCCTCTCTTTTTCCAAATTTTTTACTATACAATCCAAATCACAATGGCATTGTCATCTCTCCCGTGTATTTCCATGCCATTGTTATGTCATCTGGGCCAACCACCTTTCCTCACTTCATCCTTACTAATCTGTTGCATTTCTTAATTCACTTTTTGTACATCATCCAGCCTTTTCTCTCTCTTATTTTCATCATTCATAAGCTCCTCAAAGTACTCCCTCCACCTTCTCAACACACACTCCTCACTTACCAGCACATTTCTGCATTCCTTATTACTCTAACCTTCTGCACATCCTTTCCAGCTTGGTCCCTCTGTCTGGGCAAGTTGTTTTCTCCTTCCTTAGTATTGTCATACACCTTCCCCTCATCCTTCACCACCTGTCTCTTCAGCTTACACTGCATCTCATTGTACTCATGTCTGCTTTGTTTATATCTCTATCGGTTTTTGCCAACCTCCTCCTTCTTATACTTTCCTGTATATCTTCATTCCACCACCATGTCACCTTGTCTTTCTTCCTGAGTCCAGATGTCATGCCCAGTATCTTCCTGTCTGTCTCTCTCTCTCCACTGCTGCAGTAGTTGTTCAGGTGTGCAGCTTCACTTCACGTCCATCAAGTGCCAGTTTCGCACTCATCCCTGAATTTCACATAGCAGTCTTCCATGTTCACATTCCACCAGGTGACCCTTGGTTCAACCCTGCCACCACATTAGATTTTTCTTTTTATTTATTTCAGGTTGCATCTCCTGCATAGGACATTCCTCCACACTTATGCATCCTTATATCCCTCCTTCTTCTTAATATTCATATTCCACACACAGCACACCATTCCCGTCATTTTTTTTTTGCCAAATTCATCACCACCTCCTCCTCCACATTACTTCCCTTGGCATTACACTTACCCATCATCTCCTCATCACCTCTGTTCCTTTCACCAACACCTGATCTATCTCATGCCAGAAATCTTTCTCCTCCATCTCACAACATTTATCAGGACCTCTTCCATTTCCAACTCCACACTCGTCACTCTGTCAGACACTCACTTAACCTCCAGCACACACTTACTATACTCTTCCTTGAGGAATACTCCTGCAGAATGTCTCCTCCCATCCCCTCCCTGATAGAAAACACTCTGAACCCACCTCCAGTCTGCCTGGTCTTACTTGTCTCCTTTTAACAGTCATACTACCAACATTTAAAGTTCCAAAACTCAACCTCACGCTTCTAATCTTCCTTGTCTTCCACTGCCGCGGACATGCTCTCCACCTTTCCTTCTTTTTTGTCCAACAGTGGTGCACTTTCTGCCAACACCCTGCTGGACATCAGTACTGGCGGTGGTAATCACTAACCCGGGATTGGATCAGTGTGGTACACTCAAAAAACAGATGCACTGGATGAACTGAGCTCAATTATGAGCAGGATTACCATCTAATAAATATATGTAGCCTCAACTCAAAAAAAAGTGCATCCATGCAAGATGATTTAATATAATTTAGTTACTGCATCTATGCAGTTCTAGCCTGTACTGTGTTTGATAGCCCAGTCCCACACTGGATTTGACTTCACATCCTGCAGCACTGGAGACAGGCATTCTAACAACGGGGACTAATATTGTAGGCCTCTACCTTCTGTTGCTGGAAGATCTTTTGAGTTTGGGGAGTGGTGCATGTTCCTAGACCTGATATGACCCGTATTGCTCAACCATTCTCATTTTCTTCCAACATGCTTTGGGCTTACAGGTAGGTTCTTACATCCAAACAGGCTGAGTGATGCGGTGCAGAAAGCACCCTGAAGCCTGCCGTGGCAGCTGTCTCTCTGCTGTCTACCTGTCGGAGAAGATCACTGCAGATATTTATACCTCCTGAGTGTAAATGTGCCGCTGCTGCTTTTGTAACTGCAGTGTTCAAAGAGTGGGTGTCGTTTCAGCACATGCACACAGTAGCAGCCAGCCAGGGTCAGTCCGTCAACATCAGGGGCTTCCTCTGGATTGGATTTCAGCTCCAGCAGTACAAGCAAAAACCTAGCCAGGGATGCACCTGTCACTGCTCGTTATTTTAGGGTTTTTTTCATTTAGCTCTATTTGGTGTAACATCAGATTCCAGAGAGTTTTCTGATGACGTCTCCCAGATTCACCTTTTGAGTGCACTTTTTTTTGATAATTGCAGTCATGTAAAGACACTGTTGGTAAACAGGCTTCTCTGGTTTTATATATATATAAAGTTCATCTACATTTATTAGGAAAAAATCATTTTAATGTAACTGTTATGTTTCTCACTTATATTAACAGCATTAAATAATTAACTGAACCATGAGATACAGTTTAAGGACTTTTACTGTTCAAGTGCAAATTCAGTTAACAGGTATCAATGCGCTGACACATCACTCAACCAAACAGGTACACTGACAGCTGTGTTAGCCAACAAAAAGTAGTGCCTTCCCAAAGCGTACAAATACTGTGTTATTTCCTCAGATACATAACAATTCCTCCCTTTCAGCTTTGATGTACTCTAACTCAACAGCAACATTTATAAGGGGGATACATTTTTTTTTTTTTTTACTAACTAAGACATAAATCAAAATAAGGCACCATTACCATTATGATAGGTGGTATAAAATTCAAACATTAACCATTTTCTAAACCAACACTTTCCTTTTAAGTAAACATCAGTTCACTTGTCTCTGCTGGAGTTGTCTATAAATCAAGCCTCTGAGGCGGTCTGCAGTTTCTTTCTGGGTAACAGCGTGCAGAGGATTCAGGGTCAGTTACACTTTGATGAGTAAGTCCACACTTTCTGGAACCTGAGTGTCACTGGTGACAGGAGCACAATCTGGTGCCATGAGTGTTTCCTTTGAGTCCTGAGGAGTGCCAGGACCCTCTGGTTGTGCAGTGACATCTCCAGCTAAGATATCCAGAAGTTGGTCGACATGCCTGGGCCAGACCATGTTGGGCCCTACAGTAACGGTGTATGTCAGGGGTCCTGTCTGTGCTAGTATCTCACCAGACTGCCATTTCTTGGTAGGAGTGCAATAGTATCTGGCAAGGACTCTCTTTCCAATGTCAAAGGTTCTCAACTTCCTTTGTAGCTGACTGGGAGAACACTGTTTCTCCTGAACATGTTTGCGAATGTCCGGATTTAGTAAATCCAAGCGTGACCTCAGACTTCTCCCCATAAACAGCATTGCCGATGTCTGTCCTGTCGTGGTATATACAGTGTTTCTGTATGCCAGAAGGAAATTAGCTACCTTCTGTTGTAACGACACTCCCTCCTTCCTGCTTGCTTTCATGGACTGTTTGAATGGTTGAACAAAGCGTTCTGCTAGTCCATTAGTAGCAGGGTGATGTGGTGTTGTCGTGATGTGTTTTATGCCATTGCTCTTGAGAAAACACTGAAACTCGTCCCCTGTGAATTGACTGCCATTATCACTCACCAGTTGCAGAGGCAAGCCTGTGCGAGCATAAGCGTCCGCAGGAGGTTCATTGTCTTAGTAGCTGTTGCTTTCTTTACAATGAAGACTTCAGGCCACTTTGAATGGGCGTCGACCACAATGAGAAACATGTGATCCAAAAATGGGCCTGCATAATTGACATGGATGCGTTGCCAGGGAGTAACTGGCCACTCCCATGCATGGACAGGTGCTGGCTGTGGTTGGCGCTGGGTCTGCTGACAACCTGTGCATGACCTGGCAAGGTTTACAATTTGACTGTCCATACCAGGCCACCACACTTAACTTCTGGCAACGCTTTTCATTTTAACTACACCAAGGTGCCCTTCATGTAATGACATAAGCACCCTTGGGCGTAGTTTTGGAGGTAGACCAATGCGGGACCCCCACAGGATGCACCCTTGGCACACAGAAAGCTGATCTTGTCGAGTAAAGTACTCTGGGGACTGGGTGTCTCCATGTAATGGCCATCCGTGCACTGTCAGGTCATAGACTTTGGCCAGGACAGGGTCATTTCTTGTCTCTTTTTGGACCTGTGCGCTGGTGACAGGAAGAGGTTCCATCTGCGACATGTGTAGCACTACAGCTGGGTCAATGGCTTTTTCAGATTTTGCTTGTGGAAGACGAGATAACCCATCTGCATTTCCATGGAGTTTAGTACCTTTATATTCAATCGTGTATGTGTGCGCTCCTAGAAATAGAGCCCACTGCTGTAGACGTGCAGCTGCCATGGCCAGAACACCTTTCTGGGGACTGAAGATGGATACTAGGGGCTGATGATCAGTTATCAGTATAAAATGTCTTCCATAGAAGTACTGGTTAAACTTTTTCACACACCATACCAGGCTTAACGCTTCTCTGTCAATTTGTGCATAATTGCGCTCAGCTGATGTTAAGGACCGTGATGCTAATGCAATGGGTCACTCTGAGCCATCAGTCATTTTGTGTGATAACACAGCACCTATGCCATATGGTGATGCATCACAAGCCAGGCAAAGAGGGAGGTCATAGTGTGTCAACACTTCATCTGAGGTTATGAGCTGTTTTGCTGCTACAAATGCCTGTGTACAGTCCCTGTTCCAGCTCCACTTGGTGTTCTGCTGCAGCACTGTGTTCAGTGGGTGTAACACAGTTGAAAGGTTTGGCAGAAACTTATGGTAGTAGTTGACAAGACCCAGAAATAGCTGGCTCACATTTTCTGGCTCTGGAGCATTCAGGACAGCGTCAATCTTGTCCTGAGTTTTGTGAAGACCATGTTTGTCGATTTTGTGCCTACAGCACTCAATTGAGTCTTTAAAGAACTCACATTTGCTCCTTTTTGGCTCGCAGTCCATATTCCTCTAGCCTTGTCAGAGCAGCATCCAAGTTTGCCAAATGAGTGGCATCATCCGGGCTTGTCATGATGATGTCATCAAAGTAGCACTGGGTGCCCGGTATCCCTTGCAACACTTGGTCCATGGCATGTTGCCAAATCGCTGGAGCACTGGTGATGCCAAACACTAACCGGCTATCCTGATACAGACCCTTGTGAGTGTTTATGTTCAGATATTTGTGTGATGACTCCTCCACTTCCATCTGTAGATAGGCCTGTACAAGGTCAGTCTTGGAGAAATGCTCACCATGTGTCAAAGATGCAAAAATGTCATCTATCCGTGGGAGTGGATACTGATCTGCATGTATTACAGGGTTTACTGTCATCTTAAAATCACCACAGATACACACTTTGTCAGTTGTCTTTTTGCTGACAGGCACAATGGGCGTGGCCCACTCAGACCAGTCCACCTTGGATAAGATCCCTTGGTCCACCAGGTGCTGGAGCTCTGCTTCCACTTTTGGCCATAAGGCATATGGAACAGGACGTGCCTTATGAAACCTTGGCTTTGCATTGTCCTCAAGCTCAATCCATGCCTTTATGTGTTTTATGGTACCTATGCCCTCTCTGAACACTTCTGCATGTTTGACCTCTACTGGTGGTTGGCTCTCACTGCAGTATTGTATCACTTCCTGTTCCGGAGCACAGTGGTGTTTTGCTGTATCTGTTAGCTGTTTAATCTGTGTAGTTAGATTGATCTAGTTAACTAGATAACGATTTGTTTCACAGTGTAATCGTCACGTGCCTTAACTAAAGCACTCCCTCTGCTGAATCACCTCTAAATTATTTACACATTATTCACTTTGCGTGTTTTTAGGAATCCACTAGCTTAGCGCAGCTACTAGCTCTTAGCCAGTTTAGCATGGCGGCTTCTCCTGTCTCTCCCGTACTTTTCTGCTCTGGGTGTGAAATGTTTAGATATTCCTCGGCCTCCTTTAGCAGTAATGGTACTTGTAATAAGTGTAGCTTATTCGTAGCTTTGGAGGCCAGGCTGGGCGAATTGGAGACTCGGCTCCGCACACTGTTAAGGCTATGAAATTGGGCTATTAGTAAAAAAAAGTAGAAAAGGGGGTGTTCACAATAATAGTAGCATCTGCTGTTGAAGCTACAAACTCAAAACTGTTATGTTCAAACTGCTTTTTTAGCAATCCTGTAAATCACTAAACTAGTATTTAGTTGTATAACCACAGTTTTTCATGATTTCTTCACATCTGCGAGGCATGGAGTCAACCAACTTGTGGCAACTTGTGGCACCCGTTTACTAGTGTGCTTGGGGTCATTGTCTTGTTGAAACACCCATTTCAAGGGCATGTCCTCTTCAGCATAAGGCAACATGACCTCTTCAAGTATTTTGACATATCCAAACTGATCCATGATACCTGGTATGTGATATATAGGCCCAACACCATAGTAGGAGAAACATGCCCATATCATGATGCTTGCACCACCATGCTTCACTGTCTTCACTGTGAACTGTGGCTTGAATTCAGAGTTTGGGGGTCGTCTCACAAACCGTCTGCGGCCCTTGGACCCAAAAAGAACAATTTTACTCTCATCAGTCCACAAAATATTCCTCCATTTCTCTTTAGGCCAGTTGATGTGTTCTTTGGCAAACTGTAACCTCTTCTGCTCATGTCTTTTATTTAACAGAGGGACTTTGCGGGGGATTCTTGCAAATAAATTAGCTCCACACAAGTGTCTTCTAACTATCACAGCACTTACAGGTAACTCCAGACTGTCTTTGATCATCCTGGAGCTGATCAATGGGTGAGCCTTTGCCATTCTGATTATTCTTCTATCCATTTTGATGGTTGTTTTCCATTTTCTTCCACGCATCTCTGGTTTTTTTGTCCATTTTAAAGCATTGGAGATCACTGTAGATGAACAGCCTATAATTTTTTTGCACCTGCGTATAAGTTTTCCCCTCTCCAATCAACTTTTTATTCAAACTACACTGTTCTTCTGAACAATGTCTTGAACATCCCATTTTCCTCAGGCTTTCAAAAGAAAAGCATGTTCAACAGGTGCTGGCTTCATCCTTAAATAGGGGACACCTAATTCACACCTGTTTGTTCCACAAAATTGATGAACTCACTGACTAAATGCCACACTACTATTATTGTGAACACCCCCTTTTCTACTTTTTTTTTTTACTAATAGCCCAATTTCATAGCCTTAAGAGTGTGCATATCATGAATGCTTGGTCTTGTTGGATTTGTGAGAATCTACTGAATCTACTGGTACCTTATTTCCCATGTAACAATAAGAAATATACTCAAAACTTGGATTAATCTTTTTAGTCACATAGCACTACTATTATTCTGAACACTGCTGTATGTCCGACATTCCAGACATTTTCTCTTAGTTTCTTTTCCACAGTGTAATATTTCTTCTGTTACCTCTGTCTTTGTTTAGCACACGCCCTCTCCTCCTGCTAGCCTGTCCGTCAGCGCAGCATCCATGTGGGGAGAGCACATGAATTTCCACAGACAACCAGGTCGATAAAGTCCATTTTATTCCTCTTTAGCATGTCTTTTGCACGTTAGGGATTTCTACAGCCTCGTCGCCAATTCTGTTATGTTTCTCACTTAAATTAACAGCATTAAATAATTAGTTGAACCACAAGATACAGTTTCAGGACTTTGACTGTTCAAGTGAAAATTCAGTTAACAGGTATCAATGCGCTGACACATCACTCAACCAACATTACATCATCAATAAATGCACAAGTTTATGTTGATATTTTGGACAATTGAAAGGATGTTTGGGGATGATGAAATCATTTTTCAAGATGATAATGCATCTTGCCATAGAGCAAAAACTGCAAAAACATTCCTTGCAAAAAGACACATAGGGTCAATGTCATGGCATAGGGTCAATGTCAATGAGCAGATCTGATTTGATGCAGGTGTTAATTTGGGGGATGAAAATTTACAGGGTGATTCCATAATTCTTTCCTCAGAATTGAGTGATTCCATATTTTTTTCCTCTGCTTGGTCTAAAAAAGTAACCGTTACTGACTGCCACAATCTTTTTTTCTTGATTTCTTATAGTGTTTCTTAAAGCCAGAAAGTTGCCATTTGAAATGACTTTAGTTTTGTGTCATGTCTGTGATCTGCTTTTTTTCTACAAAATTAAACAACTGAATGAACATCCTCTGAGGCCGGTGATTCCATAATTTTTGCCAGGGGTTTAGTACACTTATTCAGTTACATGCCAAAATACAGTTTTAAGGTCCTTGGAGTTTACTTGTGCAGTTCTATTTGATGCTACCAATTTGAATTTATTACTTGACAATAATAACCAAAATCATTCCTTACTTTAAATATTTAAAATTTCACATACAAAATACATTATCAGTGTAAAAACACAACACTGGCACAACACTTAAATTTTAAAGCTTCATCATTATATTTATGTCTTTATAAATTGAATCATCTAAACACTCATGAAATGACTCAACTTGTTGAATTTGTTAAACTTTATGTATGGTCTTGTGCGCTGCACTCAGGGGGTGTGGGTTTCCTCTGTGGCCCAATGGTGAAAAAGAAGTTAACAGACTTCAGAGGTTTTGTTGCTGTTGTGCTCCTACTTTGTGGATTGGTTGATATTAGAAAGTCCACTTCAGTTTAATCTTCTATGGCAAATCTTAAAACCTATTTATTTTTGCTGCTTATAATTACTTTTTGGGTTTCATTGGCTGTTTTCTATGTTTTTATTTAGAGGTGGTGCTGAATTTTGATTTTCTTATAGATACAAAATCTTGACGTTATAGAAAAACACTTTCAAAATTTTTTCTGCTTGAAATTGTGACATAAATGCATTATTATTATTATTACTATTATTATTGTTAATTTTTATTCTTATTCTTGTTATTTAACTACATTGGCTGTTTTCTATGCTTTTATTTACACTTGGCGTTGAATATTAGTCTTGATGTTATATAAAGTGTTTTCTAAAAAAAACTACTTCATTATTTAATATTACTAGTAAAAATAATACTAATTCAATTTCTGACACATTATTATTATTATTATTATTATTATTATTATTATTTCATTCATTCATTTTCTGCCACTTATTCTTACCATTATTACTATTAGTATTATCATCATAATTTTAGAAATAATTTGAATAACTGCTTTACCACTTCTTAGAAAATAAGTACTTTTCTGTGTCAGGGTATTAATAGTACACGACAGTTGTCACAACTGACCACCATCCAGCCTGGTCCCAAATCTGGCGCTGTAATCGAGGACATTTTTGAGTGGTGTCCACTGAGGCGAGGTGAGGGGTGACAGCCCTCTAGATTCCAGGTCATTCCAGATGGTTGTTTGACCCTGGAACTTTATTTTAGGTGCTCAAAGCCAAAGGGTCATCAGAATTGGAAACCCAAAGGTGATGACTTGGTGCGGTCACAAAGCTTGTTGCCAGGCAGCAGAGTATTCAGGCTCAGCAGATTATTTTGACTGATTGCAGTTGTTGCTGTAGCCTGCCGTTACATAAATGTATTGTGCACAGTCCATCATGCATGCATGCGTGCAGCAAGTGTGTCACTGTCTAAGCAGTGATGTAGTTTTTGAATGAGGACTTTTCATGGCGGCCCTCAATAATACCCCTCCATAAAACTGTAAGGGGGGGGTTCCTGTTTGTCGTCTTCCTTTTAATCCCTCTATGTAACTGATAGGGAGAACCGCACATGTCTCCATGAATCATGAAGACCTCGAGGACAGCGCGAGTCTGTGAGGGTATGTTTAGATGAGTAAAGAGGAGTTGCGGGGAAAACAGGGTTGGTTGACATGAATTAAAGTTCCTGCAAAATGTCAAATGTGCTACCAGAGCACAGCGATGAGAGGAAACATCAAAAGCGGGCATTAAATAATCATAATCTATTTATAATGCTCACTTACATGAGACTAAAGGAATCAAAAAGCATATGGAAATATTTGTTGATTTTGCACCACTAATCAGGCTCCATCTGGCTGTTTGAGGTTTTGTTAAATAACAGGTCTGTTTGAAGTTTGTAGCCAAGTGCTGTTTGAAAGTTTGGACATAGCTGGGGGTTTGTTGTACCAGTACAAATGTCCGAGCTACATGCTGTGAGAGCTGCCAAACAGGGGACGCAAAGAAACATCTAACAGGTGATAATACATCAGTTGGCCCTCAGCCACCCTTCTCCCATTTTAAGGACACAGAATGGCACCGTGGTAATACATTTACCAGAAAAAAGCACATTCTGCATTTCATAACCTATACTCTGTAATATGAACAGCAAATTTTCTTTGCTACATGGACAAAATAATAACCACACTCATCCCATAGTAATATATCTGACATTTCTTGACTACATAGATGGAAGTCCATTCATGTCAAGTCTGGAAGCATACAGTGATGCTGCAGGTGACTGCATTCACCACACCACAGAACCACCCCGGGTCCTGGATGGCAACCACCCAAGCAGACAATTGGTCCATTCTCACGCCTCAAAAGTAACCATCCTTCTGCCCCAGCTAGGTGAAACTTGGACATCCCATTGGCATTCGCCAACTGCAGTGGTCCTCAAAACTGAGGGACCTGTGTGCTGGATGATGCCTAGAAAAATGTGCCACATGGCCAATATGTCATAACTGATGTCCCATACAGGTGATATTCCTCATCTGAGTCTCCTTAAGTAATTCTTCGTTTGACACAAAGCCATTCCAACAATACCAGAGGATCCTCCTCTGAAAAAATCTAGTCTACACATTATTCACAATTGTAAGTTGTACTTGTCAGGAGTAATTCCATCCCGGCAAACTTTCATATGTTAAAATTATTAGAATGTATGCTATAAATGTTAAAATTCAAGTCTCAAAATCGAAAGTTTTCTACATTAATACTAGGAGGTCAAAGCTCCGTGTGACAAAAATAAATAAATAAAATTCATCTATTTCTGACATATACAAATGCCTTTTGTTTTTAAACTAAAATTTGGGTTTCAAGTATGATGCGTACCAGAAGCCCTGAAATGTTCGCATTGCCCGCTAGATGGCGATAAATGCTGCTCACACTTTTGGCGAAAATAACATAGCCTGACAGCCAAAAATTCCTGGTCACACTACCTGCCTATGTCCTTGACAAGACAATTCATCTGCATTGCTTCAGTCCACCCAGCTACAAATGGGTAATAGGCGTGGCTAGGGAGGTAACCCACATCGGATTCCCATCAAACAAATAACATTATATACAAATATCACAATGGGCCCTCACAAATGCCCTCACACCCATGCCTTAAATATTTGATACAGATTCATACAAATGAATTATTCAATGATAACATATGTGGTTCTATGTTGTGGTTCTTGAGTTTTAAATTGAGGAGAATGTGTTGGAAAGTGGAGGGCACATTTTGAGGACCTGATAAATGAAGAAATTGAGAGAAAAAGATGGCTGGATATTGCGGAGAGAATGAATTAGGAAGTACAACATATTAGCACAGTAAATATGAACTGAGGACAGCTATGAAGGGTTGGTCTCGATGACATACCAGTAGTAGAGACATGAAGATGTTTCTGAGGGATGACAGTGGAATTTTTAACTCGATTATTTGACAAAATCTTAGAAAGCGAGTGGTGAAGAAGTATTCTGGTTCCTATTTGTAACAATGAGTGTGATGTATAACGCTTCAGTAACTACAGAATAGTAACGTTTATCAGCCACAGCATGACATTAGGGGAAAGAGTCGTGAAAGACTGGCTGAGAAGAGAGGTGAATATTTGAGAATGTAGTCTGGACTTAGTTATTTTATTCTTGTTTAATTTTTAAATCATGAATTAATCTACAAATTTAGATAACTTTACTCTTAAAAATGCTAAACATAGCTCAGGCTTCATATTTGAGGAAGCGGTGTATCACCAAAATTCCAAATGGTCTATAAATGACTTATTTTTATCAGTCTTTATCTCTCAATCAATCAATCAATCAATTTTTTTTTATATAGCGCCAAATCACAACAAACAGTTGCCCCAAGGCGCTTTATATTGTAAGGCAAGGCCATACAATAATTATGTAAAACCCCAACGGTCAAAACAACCCCCTGTGAGCAAGCACTTGGCTACAGTGGGAAGGAAAAACTCCCTTTTAACAGGAAGAACCTCCAGCAGAACCAGGCTCAGGGAGGGGCAGTCTTCTGCTGGGACTGGTTGGGGCTGAGGGAAAGAACCAGGAAAAAGACATGCTGTGGAGGGGAGCAGAGATCGATCACTAATGATTAAATGCAGAGTGGTGCATACAGAGCAAAAAGAGAAAGAAACAGTGCATCATGGGAACCCCCCAGCAGTCTACGTCTATAGCAGCATAACTAAGGGATGGTTCAGGGTCACCTGATCCAGCCCTAACTATAAGCTTTAGCAAAAAGGAAAGTTTTAAGCCTAATCTTAAAAGTAGAGAGGGTGTCTGTCTCCCTGATCTGAATTGGGAGCTGGTTCCACAGGAGAGGAGCCTGAAAGCTGAAGGCTCTGCCTCCCATTCTACTCTTACAAACCCTAGGAACTACAAGTAAGCCTGCAGTCTGAGAGCGAAGCGCTCTATTGGGGTGATATGGTACTACGAGGTCCCTAAGATAAGATGGGACCTGATTATTCAAAACCTTATAAGTAAGAAGAAGAATTTTAAATTCTATTCTAGAATTAACAGGAAGCCAGTGAGGAGAGGCCAATATGGGTGAGATATGCTCTCTCCTTCTAGTCCCCGTTAGTACTCTAGCTGCAGCATTTTGAATTAACTGAAGGCTTTTTAGGGAACTTTTAGGACAACCTGATAATAATCAATTACAATAGTCCAGCCTAGAGGAAATAAATGCATGAATTAGTTTTTCAGCATCACTCTGAGACAAGACCTTTCTAATTTTAGAGATATTGCGTAAATGCAAAAAAGCAGTCCTACATATTTGTTTAATATGCGCTTTGAATGACATATCCTGATCAAAAATGACTCCAAGATTTCTCACAGTATTACTAGAGGTCAGGGTAATGCCATTCAGAGTAAGGATCTGGTTAGACACCATGTTTCTAAGATTTGTGGGGCCAAGTACAATAACTTCAGTTTTATCTGAGTTTAAAAGCAGGAAATTAGAGGTCATCCATGTCTTTATGTCTGTAAGACAATCCTGCAATTTAGCTAATTGGTGTGTGTCCTCTGGCTTCATGGATAGATAAAGCTGGGTATCATCTGCGTAACAATGAAAATTTAAGCAATACCGTCTAATAATACTGCCTAAGGGAAGCATGTATAAAGTGAATAAAATTGGTCCTAGCACAGAACCTTGTGGAACTCCATAATTAACTTTAGTCTGTGAAGAAGATTCCCCATTTACATGAACAAATTGTAATCTATTAGACAAATATGATTCAAACCACCGCAGCGCAGTGCCTTTAATACCTATGGCATGCTCTAATCTCTGTAATAAAATTTTATGGTCAACAGTATCAAAAGCAGCACTGAGGTCTAACAGAACAAGCACAGAGATGAGTCCACTGTCCGAGGCCATAAGAAGATGATTTGTAACCTTCACTAATGCTGTTTCTGTACTATGATGAATTCTAAAACCTGACTGAAACTCTTCAAATAGACCATTCCTCTGCAGATGATCAGTTAGCTATTTTACAACTACCCTTTCAAGAATTTTTGAGAGAAAAGGAAGGTTGGAGATTGGCCTATAATTAGCTAAGATAGCTGGGTCAAGTGATGGCTTTTTAAGTAATGGTTTAATTACTGCCACCTTAAAAGCCTGTGGTACATAGCCAACTAACAAAGATAGATTGATCATATTTAAGATCGAAGCATTAAATAATGGTAGGGCTTCCTTGAGCAGCCTGGTAGGAATGGGGTCTAATAAACATGTTGATGGTTTGGATGAAGTAACTAATGAAAATAACTCAGACAGAACAATCGGAGAGAAAGAGTCTAACCAAATACCGGCATCACTGAAAGCAGCCAAAGATAACGATACGTCTTTGGGATGGTTATGAGTAATTTTTTCTCTAATAGTTAAACTTTTGTTAGCAAAGAAAGTCATGAAGTCATTACTAGTTAAAGTTAATGGAATACTCAGCTCAATAGAGCTCTGACTCTTTGTCAGCCTGGCTACAGTGCTGAAAAGAAACCTGGGGTTGTTCTTATTTTCTTCCATTAGTGATGAGTAGAAAGATGTCCTAGCTTTACGGAGGGCTTTTTTATAGAGCAACAGACTCTTTTTCCAGGCTAAGTCAAGATCTTCTAAATTAGTGAGACGCCATTTCCTCTCCAACTTACGGGTTATCTGCTTTAAGCTACGAGTTTGTGAGTTATACCACGGAGTCAGGCACTTCTGATTTAAAGCTCTCTTTTTCAGAGGAGCTACAGCATCCAAAGTTGTCTTCAATGAGGATGTAAAACTACTGATGAGATACTCTATCTCACTTACAGAGTTTAGGTAGCTACTCTGCCCTGTGTTGGTATATGACATTAGAGAACATAAAGAAGGAATCATATCCTTAAACCTAGTTACAGCGCTTTCTGAAAGACTTCTAGTGTAATGAAACGTATTCCCCACTGCAGGGTAGTCCATCAGAGTAAATGTAAATGTTATTAAGAAATTATCAGACAGAAGGGAGTTTTCAGGGAATACTGTTAAGTCTTCTATTTCCATACCATAAGTCAGAACAAGATCTAAGATATGATTAAAGTGGTGGGTGGACTCATTTACATTTTGAGCAAAGCCAATAGAGTCTAATAATAGATTAAATGCAGTGTTGAGGCTGTCATTCTCAGCATCTGTGTGGATGTTAAAATCGCCCACTATAATTATCTTATCTGAGCTAAGCACTAAGTCAGACAAAAGGTCTGAAAATTCACAGAGAAACTCACAGTAACGACCAGGTGGACGATAGATAATAACAAATAAAACTGGTTTTTGGGACTTCCAATTTGGATGGACAAGACTAAGAGTCAAGCTTTCAAATGAATTAAAGCTCTGTCTGGGTTTTTGATTAATTAATAAGCTGGAATGGAAGATTGCTGCTAACCCTCCGCCTCGGCCCGTGCTACGAGCATTCTGACAGTTAGTGTGACTCGGGGGTGTTGACTCATTTAAACTAACATATTCATCCTGCTGTAACCAGGTTTCTGTAAGGCAGAATAAATCAATATGTTGATCAATTATTATATCATTTACCAACAGGGACTTAGAAGAGAGAGACCTAATGTTTAATAGACCACATTTAACTGTTTTAGTCTGTGGTGCAGTTGAAGGTGCTATATTATTTTTTCTTTTTGAATTTTTATACTTAAATAGATTTTTGCTGGTTATTGGTAGTCTGGGAGCAGACACCGTCTCTACGGGGATGGGGTAATGAGGGGATGGCAGGGGGAGAGAAGCTGCTGAGAGGTGTGTAAGACTACAACTCTGCTTCCTGGTCCCAACCCTGGATAGTCACAGTTTGGAGGATTTAAGAAAATTGGCCAGATTTCTAGAAATGAGAGCTGCTCCATCCAAAGTGGGATGGATGCCGTCTCTCCTAACAAGACCAGGTTTTCCCCAGAAGCTTTGCCAATTATCTATGAAGCCCACCTCATTTTTTGGACACCACTCAGACAGCCAGCAATTCAAGGAATTCACAGAGAAGAATAACAAAGTCAAAGTGACCCAGATCACAGTGGAGACAGACATTTGCACAAGCCCTGTCAACATTTCTTTAAGCACCATTTGAAATAGTAATTGCTAAATGTTCTCAGATCAACTTTGTGTATCATCTGCTTGTAAACAGTCACAGAACTGGTGAGCGGTGGCTCAGTTAAGATAACATGAAGTAGCGTGTGGAGACACAGAGTCTGCTGCGGCGCCATCTGCATATCTGCGTACTGTGCTGCTTTTGATACTGTTGACCATAAAATTTTATTACAGAGATTAGAGCATGCCATAGGTATTAAAGGCACTGCGCTGCGGTGGTTTGAATCATATTTGTCTAATAGATTACAGTTTGTTCATGTAAATGGGGAATCTTCTTCACAGACTAAAGTTAATTATGGAGTTCCACAAGGTTCTGTGCTAGGACCAATTTTATTCACTTTATACATGCTTCCCTTGGGCAGTATTATTAGACGGTATTGCTTAAATTTTCATTGTTACGCAGATGATACCCAGCTTTATCTATCCATGAAGCCAGAGGATACACACCAATTAGCTAAACTGCAGGATTGTCTTACAGACATAAAGACATGGATGACCTCTAATTTCCTGCTTTTAAACTCAGATAAAACTGAAGTTATTGTACTTGGCCCCACAAATCTTGGAAGCATGGTGTCTAACCAGATCGTTACTCTGGATGGCATTTCCCTGATCTCTGGTAATACTGTGAGAAATCTTGGAGTTATTTTTGATCAGGATATGTCATTCAAAGCGCATATTAAACAAATATGTAGGACTGCCTTTTTTCATTTACGCAATATCTCTAAAATCAGAAAGGTCTTGTCTCAGAGTGATGATGAAAAACTAATTCATGCATTTATTTCCTCTAGGCTGGACTATTGTAATTCATTATTATCAGGTTGTCCTAAAAGTTCCCTAAAAAGCCTTCAGTTGGTTCAGAATGCTGCAGCTAGAGTACTGACGGGGACTAGCAGGAGAGAGCATATCTCACCCGTGTTGGCCTCTCTTCATTGGCTTCCTGTTAATTCTAGAATAGAATTTAAAATTCTTCTTCTTACTTATAAGGTTTTGAATAATCAGGTCCCATCTTATCTTAGGGACCTCGTAGTACCATATTACCCCATTAGAGCGCTTCGCTCTCAGACTGCGGGCTTACTTGTAGTTCCTAGGGTTTGTAAGAGTAGAATGGGAGGCAGAGCCTTCAGCTTTCAGGCTCCTCTCCTGTGGAACCAGCTCCCAATTCAGATCAGGGAGACAGATACCCTCTCTACTTTTAAGATTAGGCTTAAAACTTTCCTTTTCGCTAAGGCTTATAGTTAGGGCTGGATCGGGTGACCCTGGACCATCCCTTGGTTATGTTGCTTTAGACGTAGACTGTGGGGGGGTTCCCATGATGCACTGTTTCTTTCTTTTTTTGCTCCGTATGCATCACTCTGCATTTAATCATTAGTGATCGATCTCTGCCCCCCTTCTCGGCATGTCTTTTTCCTGGTTCTTTCCCTCAGCCCCAACCAGTCTCAGCAGAAGACTGCCCCTCCCTGAGCCTGGTTCTGCTGGAGGTTTCTTCCTGTTAAAAGGGAGTTTTTCCTTCCCACTGTGGCCAAGTGCTTGCTCATAGGGGGTCGTTTTGACCGTTGGGGTTTTTCATGGTTATTGTATGGCCTTGCCTTGCAATATGGAGCGCCTTGGGGCAACTGTTTGTTGTGATTTGGCGCTATATAAGAAAAAAGTTGATTGATTGATTGATTGTATATAAAAGTCTGCATGCAACACAAAAGGCATTTAAAGACAGAACTGACATTCACACAGGCTCTTAAAATGAACAAGGCTGGAAGCACAGTGACTTCTGAAGCTGCAGACAGTTCCTGTGCTAAGCTAACACTGTGGAGAAAATCACACAGAAACATCTGCTGTCAAAAAAATCCCCCCAAAAAACAGTTGAATTATTTCACCAAACTGCTAAATGCATCATAAATAACTGTGTTAGCAAAATAAATTATTTGCCAGAAAACACATCCGGCAAACTCATTTTCATGCTACATGCTAACTAGCCAAGGTTTGTCAACCCATTTGGTGTTTTGTCATTGCCCATAATGTGACATGGCACAAAACTGTTGTAAAGTTGCAGTTTGCGGTTCACTTGACTGGTTGGATTCACACTTTCATTGCTAATATTTTGAGGTAATTCAACAAATTAGATATGCTAATTCAACAAATTAGTTATGCTCACCAATGCTTAAGAGAATATCAATTCTCAAGGTCGGTATCTGGCCATTTAACCGTGAAGGGCGGGTGAACACATCGCCAAATTCAATACAAATACATGTAATTTGGTCACTTTTCAAAGGGGTCAGACTCATCAATAAAGTCAATTTAATGTACAATGGTTCATTTCAGGTCAGCTTGGTGTATAAATGTCATCGTTCCAGGCAGCTGTCAGCTGTAAAAAACAGCTGATTTCAATAGAACAGCATACAGACCAAACTCACTGAGCAGCCAGTCACGGAAGCACAAATTCTCACCTTCTGACTGACCACTTTGCCAAAGTGGCGTAGTGCCAACATCAAGAACTGAATAAATTGCAACTATCTTGAAAGTGAATTTTTGCTCTTAATCAAAACAAAATAAATAAAATTAAACAGAAGGACACTGTCAGGGGTCACGTTTCTAGTGTTTTATTCTGGTCTATACTCTATGCGCTATGATTGGACACTGAATACACTCATGGGCCACTTTATTAGGTACACCTGTTCAATTGCTTGTTAACCCAAATAGCTAATCAGCCAATCACATGGCAGCAACTCAATGCATTTAGGCATCTACACACAGTGAAGACAACTTGCAGAAGTTCAAACAGAGCATCAGAACGAGGAAGAAAGAGAATTTAAGTGACTTTGAATGTGGCATGGTTTTTGGTGCCAAACGGGCTGGTCTGAGTATTTCAGAAACTACTGATCTACTGGGATTTTTACTTGCAACCATCTCAAGGGTTGACAGAGAATGGTTTGAACAACAGAAGATATCCAGTGAGCGGCAGTTGTATGGACAAAAATGCCTTGTTGATGTCAGAGGTCAGAGGAGAATTGACAGACTGGATGAATGGGTGAATGCGTGATGCCATCAGGTCAATATGTACCAACATCTCTGAGGAATGTTTCCAACACCTTGTTGAATCTATGCCATGAAAAATTAAGGCAGTTTTGAAGGTAAAAGGGGTCCAACCTGGAACTAGCAAGGTATACATGGGGGTTGAGTGTATATAGGTGGTGTGTATAACTTTCTTTGATACTTTGGGGAAGTTATATTTATAATAGTTAACTTGTAAATGCATGCTGGCAGTCAGAATTCAGCAGGTTTACCTCACGCCATTGTCCGGATTTGCGAGTGCTTTCTGAATGTGGTGTAACTCATATGAAAATGTTCTTCCATAAGGCTCAGTATGAGAAATTTATTTTTAAATTTCCATGCTCCGCTGGTTTATAGATAGGTGCCCCAAAATTTTATGGAATCTAATCACTGATAGGACCTACATTTTAACCTACAGTAGGGCCACGTCAACAGTTCAAATCCTGCAATTTAAAGGTAAAAGGTTTAAATTTTCAATGTATCGGCTTCAGTTTTTCAAATTTTTTATACAACCTTCTTCTCAAACTTGTTAGTTTTCAAAATAAGTCTGCAAATAAAAATAGACCAGCAGCCTCCTTAGTCAAAGAAAATAAAAAGAAGTTGCGTACGTCTCTAAGCACTTTGCTCCTTCATTAGAGAGGATACTCAAATGGCTGCAACTACTTCTCAGATTAATAGGCATCAAACTCACCATGTTGACTATTTGACATGAAGGTATCAAATGATCAACGGGTTTATTTTCTCCGTCTAAACTCCAGATTCCCTTTTCTCCCATCTGCCAGCTCCCTGCAGCTTTCAGCACAGTTAAAGCCAAAGTGTGATCAGCATATCATCACCACTGCTCTCTGGAGTGTCTGATGAACATAGCTGGACAGAGAGGATTCCCTTCTGATACTAAACTGTGGTGGACACCAAAATCTGCTTACCAATAACATAAAACACAATATAGACAAGCAAACATACTCAAACTCCCTGCAAACATTGTGTTTTTTGCACAAATCTTGCAAGTTGTTGGTATTTACACACACACACACACACACACACACACACACACACACACACACACACACACACACACACACACACACACACACACACACACACACACACACACACACACACACACACACACACACACACGTAGAATTGCCCAACCTGATTTGTTGGATGCACACTTCTCCTGCAAATCCTTCACAGTGACAGCACGTCAGCAACTGCTGCAGAACACTGTAACTGTAGATCTTCCACTCTCTGTACTTTTCCATTTGGCCAAGAACAAAGCAGTGTCCTTATTTTAGTCCACAACAGATTGAGTTTACGTCTGTTTTCAGGGCTTTTTTCCATTAGTTCTCAAGCGCCCATTTCAAGTCTAATTGAGAGATTTAAATTTTGTTGGTCAATTTTTCATTTTAATATTTTATATGTCTTGTTGGAAAATACCAACAAAATGCAAGTCAGCAAAGTCTGAAGAACAAACATTTTCTATTGCACAATTTGTTGCTTTAATATTTGTTTGGACTTAAATTAAGTGTCACGACTCGCTGTCTTTGTTGAACTGAAGGATAGAATAATTATAGCATCGTGACTGTAATATATTCAAACATAATTGGTGACAAAAAAAAAAGTCATTCTAAACAAAACCCAAAGCATAAGGAGTAAATGTGTGATAAGTGAACTGATGTGCTGACTAATTCAACAAGTGGCAACTTGTGTTACATGTAACTGATACTATAATGAAGCAGGTGTTACAATTCAAAACACTGATATCATACATATTTAAGATTGCGATTACATTCCTGAACAATTAAATAAATATTCTTTATAGGAAGTTTAAAAATATCTATTTGATTTTTCTAATTAAACAAGAGTTACAATTTGATCTCAACTGCATCAATGTCAAAAGTGTAGAATCTGTAAAAACTGAATATTAATCATATTAATTATGCTTTATTTCATAATTTTAAGTACACTCTAAACAAATTAAATGTCAAATTTAGTTAAGCTAGTTATGTCAACTGGTCTTCACAAAACTTGGTTTTGTGAATGGGAAACATTATGTACAATTAATTGGTACAATTTGATATTCACATTTAACCAATTTTTTCAGAACTGGTTGATATAACTAGATTAAGTAAAAAAAAAAATAGCATTTTATTTCTTAGACTGTAGAAGCACCTCTGTCCATCTGATTTGACTTTAAAATTCATAAATGTAAAACTGTGTTAGACTGGAAGGATCAAGCGACTTCATTTAAACTCAAACCTCAGAAATTGTTAAAAGCCATTGGAGACATTTCTCAGCAGGTGTAAAACTGCACAGACAGACTCACCCTTGCTGGTTTTTCACATTTGCAATAACCAAAGTCTTCTTCTCCTTTCCCCCCATGTCTCTCATGGGTGTGATGGAGTCCGTCACTGTGGCTGATTCTGTGCTTCCTGATGCTCGTCTGCACACAGGCGGCCTCAATGAAAGCACCGGCTGCTTCTCACAGTCTGCACTAGGAGCCACATATGTCCAGGGATAAGCACCAGTTGGGTGGGGGGAGCGGTGGCGTTATGGGAGAAAAGGGGGTGGCTGTGGTTTGGGCTGGGCGGGGGGGTGGGAGGGGGTGGGGGGGGGGGTGTCTGTTTTGGGACCTGGGGACCACAGCCTGATCCAGAGGGGAGGAAGTGTTCCAGGGAATGTGGCTTGTTATAACGGAACGTGAGGAATGACAGGGCGCCATGTGTCCGTGCAAGAGGACGGCTGATAGACACATTCAGGGGCACTAGGGTTGGGGGGGGGGGGGGGGGGGGTGTTGATATGAGACACTGAGGAATGAAAGAGCTAAGACTCATGTTGAACTTTTGTTATTATGTTTTTGTTTCCAGCAATGAGACTGTGTTTTCACCCATGTCTCTTCTCTGTTTATACAGTATAATGGGCTTGGATCAAATCTCCATCAGACCAGAAATATCACTCAGGGCCCTTGGGTGAGGTCCTCAATTCCCACGTTGTTCCCTGTGTGTAGTGAGCTCCATCCAGCGATGGGTGTGGTATTTGTGCTGGAGACCCTCCTGTCCTGTGCACCAACAGCATTCCCTGCATATTCATTTTGTGAATTGTTCTGTAATTTATGTCTGTATCATGGCCCAAGCCGAGGGTCACCCCTTTGAGTCTGGTCTGCTTGAGGTTTCTTCCTCAGAGAGAGTTTTTCTTTACTACTGCTGCTCTGGGGGTTAGTAAGGGTAGACCTTACTTATGTGAAGCACCTTGAGGCAACTCTGCTGTGATTTGTTGCTATATAAATGAAAATAAAGTGAAAATTGAAATTGAAAACTGAGCGATTTGCATGGCAGCACCCTGATATCGGTGTGTGTTTGACCATGAAAGTCCAATATTAACATAATCCATTTACCTTTTAAACTATTGAGAACCAGATTGTCTCCAAACCTGGTGCTAAGGTTGGGCTCGATCTGGAAAAGAAACTCTTAAATCTTGGGGTGGAGCCACATTAAGGGGGAAACCAGAAAATATTTCATGACCTTCCTAAAATAATGGCCTAAGTCATGTTTTGGAAAATATGTCTTAGGCCATTATGTTAGGAAGGTGACGATTTATGAAATTTGGTGATAATGCTGCACCATTCTTGGAATAAATTCCACAAGTTTTACAACAGGTTTCCCTGTGTAATCAGTTTTTCCAAAACTATTGAGTTTGTTGGAGAATAAGTTGCGTTGAATTTTGAGGAGCATCAATATAAATAAACATCATTTGTCTTTCCGTGAGGCTTCTTGAAAAAAACTTAATGAAAAGGAGTTTATTCTGCTTCAAATAGTGAACATTCCATTTTGGGACAGATGCAGTAAAAGGGGAGGAACCAGCAATTTAAAAAAATATTTATATTACAAGATGGAGCATTTTAAGCCTTTAAGTACTGTATTTTCTGGAGTATAAGTTGCATCTGTCAAGAAAATGCAATGTGAAGAAAAAAGTACACTGCAGTCACTTTATCTACAAGAGACAGAGGCAAAGCGACAAGTTGCCATTCATTCTGAGTGGGAGTTTAGCAGAGAGAAGAGACAATGGTTGTTCTGCAGCAATCTCCAGAGCGTCTATTTTATACAAATACTGAGCAACGCGACATGCCAACTGCCAAAAATGGCAACATGACAGCTAGCTATGCTCTCAAACAAAATAATTATAGATGTTGGAATATGCTACAAAACAGCTGCATTGCTGTTGAAATCTATTATGTTTCAGGGTTTTATTTCTCATATAATTTGTAAAAATTAGCAAGAAATAAAACACTTCTAAAACTAAAAGTATTGTTTTTGTAACCAGATAACAAGGCATCTTACAGAGATGTTATTATGCTAACTGGCGGTATAGGAACAACACCAAACTACTTGTCACTCTCATTTGTAGGGTAAGATGCACGAGAGAACACAGTGTTCCCTGTGTTACAAATGTTTTACCAGCGGACAGGTAGTACATGTGCACACCACAGCCTGTGCTGTTACTGAACATAAGGCGCACAGCAACATGGAGAAGTGAACAGTAGATTTATGCTGTAAGCCCTGTGACATATGTTACGGGGTAACATATGTCACATGTCATAGGATCCAGTAGATGTCAACATTGTTTGCCCATTACTTTGGAGATCAATCAATCAATACAGTCAACCAATAATTTGCATAATATTTTACCAAAAATGGAGCAACTTCCCCGTGAGCCTTTAATTGGAGTAAGCGGGGCAAAAAAATTTATAGATGGAGTAACTTTTGATGCCTGTACAAACTGAAATTGACCTTTGTTGCCATTTTTGCTATTTTTGCCCCATAACTCTATAACATTTAGTCAGACAGCCCAAACTATACCTTTTTGTAATGTTTATGTTCAGACAAATGTGGTATACTTTCAATATGATTGGTGCATTTTTAAATTTTCACCCCTGCCACCCTGGGATGGCCACCACAGATTTTATTTTATTTTTTATTTTTTGTCAGCCATGGCAGACTTAGGCTAGATTGGAATTGTTGTTTCGTCCCCTTAACTGGTACTGAAAACCTGCTTGGCCAATGGACTAAAACAAAATTTAACTGAATTTTGGCTTTTCATGATTTACTTTTCACAACGATGTGCCATATTAGACAGTTTCTTTTTCATTTCATTTAACCATGCAGGTCACCTGAGAACTGGTTCTCATTTGCAATGATGACCTGGCCAATAGGCACCATAAGAGGCACATGTGAAGGTAAATTCAAAACAGTAAGGACATAAAGAAAAACATAAAAATGATTACAATTACAAAACAAAGTAATATTTATAATAATTATAGTGTTATATGTTAAAAAAGCAAATGGCTAAAAGCAAGTGCAGTGAAGAGCAGGTAAAATAATAATATAAAAAAAAACATAGGGTCTGATTTACCAAAAGCCCAGATAACAACTGTTAAATTACATGAGCTTTTCAAACTTTTGCATATTGGATTGCTGAACATTTTGCAGGGGATTTGCTGAGAGTGATTGTGTATATGGCAGCGGGTAGTAACATGAAATAGCCAGCAGTATGTAAATGTTCTGCATGTGTTAAGGGCCATATGCACAAAATGAAATTCAATGAGCCACTTGCAGCTATGCGCCTTGTGTTTAGCTACACACAAACTCTGCAACATAACTGAGCGAGTTTACAGGCCAGCAATAAATTTTTTTTCAATAGTCTGCTATTTCACAGATTTAATTGTTTTAACAGCGATGTTTAAGTAAACTGGTGAGTAATTATGCTGTGTTCTGCCAGTGGAACGCACAGGAGATGCTTAATGTACAGAGAATGGATCCCATTAGCAGTGATCATTTAGAAGTGCGTTTCTGTGTGTCTTTGTGTTGTGGAGAAAGCTTAGCACAGGGTGAGTGCACTGAAAAAAGAGAATAGTTGAACCAACTTAAAAAAGAGTTACAAATGCTATAACCTGACTGAATTAAGTTGTTTGAACTTACGTTAGCAAGTTGCTAACGTAAGTTCAAATAACTTAATTCAATTGTAATGTTTAAGTTTTTTTTGGGGGGGGGGGGGTTGTTTTTTTTTTCAGTGTACATAATTAATTGGAACCTGAAGCCTTAATGTCTATATTTTTGGACCTGTCGGGTTTTCTGTTATCATCTGTCCGATATAATAATACTATCTTTGCTCCTGTGACCCCCCCCCCCCCCCCCCCCCATGTTCTGTTTTTTTTTTTTTCCTGAGTGAGGACACTGACTCCATTGTTCCTCCTCTGTCACCTTCCTGTCCTTCTACCTTCCTGCTCTCTGCTAATTGGCTCAGTCAGGGCCTGTTGGTTCAGAGTTTAACTCTACTCTACATCAGTTCCAAAGTGTCGCCCCAGTGCAAATGTTTGCGTCGCACCTCCGCTATTTTTACCTCATACTCAATTAGATTATCTCAGGACAACAGTGGCGTTTGTCACAGGAAATATTCACTGTGTGCACCCACACAAACGTAGGCAGACTCCTTTGTTCAAAACTAAATCCAAGCTTCACATAGGAAAGGCCATAATATCACCGATTGAAATATTATTTATTTGATTATGCTACACTCTTCAAGCTCATTTCAATACTTAAAATTTTACTTTTTGAAAAGTCATTAAAAAAAATAAAGATCTACCAATGCCATGTCACAGGAATGCATGCTGTGAATTTGAGGGCTGAAAGAAGCCAGTAAAGATGCAACGTTTTACAAGCCTTCTCACACAAATTGGCTTCAATCTTTGTCTCCTTTTCACCGAATATCCCAGCAATAACATTCATGTCTCTGGGTCCTTTGCCTTTGAGATCAAGATTTGCCTGGGATGAGCTCATGGAGTCATGAGGTCACAGGTCTTTACAGGAGAATGAAGGTCCAAGTCTTTGGGGGCACTGGTGCTACCAGCCTTTCTGTATATGGATGAGAGAATGGGACGCTAATCAGTGACCTCATATGATAACTGGATGTCTTTTGTATTTTGACCATGTGACGTGTGTCTCTGTGCATAATCCAGCGCCCTGGTGCCTCATTGTTGAGGACTCCAGTAGCTGCAGAAGGTGATGGACATGCCCACATTTCACCTGGTTGGTTCAGACTGATGGTTGCTTTTGAGACAAGGAGATAGGTTGTTGGCCTGGATCCATGCCATTCAGAACCCAAGGCAAAGCTGCCTTGGGTCCACCATTGTGGTAGATGTGCATGTTCCCAGACCTGATCTGACCTACTGACCAATGCAATAAATCTTACTCTAATTGCCTTGAAGTTGCCCCCCCGCACCCCATGGCTTGATGTTGTGGCCCAGGACCTCAAGACATCCGGCCTCTCCCTGGAAGAGGTGCATGGAATCAGTGCAGATGGAGAGGTCTTGTTGAACTGGTCGACTCAATGCATACGCAAGAGGATGAAACTACACCATAAGGAAGGATGTCACTAGGTCACAGTTTTTTATATACGTCTATCTTTACTGATGTTAATCCTGAAGTGAAAGCCCAGGGGGCCTGAGTTTAACAAACTAATCACAGCATAGCCCAGGTCTATGAACACCCTGAGTTTAATCAGACTAATAAAGAAAAATGACTAAAGATCACAGAGTAAAACCTGCACCAGTTGGCGGCTCTGAGCTCCACCTGCCTGCACCCCTTCAGTCCAACTAAAACTGGGGTTTACAACAACCAGTGTGTCTGTTTTTAAGCACACGGTCACAAAATGTTTGCCAAATTATTATCCAGGCATGATACACACACACACACACACACACACACACACACACACACACACACACACACACACACACACACACACACACACACACACACACACACACACACACACACACACACACACACAGCAAAAACCACGAGTGTTAAATTAACACTAGAGTGTTTATATGTGTGCACTGTTTTCAGTGTCAGTGTTAACATAACAAAGTGTTAATTTGACAGTAAAAAGAGTGGACACTATCTAGTGCTAATTTAACACTGGTGATTTTGCTGCGCAGCTGCTTGTTAAAGACCATGAGCTGAAACAACCACAATGTTGCCTCCAGCATCCTCAGAGTAGTGTTGGGAATTCAAGCTCCTTGAAAAGATTCGGATTCCCCACTCCCCCACACCCACCAATGCACTCTAAAAAATGAACTGCTGTCTCTCTGAGAAAAACTGATGTAACAATTTGTGTAGATTTTTTAAAGTTATTGCAACTTAGCTATTACTGAGTTAATGCCACTAGTTAAGTTGAAGTAACTAAAAAAAAATCTATGCAAATTGTTACATTACGTTTTCTTGTTGAGACAGCGGTTCTTTTTTTAGAGTGTGGGAAGCATGCACGTTATTTATTTTAAAAATTGTCGGTTCTAATTCTCCTCTGTGATGCTTGCAGTCGCTGACCCTGATGCTCCCTCCACCACCCCACTGCCACCAGTCGATCCCTGTTTGAGGTCCCAGGGGTAGGCTCCACCCCTGCCTTCTTGTGATGGGAGGATCCAAGATCTACCTACACTCCAGAATGACTCCAACATTCTGTACATTATCACTATGGATTAAAATCTTTAACTGTTCTTGTCTCCTGAATCTTTATGGTAGAATTGAAAGAAATTTTGAAAGTTCTCAGAATTTTTAATGTAAAAGTCTGCTTTAAAATAAAAGATGACGCTTTGTCTATGCCACACTGTGCATCACTGTCTGACCATGTACTCTGAGGGCAGTGTTAAGAGCTCCATTGACTGTGAGGTATTTTCAGCCTAATATACCACTTAAACTGTCTGGTCTGGCCGCAGGAGTGTTTATAAGATGTATCGTGTCACAGTTTCTGCGAGGGCCACTAACACTGTACGAAGTGCAAATCTTTTCACTGCACAGGAGCTGCAAAACAAAAGACTCACACTTTAGAGGCCAACAGGTGACAGACTGTATGCACATGGGATGCAGATTTCAACTTAATCTTACCTGGAATCTTCAGCAGGAGGCAGATTCCATGGTGATCCCAGGGAAGGTCACAGCTGCGTGGACACACAATGAGTCTGGATGCCTGCTGACTGCCGCCACCACTGCTGGCTGTAGACTCTGCACTTCCTTCAGCTGACAGAATTGGGGGGGCGGTCCTGTTTGCCTTGCTTCTGGTCAGTGCAGCGCATTGAAATATCCTAAGACAGGAGGCAGCTAAGAGTGTCAGGAATGTGGCTCTCGAGGACTGAACTTGGCCACCCCTGCTCTAGAGTCTTTCTGGTAGAACTGACAGGGTAAGGTGGGCACAAAGTGGCATTGCTGCACAACCAGTGTGGTACTGTGTGGTAAATCTGTATGGAAAAGATAGTTCTCAAAAACTGAGTGTGTGCAGTGAGTACAGTAGACTTATGAGGGAAGCCACCAAGTATCCCATAACAACTCTAAAGGAGTTAAGAGCTTCTGTGGCCATGACTGGAGAAACTGTGCCTCATGCAACTTTCCTTTGTTGCGTCCCTACATATGCAGCTTCATAGTTGTCAGAGTTGTACCTGTTGAAAGGAAACAACTCAAACATATCACAGAAAATGACCACACGGAAACACTGAATTTCTTTCCTGCGCAGGAGAGAGCTGACAGCGACAACCCCTCCCTCACCGTTTCACCACTCAGCTCTGAAGGGCCCACTCCAACTCTCCCTGCTTTTACTGAAGCAAAGACAGACAGAAAAATGGCATAAAAACATCTTGGAGTCTCAAAGTCTGTTCTCATACAGATTGTAGTGGCTGCTCCTTCTTGCTCTGCATGCCACAACAGAGCGGGTGTAAAAGCAACCAGTCTGAAACGACAAAGTTCCTCCAACTCAAAAAATCTTCATTTAAAAATGTTTACTGATGAATTAGATCAAGTACAAAAAAATAAACATTGATATTCTAAGCTCTGTATTTCCATAGTGGCCGAGGTCTCCGCTAAGCAGTTGGTCAAAAAACTATATAACCTCCACCCGACCGTCTAATGAGGAAATGCACTTGTCATGTGACTTATATATATCAAGCGCATCGCCCCTAGTGGTCAAACACGCACACTTCCCAACCATGAACCAACATTTCTTTTTGCATGAATCTACATAGTATTCTACATCTCAACATAACATAACAACGATAAAAATTTAAAGCAAAAGCATATTTCTCAGTCTTGCTCTTACATGTCCGGCCCCTAATTGTTTATGCAATGGGCAGAACAATTATTAAATTCCCATCTAAACAAGAGCCATGGACATAAGTTAAATCTTACACCCTTCACACAAATATAACTAATGATATGGGTTTCTTAATCCTTAAACTAAACTTAAACTATTAATATTCAAACTTTCAGCACAGTCCAGTAATAGTCATTGAGTCATTTATCCTGACTCTTGAATCAAGCAGAGCTTACTCACTGGTCTGTCCAACTGGCTTGTCTTCATTTGCACAATAGCTCGCCTTACCACACCCTTGGCATCAGGCAAGGTCTTTGTGATCCGGCCCATTATCCAAGAGTTGCGTGGAGCAGTGTCATCCACGATCAAGACAACATCTCCCTCTTGAAAGTTCCTCTTTGGGCTTGACCACTTCTGGCGATTCTGAAGTAACGGTAGGTACTCTCTTAGCCACCTGGTCCAAAATAGATCTGCAATATATTGCACCTGCCGCCATCGTCTTCGTACATACTGGTCATTCTTGGAAAAGATTCCAGGAGGGATGCTTGGTTGTGCTCTCAAAAGCAATAAATGGTTGGGTGTCAAGACGTCAAGATCACTAGGATCATCTACCGGTGGTTGGCTCTCACTGCGGTATTGTATCACTTCCTGTTCCGGAGCACAGCGGTGTTTTGCTGTATCTGTTAGCTGTTTAATCTGCGCAGATAGATTGATCTAGTTACCTAGATAACGATTTGCTTCACAGTGCAATCTTCACGTGCCTTAACTAAAGCACTCCCTCTGCTGAATCACCTCTAAATTATTGACACATTATTCATTTTGTGTGTTTTTAGCAATCCGCTAGCTTAGCACAGCTACTAGCTCTTAGCCAATTTAGCATGTTTAGTGTAGCTTATTCGTAGCTTTGGAGGCCAGGCTGGGCGAATTGGAGACTCGGCTCCGCACCGTGGAAAATTCTACAGCTAGCCAGGCCCCTGTAGTCGGTGCGGACCAAGGTAGCTTAGCCGCCGTTAGTTCCCTCCCGGCAGATCCCGAGCAGCCGGGAAAGCAGGCAGACTGGGTGACTGTGAGGAGGAAGCGTAGCCCTAAACAGAAGCCCCGTGTACACCGCCAACCCGTTCACCTTTCTAACCGTTTTTCCCCACTCGGCGACACACCCACCGAGGCTCAAACTCTGGTTATTGGCGACTCTGTTTTGAGAAATGTGAAGTTAGCGACACCCGCAACCATAGTCAATTGTCTTCCGGGGGCCAGAGCAGGCAACATTGAAGGAAATTTGAAACTGCTGGCTAAGGCTAAGCGTAAATTTGGTAAGATTGTAATTCACGTCGGCAGTAATGACACCCGGTTACGCCAACTGGAGGTCACTAAAATTAACATTGAATCGGTGTGTAACTTTGCAAAAACAATGTCGGACTCTGTAGTTTTCTCTGGGCCCCTCCCCAATCGGACCAGGAGTGACATGTTTAGCCGCATGTTCTCCTTGAATTGCTGGCTGTCTGAGTGGTGTCCAAAAAATGAGGTGGGCTTCATAGATAATTGGCAAAGCTTCAGGGGAAAACCTGGTCTTGTTAGGAGAGACGGCATCCATCCCACTTTGGACGGAGCAGCTCTCATTTCTAGAAATCTGGCCAATTTTCTGAAATCCTCCAAGCCGTGACTATCCAGGGTTGGGACCAGGAAGCAGAGTTGTAGTCTTACACACCTCTCTGCAGCTTCTCTCCCCCTGCCATCCCCTCATTACCCCATCCCCGTAGAGACGGTGCCTGCTCCCAGACCACCAATAACCAGCAAAAATCTATTTAAGCATAAAAACTCAAAAAGAAAAAATAATATAGCACCTTCAACTGCACTACAGACTAAAACAGTCAAATGTGGTCTATTAAACATTAGGTCTCTCTCTTCTAAGTCCCTGTTAGTAAATGATATAATAATTGATCAACATATTGATTTATTCTGCCTTACAGAAACCTGGTTACAGCAGGATGAATATGTTAGTTTAAATGAGTCAACACCCCCGAGTCACACTAACTGCCAGAATGCTCGTAGCACGGGCCGAGGCGGAGGGTTAGCAGCAATCTTCCATTCCAGCTTATTAATTAATCAAAAACCCAGACAGAGCTTTAATTCATTTGAAAGCTTGACTCTTAGTCTTGTCCATCCAAATTGGAAGTCCCAAAAACCAGTTTTATTTGTTGTTATCTATCGTCCTCCTGGTCGTTACTGTGAGTTTCTCTGTGAATTTTCAGACCTTTTGTCTGACTTAGTGCTTAGCTCAGATAAGATAATTATAGTGGGCGATTTTAACATCCACACAGATGCTGAGAATGACAGCCTCAACACTGCATTTAATCTATTATTAGACTCAATTGGCTTTGCTCAAAATGTAAATGAGTCCACCCACCACTTTAATCATATCTTAGATCTTGTTCTGACTTATGGTATGGAAATTGAAGACTTAACAGTATTCCCTGAAAACTCCCTTCTGTCTGATCATTTCTTAATAACATTTACATTTACTCTGATGGACTACCCAGCAGTGGGGAATAAGTTTCATTACACTAGAAGTCTTTCAGAAAGCGCTGTAACTAGGTTTAAGGATATGATTCCTTCTTTATGTTCTCTAATGCCATATACCAACACAGTGCAGAGTAGCTACCTAAACTCTGTAAGTGAGATAGAGTATCTCATCAATAGTTTTACATCCTCATTGAAGACAACTTTGGATGCTGTAGCTCCTCTGAAAAAGAGAGCTTTAAATCAGAAGTGCCTGACTCCATGGTATAACTCACAAACTCGCAGCTTAAAGCAGATAACCCGTAAGTTGGAGAGGAAATGGCATCTCACTAATTTAGAAGATCTTCACTTAGCCTGGAAAAAGAGTCTGTTGCTCTATAAAAAAGCCCTCTGTAAAGCTAGGACATCTTACTACTCATCACTAATTGAAGAAAATAAGAACAACCCCAGGTTTCTTTAACTAGTAATGACTTCATGATTTTCTTTGCTAATAAAATTTTAACTATTAGAGAAAAAATTACTCATAACCATCCCAAAGATGTATCGTTATCTTTGGCTGTTTTCAGTGATGCCGGTATTTGGTTAGACTCTTTCTCTCAGATTGTTCTGTCTGAGTTATTTTCATTAGTTACTTCATCCAAACCATCAACATGTCTATTAGACCCCATTCCTACCAGGCTGCTCAAGGAAGCCCTACCATTATTTAATGCTTCAATCTTAAATATGATCAATCTATCTTTATTAGTTGGCTATTGTTATGTGTCGGACGTAGCTCGGAGAACCGACCAGCGTTTGAAGGACCCAGTATGAAATAAGCAGAGCACGGTACAAAGGCTAACGGAATTTAATACATAACAGTGATAATATAATAAAAAGGTGCGGCCTGGCGTGGTGCGCTCCCAGCAGCGCTAACGGTCCGGAGCCAGAAGCTGTTTCGGACCCAAGGACCCCGCCGACACCCCCCAGGTGGCCGCAACAACCGAGTCTGTGAAAGAAGGAACCATTATGTGAGTCCACACTCTACACACAGAACACTTAAAGGTGTACAAACAGCAAACACTTCCTGGCTTGATTACTAATCAGCTTCCCAACCTGCAGGCATGGAACATCCCGTTCACAAAACTCCACTGCAGTGGAAGCCGATACATGACTAACGTACAGCTCAATATAATAAGGTGTGAGGGACACCACATTTACTGACTGTATAACTGTTAGTCACAAAATCTAACGTACCTCAGGAAGTGTGCTGACGAGCGTGAGACCTCACCCCCTCCTCTTTCACAGACTGTGCATCAAACCTGGACGTTCTCAGCATCCGCTGCTGATGAGATGGCTCCCGAGACGACGATCTCACCCGTCTGGTCACAAGGTCGAGTCTCTGGCAAATACACACTGTGCATTCCAGTCTTAAATGCCAACATGTTCCAATCCATCCAGATGCACCACAGCTGTGAGTCCTGATGAGTCGCAGGTGATCAGGGTGAAGTCCTGACAGCCTCAGCAACACAGCCACTCAGTCCCAAACGCACGCCACCTGGGAGGAAAACCAAAAAACAGAAACAAACCGGCAGCCAGGCCCCCCCAGCCATATAACAGCTATGTACCACAGGCTTTTAAGGTGGCAGTAATTAAACCATTACTTAAAAAGCCATCACTTGACCCAGCTATCTTAGCTAATTATAGGCCAATCTCCAACCTTCCTTTTCTCTCAAAAATTCTTGAAAGGGTAGTTGTAAAACAGCTAACTGATCATCTGCAGAGGAATGGTCTATTTGAAGAGTTTCAGTCAGGTTTTAGAATTCATCATAGTACAGAAACAGCATTAGTGAAGGTTACAAATGATCTTCTTATGGCCTCAGACAGTGGACTCATCTCTGTGCTTGTTCTGTTAGACCTCAGTGCTGCTTTTGATACTGTTGACCATAAAATTTTATTACAGAGATTAGAGCATGCCATAGGTATTAAAGGCACTGCGCTGCGGTGGTTTGAATCATATTTATCTAATAGATTACAATTTGTTCATGTAAATGGGGAATCTTCTTCACAGACTAAGGTTAATTATGGAGTTCCACAAGGTTCTGTGCTAGGACCAATTTTATTCACTTTATACATGCTTCCCTTAGGAAGTATTATTAGACGGCATTGCTTAAATTTTCATTGTTACGCAGATGATACCCAGCTTTATCTATCCATGAAGCCAGAGGACACACACCAATTAGCTATACTGCAGGATTGTCTTACAGACATAAAGACATGGATGACCTCTAATTTCCTGCTTTTAAACTCAGATAAAACTGAAGTTATTGTACTTGGCCCCACAAATCTTAGAAACATGGTGTCTAACCAGATCCTTACTCTGGATGGCATTACCCTGACCTCTAGTAATACTGTGAGAAATCTTGGAGTCATTTTTGATCAGGATATGTCATTCAAAGCGCATATTAAACAAATATGTAGGACTGCTTTTTTGCATTTACGCAATATCTCTAAAATTAGAAAGGTCTTGTCTCAGAGTGATGCTGAAAAACTAATTCATGCATTTATTTCCTCTAGGCTGGACTATTGTAATTCATTATTATCAGGTTGTCCTAAAAGTTCTCTGAAAAGCCTTCAGTTAATTCAAAATGCTACAGCTAGAGTACTAACGGGGACTAGAAGGAGAGAGCATATCTCACCCATATTGGCCTCTCTTCATTGGCTTCCTGTTAATTCTAGAATAGAATTTAAAATTCTTCTTCTTACTTATAAGGTTTTGAATAATCAGGTCCCATCTTATCTTAGGGACCTCATAGTACCATATCACCCCAATAGGGCGCTTCACTCTCAGACTGCAGGCTTACTTGTAGTTCCTAGGGTTTGTAAGAGTAGAATGGGAGGCAGAGCCTTCAGCTTTCAGGCTCCTCTCCTGTGGAACCAGCTCCCAATTCGGATCAGGGAGACAGACACCCTCTCTACTTTTAAGATTAGGCTTAAAACTTTCCTTTTTGCTAAAGCTTATAGTTAGGGCTGGATCAAGTGACCCTGAACCATTCCTTAGTTATGCTGCTATAGACTTAGACTGCTGGGGGGTTCCCATGATGCTCTGTTTCTTTCTCTTTTTGCTCTGTATGCACCACTCTGCATTTAATCATTAGTAATTGATCTCTGCTCCCCTCCACAGCATGTCTTTTTCTTGGTTCTCTCCCTCAGCCCCAACCAGTCCCAGCAGAAGACTGCCCCTCCCTGAGCCTGGTTCTGCTGGAGGTTTCTTCCTGTTAAAAGGGAGTTTTTCCTTCCCACTGTCGCCAAGTGCTTGCTCACAGGGGGTCGTTTTGACCGTTGGGGTTTTTATGTAATTATTGTATGGCCTTGCCTTACAATATAAAGCGCCTTGGGGCAACTGTTTGTTGTGATTTGGCGCTATATAAATAAAATTGATGAATTGATGATGATGATGATGATGCCAGTGTGAGAGGCCTATTATTGATGATGGATTCCACCTCACACATGACAGTTAGCAGACCTTCATCATCCAGTGATTGCTGTCTGACAAGTGAGTTCAAGATCTTCCGGACTGTACGTATCTGTCCTTCCCACACGCCGCCATGGTGAGAAGCTGTGGGAGCATTGAAGATCCACTTGACTCTTCTGGTTCAGGTCTTGAAGTGCCTCTCGCAACTCTCTCTCAGTTGCGACAAAATTAGTCCCATTGTCTGAGTGCCTGATCTTTGCCTGACCTCTTATTAATTATTAATTATTAATTTAATTAGCTTATAATGCGCCAAATCACAGCAAAAGCCATCTCAAGGCGCCTTACATAAAACAAGTCAACATAAAATTGAATAAAATCATTTAAAATGAATTTTAAAAAAAACTCTTCTGCATACAAAGCGGCAGAGAGCATTTATGCAAGAGTTGGTGTCCAGACTATGGGCAATCTCAATGTGGACAGCCCTTATAGTAAGACAGGTAAAGAGTACCCCATACCTTTTGATGTGGCTTCGCCCTCGCTTTACCTCGAAAGGCCCAAAGAAGTCCATGCCTACCTTAGTAAATTGAGGCTGATCTGATATTATGCGATCCGATGGCAGATCTGCCATTTTCTGCTCTCCTGTCCTACTGTTGAACCGTCTGCAAATTGTGCACCTTGAAAAAACACTTCTAATTGCTGAGTTCACCTGAGGTATCCAATACCTTGTGCGCAACTTAGACAACATGTAGTTGCGTCCACAATGCCCAATTTCCTTGTGGGTGTGTTGCAAGATGAGAGCAGCAATCAGAGATCCCTTGTGTAGAACTGCCGCATGCTTCGTCTCCTCTGGCACTGAGAGTCTGGAGAGACGTCCGCCCACTCTCACAATTCCATCCTTCCAGAAGGGGTCTAATTTGTAGATTGAATTAGTCTTTTTCACATATCCAGCTGTTTGTAGAGCCATAATTTCCTCTGGGTAAGCTTGAAGCTGACTAACCCTTATTAGCTCATTCTCTGCCTCTTCCACGTCTTCTATGGTGAGCAACGTTGGCTTCAGCGTCTGCATACTGTTGTGTGTGGGCCGCCAGAAGAGGAGGTACTGCTGGCCCACCACCAGTGGGCGCCCTGCCTGAAGTGCGGGCTTCAGGCACGAGAGGGCGCTGCCGCCACAGACACAGCCGGGGGTGACAGCTGTCACTCATTACCCCGTGACAGCTGTCACCCATCTACTCAACATCATCTCACTCCATAAAGACCAGACGTCATCTCCACCTCGTTGCCGAGATATCGTACTTCATTGGAGGTAATATACTCAGCCGTTTGTGTTTTACACATCAATCTGTATATTGTGAGTCTTTGCAGGAGTACCTGTTATCCTCTGTCTGCGGGAGCTGATTGAGTGCTGGACTGCACTCTTTTCCCCTGAGGAATCACTGCGGTACTCTGCAGCATATTGAGTGAGAGGTGGAGGTGGCATTCCCACCGTTGTTGTTACAGGGTGTACACACACCCACACTTGACTGTCTTTTGTTCTCGCCAGCAGTACTAGATCCGATAGTCGGGGACGGTGATCACCTGGGAATTCGGGACTTGGCAGCTCCAGCATTCACCAGGTTTGGTGGCGGCGGAAATCGTGTGGTTCCGGCTCTTCTCAGGACAGACGTCTTCTATCCTCGAGCCTGCCCACACGTCACCTTTGTGGATTGACTGTAATCATATTCTGAGATTGTCTGTATGTTCGTTGTGCTCCTTCACAACATTAAATTGTTAATTTTTGGCTCATCTATTGACCGTTCATTTACGCCCCCTGTTGTGGGTCCGTGTCACTACACTTTCACAACACATGCACCTTTTCATGTGAGCTGTTGCCAGCAGCTCCTGTTGGTTTGGACAGCTCTCTGATTGTCTGATTTTGTCCATAAAGACCTTTCTCTCCTCTCTCAACTGTAGCAGCATTCGTTTCAGCTTCAAAAGCCATGCCACTGCCCTTTTCAGCCGTGTCCCATTGGAATAGTACGTGATCAGCTTATTAAGAGCCGATGTCTTGTTCTGCTCATCCTCTTCAACCTTTACTGCACCTGATTTGACCTCAGGGTCATCTTGGAGTAGATGTTGTGAAAGTGTAGGAACACGGACCCACAACAGGGGCCGTAAAATGAACGGGCAATGGATAAGCCAAACAGTAACAATTTAATGTTGTGAAGTGCACAACGGAATACAGACAAATACAGTTTTGGTAGTACAGACAATTATATGTTGAGTGACGTGTGGGCAGGCTTGAGGATAGCAGACGTCCGTCCAGAACCGAGCCGGATCCCACACGGCCTTCACCGCCAACGGACCTGAAGAACACCGGAGCCGCCAAGTCTTGGATCCCCAGGTGGCCACTGTCTCCAGCTGTCAGACCTGGTACTGCTGGCAGAGAACAGAAACAGTATAGATGAGTGTGAGTTCGCACACTCAGTAATTCCACAGTCTGTGTTCCTTTGGGAGGGAGCACCTCCACCTCCAATCACACACTCGTGCAGCTCCTGTCTAACCACTCATCTGGATGGGGTGTGAAGCGAAGCCGTCGCTGATCACACCAAATGCCAATCCCACAGATAAGGCAACACCACAGGAAAACGGCTGCAAAGAAGTTCAGACTATAAGTCAGTGTTAAGTTCAGCAGAGAAATTACCTCTTCTGGTAACTGATTTCTCGGCGAGGAGGTGGAGTTGCAGTCCAGCCTTTATGGTGATGGTGATGAGTTAGATGAGTGACAGCTGGTGCTGATGATAAGTGACAGCTGTCACTCCCAGTGGCTCCGACGCCCTCTCGTGCTTGAAGCCCGCACTTAAAGCAGGGCGCCATCTGCTGGTGGTGTGCCAGCAGTACCTCCTCTTCAGTGGCCCACACAACAGGACCCCCCCCCCCCCCTCAACGGGCGCCTCCTGGCGCCCGACCAGGCTTGTCTGGGTGCAGGGTGTAGAAGTCGGCCAGGAGGGCCGGGTCCAGGATGAAGCTCCTCTTCACCCAGGAGCATTCTTCGGGTCTGTATCCCTCCTAGTCCACTAAGTACTGGAACCCCCGGCCCTTCCGACAGACGTCCAGGAGCCGGTGCACAGTGCAAGCCGGCTCCCTGTCAATGATCCGGGCAGGTGGCGGCGCCGGTCCAGGGGCACAGAGTGGAGAGGTATGGCAGGGTTTGAGGCGTGACACATGAAAGACCGGATGAATCCGCAGTGAAGCTGGCAGCTTCAGCTTCACTGCGGCTGGACTGAGGACTTTAAGGATGGTGAAAGGTCCTATGAATCTGTCCTTGAGTTTTTGGGATTCCACTTGCAGGGGGATGTCCTTTGTAGATAGCCAGACCGCCTGCCCGGGCTGATACGTAGGGGCCGGGGCACGCCGGCGGTCTGCATGGGCCTTAGCCCTCGTCCGGGCTTTGAGCAGGGCAGAGCGGGCGGTACGCCACACCCGACGGCACCTCCTCAGATGGGCCTGGACCGAGGGCACCCCGACCTCTCCCTCCACTAGCGGAAACAATGGGGGCTGGTACCCCAAACATACCTCAAACGGGGAGAGGCCGGTGGCAGATGACACTTGGCTATTATGAGCGTACTCGATCCAGGCCATATGGTTACTCCAGGCCGTCGGGTGCGTGGAAGTCACCCAGCGGAGGGCCTGCTCCAGTTCCTGGTTCGTCCGCTCTGCCTGCCCATTCGTGTGGGGGTAGTACCCAGACGAGAGACTTACGGTGGCCCCCAGTTCCCTGCAGAAACTCCTCCAGACCTGGGAGGAGAACTGAGGACCACGATCTGAGACAATGTCCGATGGAATCCCATGCAGATGCACGACGTGGTGGACCAGGAGGTCTGCAGTCTCCTGGGCCGTCGGGAGCTCCGGGAGGGCCACGAAGTGGGCCGCCTTGGAGAACCGGTCCACTATTGTGAGGATGGCAGTCATGCCCTGGGACGGTGGGAGGCCCGTGACGAAGTCCAGGCCGATGTGAGACCAGGGGCGATGAGGCATGGGCAGAGGCTGGAGGAGGCCTTGGGTCTTGTGGTGGTCGGCTTTTCCCCTGGCGCAGTTGGTGCAGGCCTGGACGTACTCCCGGACGTTGGCTTCTAGAGACGCCCACCAGAAGCACTGCCGGACCACTGCCACAGTTCTTCGCACCCCTGGGTGGCAGGAGAGCTTGGAACCATGACAGAAGTCCAGGACTGCAGCCCTGGCCTCTGGTGGGATGTACATCTTGTTCTTCGGTCCAGTTCCCGGGTCCGGATTCCGTGTCAGGGCCTCCCGGACGGTCTTCTCCACGTCCCAGGTGAGGGTGGCCACGACAGTGGACTCGGGGATGATGGTTTCTGTTGGGTCTGACAGCTCAGTCCTGACTTCCTCCTCGTGCACCCGGGACAGGGCGTCAGACCGTTGGTTCTTCGTCCCGGGGCGGTATGTGATCTGAAAGTCAAAACGCCCGAAGAACAGTGACCAGCGGGCTTGCCTGGGGTTCAGACGCTTGGCGGTCCGAATGTACTCCAGGTTCCGATGGTCTGTGAAAACCATGAATGGTACCGAAGCTCCCTCCAACAGGTGTCTCCACTCCTCCAGAGCCTCCTTCACCGCAAGAAGTTCCTGATTGCCAACATCATAATTCCTTTCACCCGGGGTCAACCAGCGGGAAAAGTAGGCACATGGGTGGAGAACCTTGTTGGATTCCCCGCTATGGGATAGCATGGCTCCTATCCCTGAGTCAGAGGTGTCCACTTCAACTATAAACTGGCGACTTGGATCGGGCTGCACCAGGACTGGTGCAGTCGAGAACCGGCGTTTCAACTCCCTAAACGCGGCTTCGCACCGATCCGACCAGGTGAAGGGGACTTTTGTGGAGGTCAGGGCTGTCAGGGGGCTAACTACCTGACCTGACTGTAGCCTTTGATGAACCTCCGGTAAAAATGAGCAAAACCGAGGAACTGCTGTAGTTTCGTACGGTTTGTTGGTTGGGGCCAATCTCTCACCGCCGCAACCTTGGCCGGATCAGGGGCGACGGAGTTGGAGGAGATTATAAACCCCAGGAAGGACAAAGAAGTACGGTGGAACTCGCACTTCTCGCCCTTCACAAACAGCCGGTTCTCCAACAACCGCTGCAGGACCTGACGTACATGCGTAACATGAGTCTCAGGATCCGGGGAAAAGATGAGTATATCGTCTAGATATATGAAGACAAACTGATGCAGGAAGTCCCGCAAGACGTCATTAACCAAGGCCTGGAACGTCGCGGGCGCATTGGTGAGGCCGAACGGCATGACCAGGTACTCAAAGTGACCTAATGGGGTGTTAAATGCCGTCTTCCACTCATCTCCCATCCGGATCCAAACCAGGTGGTACGCATTCCTAAGATCCAGTTTTGTGAAAATTTGGGCTCCATGCAGGGGCGTGAACACTGAATCCAACAGGGGCAAAGAGTATCGATTGCGAATCGTGATCTCGTTCAGCCCTCTGTAGTCAATGCATGGAAGGAGTCCGCCGTCTTTCTTGCCCACAAAAAAGAAACCTGCACCCATCGGGGAGGTGGAGTTCCAGATCAGCCCGGCAGCTAATGAGTCTCGGATGTAGGTCTCCATTGATTCTCGCTCAGGACATGAGAGGTTGTACAGCCTGCTGGACAGGTACTCAACGCCCGGGATGAAATCAATGGCGCAATCGTACGGTCGGTGCGGGGGAAGAGTGAGTGCCAGATCTTTGCTGAAGACGTCAGCAAGATCATGGTACTCCTCCGGTACCACCGTCAGATTGGGGGGAATCTTGACCTCCTCACTAGCCGTCACACCAGGCGGAACCAAGGATCCGAGACATTCCCGGTGGCAGGTTTCGCTCCACTGAGCCACAACCCCAGACAGCCAATCAATCCGGGGATTGTGCTTTATCATCCAAGGATAACCCAAAATCACATGGGAGGTAGAAGGTGTTACATAAAACACAATCTCCTCCCTGTGATTACCAGACACCACCAATGTCACTGGCTGTGTCTGGTGTGTGATTAGTGGAAGAAGGGTGCCATCTAGTGCCCGTACCGACAATGGTGACGGTAAGGCCACTAGAGGTAAGGCCACTAGAGGGAGCCCAACCTCCTTTGCCCATCTGCTATCCAGCAGATTCCCCTGTCCACCAGTGCTGGGGCATGAAGGGTTAGATCCCCACTCAGGATCGTAACTGGGATGCGTACAGCTCGTCGGGGTTTCCCCGCATGAGTGTTATGACCCACCCTTAGCCCAGTCTCTAAGGACGAGTGCTGCTGTTTTGACCATTTGGGGCAGTTTTTCTGCGTGTGCTCGGTTGAGCTGCAGTGAAAACACTCCCCACAGACCAGCCTCCTTTGTCACTGATCTGATTTTTTGGCCCTGCTCGTTTCCTTAACAACGGCAGCAGGGGGAGCTGTCGTCATGTGGAGTGCCCTGGCTGTGGAGCGTGGGGAAGACGGCTCCCTTTCGGACCCGGGAGGAAGAGGGACGGCTGGTGCCTGACCACGCCCTTCATCTCGCTCCCGTCGGTGTTCTGTTAATCGGTTGTCTAATCGTATAACCAGATCAACAAGCCCATCAAAATCCCGTGTTGACAAGGCCCTGGCTGTGGCTGAGCGCTGTGAGAATGCCAGGGTGACCCTACAGAGAGACAGTGGGGACTCATTCACGGGTGTTTACCTGGGTCAGAGTGCAGCTGTCCAGTCTGTGTCTGTTACGGATGGCCTTCAGAGGGCCGTGGAGAAATTAAATGAGGACATGTGTGCAATGAGAATGGAAATGATGGAGTTGTATGGGGAGAATCAGAGACTGATAGCCAGAGATGCCGACAGGAGAGATCGTGGCCTTTGCTCTCCATCCGGGGGGCGCTGTAGCTGTGCTTGCGGGGAGTCCGGAAGTCAATCCAGAGGGTCTGAGTACAGACGCTTGGGACGCTCTCCCAACCGCCCGCCCCATGACTATCCTCGTGACAGAGGCTTCTCTCCAACAGCCAGGCAATCCTGGGGCAGGAGTCCCAGTCCTGGTTGGAGGTCCCGCAGAGAGGAGGAGCCGAGGAGACGCGGTGTGCGTTTCTTTCTAAAACAGTCATCTGTGAAAGGCGGTCACCAGGGAAACGGACAGTAGCTGGGGTTGAGGCCCGGACGCCAGCCACTCAGACCAAGGGCCCTGTACGGCACGACATGACTGAGGACGTGACTGAGGGCGCCACTACTGGGGACAGTTGTGATCGTCCCACATCCTACGTCAGGGTTGTGGTGGAAAGTTGTGAGGTTCCTATTTTAGTTGACTCGGGAGCTAATGTCTCATTGATCAGTGCGGATTTTCGAATGTCGGTTCCCGCTTTGAGGAACCGGCTTTTGAAAAGGAACTATGTTAGTTCTCGTGCGGTTAATGGGCAAATATTGGATACGCTGGGCTCTATTGAGGTGACATTCCGATTGGGCACGACCTGCTGGCAGCATAACTTTTATGTACTGAGGGAGTCGACTCAGAGTGTTCTACTGGGGCTTGATTTTTTGACTAGGAACTGTGCGTTGCTGGGCCTGGGGCGGGGGGTACTGCAATTATGGGATGTCGCGGTGCCCCTGCTGCGAGGTGGGGAGCTCACCCCCGACTGTTGTAACATGACGGTGGCGAATGTTGTGACTATACCCCCTTAAGTGAGGCCCTGGTGCCAGTGACGATTGGTTCTCTCGGTGGTGCTATGTCGCCTGGTAAAGATTTTGAGGGGTATCTGGAACCCAATGCCCCAGAGTCGACAGGGCTAGTGGTAGCTCACTCTGTGAATAGTGTGAAAGATGGGGTCTCATTAGCACATGTTCTCAATCCATCTGGGGGAGCCGTAGAAGTTAAGCGGGGGCTGCACCTAGGTCAGTTCCACTCGGTGGGGAGAGATGACCTGGTAACCCTCCGCAGTATTGCTAATGTTGGAAGCCCTTCACCGCCGCCGGCGAGGAGCACATTCATCTTAGATGGGTCACCCATCATGATGCAGCAGAGGGAGGAGCTCTCAGAGCTCCCTCTGAGGTTTTCAGATGTTTTCAACCTGTCTGACAGGAACACGGGCAAGTGCAGATTGGTGTCGCATCGCATTAGAACCGGTGACCATGCCCCCGTTAAACAACGGCCCTATCGCACATCTCCTGAGAAAAGGGCTGAGATTGAGCAGCAAGTAGCTAGTCTGTTGGCAGATGGAGTGGTAGAGGAGAGTTGCAGTCCCTGGGCATCCCCAGTGGTGTTGGTAAGGAAGAAAGGGGGACAGTGGAGATTTTGTATCGATTATCATCGCCTTAACGCGGTGACGGTTAAAGATTCACACCCTCTACCACGTATGGATGACAGCCTTGATGCGTTGGCAGGCTCGGCCTGGTTCAGCACACTTGACTTTTCTAACGGTTACTGGCAGGTTGAGGTAGCTGAGGAGGATCGTGAGAAGACAGCCTTTACGACCGGCAGGGGCCTCAACCAGTGGCGGGCCATGCCGATGGGTCTGTCAAACTCTCCGGCCACCTTCCAGCGGATGATGGAACTTGTTCTGAGGGGTTTGCCCTGGCACATTTGCATGGTATATCTGGATGATATACTGATTTACAGCCGCTCCTTCAGCGATCATCTCCTCCACATCGAGGAGGTTCTGTCCAGGATACAGCAGACCGGGCTGAAATTGAATCCAAGCAAATGTCATTTCACGAGGGATCAAGTGGTTTTTCTGGGCCACGTGGTTTATTGGCAGGGTCTCCAACCGGATCCCCATAATACAGACAAGGTGAGGGCCTGGCCCACTCCACGTACCTCTGCGGTGGTGAGAGCATTTGTGGGCCTATGTTTGTATTACAGGAGGTTCGTGAAGGACTTCTCAAAACATGCGGCTCCACTGAGTTACCTGGTGGGTAAGAATGTGCCTTTTGAGTGGACAACAGAGTGTGAGGAGGCCTTTTCCTACCTTAAGCGGGTCCTTACCTCCACTCCTGTGGTAACACTGCCAAATTTTGCAGTCCCCTTTAAAGTTTATACCGATGCCTCCAATGAGGCAGTGGGCGTGGTGTTGGCACAGGATGAGGGGGGTGTCGAGAGGGCAGTGGCATATGCCAGTCAGGGGGGGTGAATGGGACTCGTATGTGAAGCAAGTGGCTTTTGCCTACAACACTTCTAAGCATTCCAGTACCCAGTTCACCCCCTACTTCCTCGTGCATGGGCGTGAAGCGCAGGTTCCAGCTGATGTGCATGTACCATTGGGTATTCGAGATCTCTGGGGCACGGGGACGCAGGCGGAGTATGTGTCGTCCATGGCAGAGAGGTTGGAGTCCGCATTCGGCATGGCCCGGCTCAATTTGGCAGAATCTCATGATCGGCAGAAACTGTACTACGACGAAAGTGGCTGTCACCGCGCCTATGATTTGGGTGCGCTGGTGTGGCTGAATAATCCCACTGAAAACCGAACCAAGTTGGCGCCACACTGGAAAGGCCCCTATCGGATCACTCAGGTGTTAGCTTCAGGTGGGGAAGATGCCCTGACATACCGCATTGTTAACCCTCTTGACTCGATGGAACGAACCCAGGTTGTTCACCAGACAGACTCAAGCCATACACTCTGCCGTTGCTGACACATACGCCTCCTGCTGCTCCTCTTGCCGGTAGTCCCATCCGGCCAGTCGCCCAGGCCCCGGAGGTGATGGGTCAGCCTCAGGCTGCGAGGGGAGATTACAAACTCTGGGGGGATTTGAGGGCATCGGTGCCCACTCAGTCTCGTGGGGGGAGAGTGGTACGACCTCCAGTGCACCTCACAGACTTCATTAGGTTTTGAGTTCAGTGCAGCGCGTTTGTTATGATGTTATGGTGATTGGTGGATGCTAATTGAATCCAACTATTCGGGAGTCTGTTATACTGTTTTTTTTTTTTTATTATATATATATGTTTGTTGATGTTGTTGTTTGTTATGAGATATGTGCTTTGTTTACGTTGGCACCAGAAACGAGGATGTTTCATGTTGGGGGGGGGGGGGGGGGGGGGTGGGGGGGGGACATGTGTAACAGACTTTCTGATGTCTTTGCTTTATCTTTATTTATTTTCTTTATTTACTGTGAAGCTGCACAGGGTTAATGTTGGCATTGTTATGTTGCCGTAGATGGGAGGTGAGGAGCGACGGGCTCCCGTTTTTGTGTGTATGTGCGTGCGCAAGGGAATGCGCAATAAAAGGAGCCATGCTGACGCTGCACTCGAACGGTCCACAGTCGTTCCGTCTCCTTTTTAATATTTCACGCCTGTCAGGAACCCTCAGAGAAGCCGATACATTAACATTAGATGGCTCCAAACCTCTGTGACTGAAGGAGACGCTGTGTCTTTACTGCATGACTCAGCACTTAGCAATATCAGCTGGCTCCTCTTCTACAATGGGTCTGTTGCCTGCTGTTCTTCAAATGGAATCTTCATACCTTTCAGTGTTTCTGACTTTCCGGTATAGTTTTTTGACTTTATGTAGTGGCTGCTCCTTCTTGCTCTGCATGCCACAACGGAGCGGGTGTAAAAGCAACCAGTCTGACACGACAAAGTTCCTCCAACTCAAAAAAAAAAATCTTCATTTAAAAATGTTTACTGATGAATTAGATCAAGTACAAAAAAATAAACATTGATATTCTATGCTCTGTATTTCCATAGTGGCCGAGGTCTCAGCTAAGCAGTCGGTCAAAAAACTATATAACCTCCACCCGACCGTCTAATGAGGAAATGCACTTGTCATGTGACTTATATATATCAAGCGCATCGCCCCTAGTGGTCAAACACACACACTTCCCAACCATGAACCAACATTTCTTTTTGCATGAATCTACATAGTATTCTACATCTCAACATAACAACGATAAAAATTTAAAGCAAAAGCATATTTCTCAGTCTGGCTCTTACACATATAACATTATTTTGTGAATTTTCTTACAGAGTCAAAACAAGACAGGCTCCAACTAGCTTTCACAGGGCGTAGTATTCTTGTTCAAGGCCATTCAGCTAATTAAACCTACTACTGTGCTCAGTAAGCAAGATTTACACTCTCAGATATGTCTCAAGGCAGCAAGAGAGGATTTTACCGTGTGAAATGCACAATGGTTCACTTAGAAGGTTCATTTAGAAAGTAAAATCACACAAACGTACATGTATATGAAAAATCAGGATACAGACATTATAATTGGTAACATCTATTTACAATCATTTCTGACATTTTTCCCCCGTTTATCAATTTTAATGTCTAAGCATTACATATTACGCTCAGAGAGAGATTCACTATCTTTGAACATTTGTCGAAGGCTTACAACATTGTCATAATTTTCTCCCGTCACAGACAAATAGACACTTCTCACACTATTAGAGAGTAGGTCCTCGTATTGGTCATTATCGTCTGAGTTAGTCAGCAGTAAAGCTCGCACTTCCTCTGTTTTTCCCTCAATTGCAGTCACTATGCACCTACTGCATAGGGAGCAGATACAGGGAATGCAGCAACAGACACAGAGGGTAGGTATTGCAGTGAAAACAGCAATTGCCATCAAAGTTGACTTCTATCAGTTGTTTCCATTTCCCGAAAGACCCGAGCGCTTTACCCGATAGATCAGTGTCTATGCCAGAATGTTCTTGTAATTCTACTGACATCGTTTGTAGATGGTTGAGTGCCTTAGTTAGAGAGCCATCTGGTGCAGTATTGTTGGGTATAATCGTGCAACAAGATGTTCCAAATATTGCACAAACACCTCCTCTTTCCGCCAATAACGTCTATTGCAATTCGATTTTGGAAAGCCATCAGTGACGTGGCTACAAGTTGCTCATGGACAGCTTTTAATCTGTCCCTGGTATAATTAGTCAAACGCTGTACATTATAATGGATATAGTTAATTCTATCAACATTTTTATTCAAATCAAATCAAAATCAAATCAGTTTTATTTATATGGCGCCAAATCACAACAACAGTTGCCCCAAGGTGCTTTATATTGCAAGGCAAAAGCCATACAATAATTACAGAAAAACCCCAACGGTCAAAATGACCCCCTATGAGCAAGCACTTGGCGACAGTGGGAAGGAAAAACTCTCTTTTAACAGGAAGAAACCTCCAGCAGAACCAGGCTCAGGGAAGGGCAGTCTTCTGCTGGGACTGGTTGGGGCTGAGGGGAGAGAATCAGGAATAAGACATGCTGTGGAAGACAGCAGAGATCAGTCACTAATGATTAAATGCAGAGTGGTGCATACAGAGCAAAAAGAGAAAGAAACACTCAGTGCATCATGGGAACCACCCAGCAGTCTAAGTCTATAGCAGCATAACTAAGGGATGGTTCAGGGTCACCTGATCCAGCCCTAACTATAAGCGTTAGCAAAAAGGAAAGTTTTAAGCCTAATCTTAAAAGTAGAGAGGGTGTCTGTCTCCCTGATCTGAATTGGGAGCTGGTTCCAGAGGAGAGGAGCCTAACAGCTGAAGGCTCTGCCTCCCATTCTACACTTAAAAACCCTAGGAACCACAAGTAAGCCTGCAGTCTGAGAGCGAAGTGCTCTATTGGGGTGATATGGTACTAAGAGGTCCGTAAGATAAGATGGGACCTGATTATTCAAAACCTTATAAGTAAGAAGAAGAATTTTGAATTCTATTCTAGAATTAACAGGAAGCCAATGAAGAGAGGCCAATATGGGTGAAATATGCTCTCTCCTTCTAGTCCCCGTCAGTACTCTAGCTGCAGCATTTTGAATTAACTGAAGGCTTTTCAGGGAACTTTTAGGACAACCGGATAATAATGAATTACAATAGTCCAGCCTAGAGGAAATACAAGGTCTATTAGAAAAGAAACCGACCTTTTTATTTTTTCAAAAACTATATGGATTTGAATCACGTGTGATTGCGTCAGACAAGCTTGAACCCTCGTGTGCATGCATGAGTTTTTTCACGCCTGTCGGTTGCGTCATTCGCCTGTGGGCAGGCTTTGAGTGAGCACTGGTTCACCCCCCTCGTCGGAATTCCTTTGTCTGACTTCTTCCTGAGAGACTGGCGCTTTGCTTTATCAAAATTTTTTCAGAAACTGTAAGGCACATCCAAGTGGACACCATTCAAGAAATTCAGACGGTTTTCGGTGAAAATTTTAAGGGCTGATAAGAGAATATGGAGTGTTACTGTCGCTTTAAGGACTGCCCACGGAGCCGAACGCCGCGCCGCGCCCGAAGCCGCCGTCGTCAGCCTGTTTCGAGCTGAAAACTTCCAAATTTAAGCCTCTGTTGACCCAGGACATCGTGAGACTCGTGAGAGTTTCAGAAGAGGTCGGATGAGCAGTTTATCCAGGCATTCCACTGTTAAAGGAGATTTTGTAATGAAAGACGAGCAGACGGATTCGCGCGTCGGCACCCAGCCGCTCATGGCGCGGCGCCTCAGCAAAACACCTCCATGTTGATAACCATTCGTAAGATTCAGGAGGTTTTTGATGGCTTTCAGTCGAGTGAGTATCCGAGAAATTGTTTAACAGCTGGGCATGTTCAAACTTGTCCTGTAATGCTTCCAACGGAGGTGTTTTGCTGAGGCCATAAGAAGATCATTTGTAACCTTCACTAATGCTGTTTCTGTACTATGATGAATTCTAAAACCTGACTGAAACTCTTCAAATAGACCATTCCTCTGCAGATGATCAGTTAGCTGTTTTACAACTACCCTTTCAAGAATGTTTGAGAGAAAAGGAAGGTTGGAGATTGGCCTATAATTAGCTAAGATAGCTGGGTCAAGTGATGGCTTTTTAAGTAATGGTTTAATTACTGCCACCTTAAAAGCCTGTGGTACATAGCCAACTAATAAAGATAGATTGATTATATTTAAGATCGAAGCATTAATTAATGGTAGGGCTTCCTTGAGCAGCCTGGTAGGAATGGGGTCTAATAGACATGTTGATGGTTTGGAGGAAGTAACTAATGAAAATAACTCAGACAGAACAATTGAAGAGAAAGAGTCTAACCAAATACCAGCATTACTGAAAGCAGCGAAAGATGGTTATGAGTAATTTTTTTTCTAATAGTTAAAATTTTATTAGCAAAGAAAGTCATGAAGTCATTACTAGTTAAAGTTAAAGGAATACTTGGCTCAATAGAGCTCTGACTCTTTGTCAGCCTGGCTACAGTGCTGAAAAGAAACCTGGGGTTGTTCTTATTTTCTTCAATTAGTGATGAGTAGTAAGATGTCCTAGCTTTACGGAGGGCTTTTTTATAGAGCAACAGACTCTTTTTCCAGACTAAGTGAAGATCTTCTAAATTAGTGAGACGCCATTTCCTCTCCAACTTACGGGTTATCTGCTTTAAGATGCGAGTTTGTGAGTTATACCACAAAGTCAGGCACTTCTGATTTAAGGCTCTCTTTTTCAGAGAAGCTACAGCATCCAAAGTTGTCCTCAATGAGGATGTAAAACTATTGATGAGATAATCTATCTCACAGAGTTTAGGTAGCTACTCTGCACTGTGTTGGTATATGGCATTGGAGAACAAAACTGTTGGGAAAGTGTAGTGACACGGACCCACAACAGGGGGTGTAAATGAACGGACAATGGATGAGTCAAAAATACAACTCTTTACTGTTGTGAAAGGTGCACAACGAAATACAGACAGATTCAGAATTTGGATTACAATCAAATGTATGAAGGTGACGTGTGGGCAGGCTCGAGGATACCTGCAAACAAATCACAACAAGAGAAGGAAAGAAATGTGCGTCGGCACAACCACGGCTGAGTGTTTACCTATTAGGTAGATGATATCTCGGCGACGGGGTGGAGATGTCGTCCGGCTTATGTAAGGTAGGTGATTGGTGACAGCTGTCGTAGTTGATGAATGACAGCTGTCACTCCTGGCTGTTCCTGTGAGGCGGCAGCGCCCTCTTGTGCCCGAAGCCCGCACTTCGGGCAGGGCACCCTCTGGTGGTGGTGGGCCAGCAGTACCTCCTCTTCAGCGGCCCACACAACAGGACCCCCCCTTCAACGGGCGCCAGGAGGCGCCCGACCAGGCTTGTCGGGGTGACGGGTGTAGAATTCGGCCAGGAGGGCCGGGTCCAAGATGAAGCTCCTCTTCACCCAGGAGCTTTCTTCAGGTCCATACCACTCCCAGTCCACCAAGTACTGGAACCCCCAACCCTTCCGACGGACGTCCAGGAGCCGGCGCACTGTCCAAGCCGGCTCCCCGTCAATGATCCGGGCAGGAGGTGGCGCCGGTCCGGGAGCACAGAGGGGTGAGGTGTGGTGTGGTTTGAGCCTGGAAACATGAAACACAGGGTGGATCCGCAGTGAAGCTCCAACTCCCAGCTTCACTGCGGCTGGACTGAGGACCTTGAGGATTCTGAAGGGACCGATGAACTGTTCCTTCAGCTTTGGGGAGTCCACTTGTAGGGGGATGTCCTTTGTGGATAACCACACCTCCTGCCCGGGCTGATATGCAGGGGCCGGGGAACGCCGGCGGTCAGCATGGGCCTTAGCCCTCGTCTGGGCCTTCAGCAAGGCAGAACGGGCGGCGCGCCACACCTGACGGCATCGTCGCAGGTGGGCCTGGACCGAAGGCACACCGAACTCTCCCTCCACGACAGGAAACAATTGGGGCTGGTACCCTAGACACACCTTAAACGGGGAGAGGCCGGTGGCAGAGGATACCTGACTGTTATGTGCGTACTCGATCCAGGCCAGATGGTCACTCCAGGCCTTCGGGTGCGCGGATATTACACAACGAAGGGTCTGTTCAAGTTCCTGGTTGGCCCGCTCTGCCTGTCCATTCGTCTGGGGGTGATACCTGGATGAGAGACTCACGGAGGCCCCCAGTTCTCTGCAGAAACTCATCCAGACTTGAGAGGAGAACTGGGGCCCACGATCCGAGACAATGTCTGTTGGTATCCCATGCAGACGCATGACGTGGTGGACTAGGAGGTCTGCTGTCTCCTGGGCCGTTGGGAGCTTCGGGAGGGCCACAAAGTGAGCCGCCTTGGAGAATCAGTCAACTATCGTGAAGATGGTCATCATGCCCTGAGACAGCGGGAGGCCTGTGACAAAGTCCAGGCTGATGTGGGACCAGGGGCGATGAGGCACTGGGAGCGGTTGCAGAAGTCCTTGTACCCTTTTGTGGTCTGTCTTGCCCCTGGCGCAGATGGTACAGGCCTGGACGTATTCCCGGACGTCCGCCTCCATGGATGCCCACCAGAAGTGCTGCCGAACCACTGCCACGGTTCTTCGCACCCCTGGATGACAGGAGGGCTTGGAACCGTGGCAGAAGTCCAGGACCGCAGCTCTAGCTTCTGGTGGGACGTAGAGATGGTTCTTCGGGCCGTTTCCCGGGTCCGGGCTCCGTGCCAGGGCCTCCCGGATGGTCTTCTCCACGTCCCAGGTGAGGGTGGCCACGATAGTGGACTTGGGGATGATTGGTTCCGGTGGATCCGACAGCTCGATCTTGACTTCCTCTTCGTGAACCCGGGACAAGGTGTTGGATCTTTGGTTCTTGGTCCCGGGGCGGTAGGTGATCCAGAAGTCAAAACGCCCGAAGAACAGTGACCAGCGAGCTTTCCTGGGGTTCAGCCGCTTGGCGGTCCTGATATACTCCAAGTTCCGATGGTCTGTGAAAACCGTAAATGGTGCCGCAGCTCCCTCCAACAGGTGTGTCCACTCCTCAAGAGCCTCTTTCACCGTGAGGAGTTCCCGATTGACAACGTCATAGTTCCGTTCAGCCAGGGTCAACCAGCGGGAAAAATAGGCACAGGGGTGGAGGACCTTATCAGACTTTCCGCTCTGGGACAACACGGCTCCTATCCCTGAGTCGGAGGCGTCCACTTCAACCACAAACTGGCGGCTAGGTTCGGGCTGCACCAGGACTGGTGCAGTCGAAAACCGACGTTTCAACTCCCTAAACGCGGCCTCGCACCGAACCGACCAAGTGAAGGGGACTTTAGAGGAGGTCAGGGCTGTCAGGGGGCTAACTACCTGACTATAGCCCTTAATGAACCTCCTGTAGAAATTTGCAAAACCGAGGAACTGTTGCAGTTTCCTACGGCTTGTGGGTTGGGGCCAATCTCTCACCGCCGCAACCTTGGCCGGATCAGGGGCGACCGAGTTGGAGGAGATGATAAACCCCAGGAAGGACAAAGAAGTGCGGTGGAACTCGCACTTCTCGCTCTTCACAAACAGCCAGTTCTCCAACAACTGCTGCAGGACCTGACGTACATGCTTAACATGGGTCTCAGGGTCCGGGAAAAAGATGAGGATATCGTCCAGGTACACGAAGACGAATCGGTGCAGGAAGTCCCGCAAGACGTCATTTACCAATGCTTGGAACGTCGCGGGGGTGTTAGTGAAGCCGAACGGCATGACCAGGTACTTGAAGTGACCTAACAGGGTGTTAAATGCCGTCTTCCATTCATCTCCCTTCTGGATCCGAACCAGGTGATAAGCATTCCTAAGATCCAGTTTGGTGAAAATTTTGGCTCCATGCAAGGACGTGAACACTGAATCTAACAGGGGCAATGGGTATCGATTGCGAACCGTGATCTCGTTCAGCCACCTGTAATCAATGCATGGACGGAGTCTGCCATCTTTCTTGCCCACAAAAAAGAAAGCAGCACCCATCGGGGAGGTGGAGTTTCGGATCAGCCCGGCAGCTAATGAGTCCCGGATGTAGGTCTCCATTGATTCGCGCTCTGGACGTGAGAGGTTGTACAGCCGACTGGACGGGTACTCAACGCCCGGGATCAAATCAATGGCGCAATCATACGTACAGTGCGGGGGAAGTGTGAGTGCCAGATCTTTGCTGAAGACCTCCGCAAGACCGTGGTACTCCTCGGGAAACGCCGTCAGATTGGGGGGGACTTTAACCTCCTCATTAGCAGTCAAACCGGGGGGAACTGAGGATCCTAAACACTCCTGGTGGCAGGTTTCGCTCCACTGAGCCACAACCCCAGACGGCCAATCAATCCGGAGATTGTGTTTTACCATCCACGGGAAGCCCAAGACTACGCGGGAGGTAGAAGGAGTCACATAAAACTCAATCTCCTCCCGATGATTCCCAGACACTACCAGAGTTACTGGCAGTGTCTTGTGTGTGATTAAAGGGAGAAGGGTGCCATCTAGTGCCCACACCTTCAATGGTGAAGGGAGCGCCACTAGAGGGAGCCCTAAATCTCTTGCCCATCTGCTGTCCAGCAGATTCCCTTTGAACCCCGTGTCCACCAGTGCTGGGGCTTGAAGGGTTAGATCCCCGCTCAGGATCGTAACTGGGAGACGTGCAGAAATGTGGGTGTGTCTCACATGAATGTCTTGGCCCACCTGCTCCCAAAGCACCGTAGCCCAGACGCGCGCCTCACCTCAAAGCAAATTAATCACGTAAGCCATCCGGCTGGCCTCTGACGCTGTGCAAAGACGAGCGAACACTGCATCAAGAGGTCTGTGCACGTCTCTACACAGCCTCTGTACGGTTCAGGGGGACTTATGTATGCTTCAGGGGATGGTGGGTGGGTTCGTTGAGCGACATTGGAATGTCTAAATCCGGCACCAGGACAGCAGGAGGAGGAGTTGCAGCAGCGCCCTGTGCGCGCGCTTCCACCCGTGCGGTGAGAGCCTCCATCCTGCGATTGAGAATAATATTCTGCTTGGTCATTAGATCCAACTGAGCAGTGAAGGCGGTGAGGATTTGCTGCAACTCATCGACCACGCATCCTGCTGATGCCTGGGCACCCTGCTCTTCCATTGGTTGTTCAACAAATGGTTGCTGCCCCTCAGAATCCATGACGCTGGCCGAGATATCCTGTTGGGAAAGTGTAATGACACGGACCCACAACAGGGGGTGTAAATGAACGGACAATGGATGAGTCAAAAATACAACTCTTTACTGTTGTGAAAGGTGCACAATGAAATACAGACAGATTCAGAATTTGGATTACAATCAAATGTATGAAGGTGACGTGTGGGCAGGCTCGAGGATAAGAGACCACCGTCCAAAGAGGAGCCGGGCCCCACACGATTTCCACCGCCACCGGATCTGGAACACACCGGAGTCGCCAAGTCCTGAGTCCCCAGGTGGCCACCGTCTCCAGCTGCGGGATCTGGTACTGCTGGCAGAATACAGAAAGACAGTTATGGGTGAGTGTGTGAAGACACACCCACTAAACAGTCAGCAACACAGCAGTCTGTCTCCAGGTGGGAATGACACCTCCACCTCTGAAACCAGTTCACAGTTTGTGCAGAGTCAGTTTCCTACTTAATGCAGTTCGGAGCGAGGAGTGAAAACCAGACACTCCTCTACCATCTATGAACCCCAGCCTCCAGCTGAAAGTAGCGAGCTGATCACCTGCAAACAAATCACAACAAGAGAAGCAAAGGAATGTGTGTCGGCACAACCACGGCTGAGTGTTTACCTATTAGGTAGACGATATCTCAGCGACGGGGTGGAGATGTCGTCCGGCTTATGTAAGGTAGGTGATTGGTGACAGCTGTCATAGTTGATGAATGACAGCTGTCACTCCCGGCTGTTCCTGTGAGGCGGCAGCGCCCTCTTGTGCCCGAAGCCCGCACTTCGGGCAGGGCGCCCTCTGGTGGTGGTGGGCCAGCAGTACCTCCTCTTCAGCGGCCCACACAATACATAACAAAGAAGGAATCATATCCTTAAACCTAGTTACAGTGCTTTCCGAAAGACTTCTACTGTAATGAAACTTATTCCCCACTGCTGGGTAGTCCATCAAAGTAAATGTAAATGTTATTAAGAAATTATCAGACAGAAGGGGGTTTTCAGGGAATACTGTTAAGTCTTCAATTTCCATACCATAAGTCAAAACAAGAGCTAAAGTATGATTAAAGTGGTGGGTGGACTCATTAACATTTTGAGTGAAGCCAGTTGAGTCTAATAATAGATTAAATGCAGTGTTGAGGCTGTCATTCTCAGCATCTATGTGGATGTTAAAATTGCCCCACAGGTCTTGCGAAGTATTGTTAGGGTATTTAAAAAAAGTGCAGAAGAAAAGATATGTGCCAAATTAAAGTTCATTGTCTGAGGATCAAAAAAAATGTAAAACAATAATTTTTTTGATGAGGGATTCTCAGGAAATTGCATTTTGAAAATTATGCTTATTTTCACTTAAGTAACGTATTTTGAGGCCTTTGCAAAAGCGCAGTATTGCAAATTTTGGAATCAAAGAGCATTTAAAGCATAAAAATTATAATTTTAGGGCTGTGATCAACTGTTTCAAAAGCATTTGATATATACAAAAAGAAATTATCAGCTCTTTCAAAAGCAATTGGTTCTTTTTTGGGGAAGGTGAGATAAATAGTGACTTTAGCTGAACTCAACATGCCTCCAGCAAAAACTCATGATGTCAATAGATTTTTTGTTTGCCTTGTCTGCTTTGAAAGGCTCATCCATGACTGCTATCATTGGCATTGTTCTTGACAGAGCGCAAAAATATTTCATGGAAGATTTTGATCCAAGTGATCAAAAGTTGCCAAATGGCATCTGTACCCGCTGCAGAAACATCCTCTTGGATATAGACAAGGGAAAGCCTGCTGTTCTGGATGATCCAGTTGATTTTTCAACTTTGAACTTTCCATTCCTGACAAGAACGTTTGGAGGAGTCACTGAACTTAAAGATTTGCAGGGTTGTCCATGTTATGTGCTGGGGTGTTTGGCTGGCTTGGTTTTTGTTTTCTGTTTCTGTGGGGGGTGTCAGGGAGGCTATTTGGTATTTCATCCATTTCCATATATTCTGGTTCTTTGCCTATTTCATTTGTGTCTTCACCTAGGGCTCGGATGGCTAACAGGGGGAGTTGTCCTACTGTGGATGCAATCAACTTATTAACCAGAAATTTTATCAAGGGAATACCACAACATATTACTAGCAAGATAGCCACTCCTATTAGCGCCAAGACCACACCCATCTGATATAACCAGTCTTTCCATGATATCCACCCTTTCCTTAAAGCCCCAAAAAGTGTGAACAGTGGGCCAATATTTATTCCATCTCCTAAGATATTTCCAGAGGTCTCGTCAGTTCCGTTTCTCCCTCCTATGGAGTTACTTAATAGTTCTTGTTGAATCTCTCCGAGTTCGATTAAGAGTTCGGTCAAATTTTCATCTTCCCCCGTATGCATGGGTATAGCTGTGCAACACTCTGTTGCTTCAATCATTATGCAGACTCCTTGCTCATCAGCCATCATCATCTCCATAGCTATTCTGTTTTGCATTGTCATTAGTGAGGTGGCGTGCAGTTCTGATAAAACTCCTACAGCTGCTAATGTCCAATTCAAGTATCTTTGTTGATTATACCACAGGTAATTAATCCACTGCGCCTCCTGGAACCTAGAACGAACTTTTGGGGTTACCCCGAACAGAGCTGCTATCCATCCCCATTTGTCCCAGTCTTCTTCTGCTTTAACTCTGCTACTGTCTATGGCTTCTAATTGTCGGGGTATCCCTTCTGGTACCCCATCCTTAACTATGATGTTGTGGTCTATTTTGAGTGTCATTAGTCCTCTTTTCTTACAAAGTTTTTGGGGTATGGTTTGTGTTGAATGTGGCATTTCAATTACTGTTATTGCTCCTGTGAGCATTACGGGGGCACAAAGGCCTTTCCAATTAGGGGACAGAGATGACAAGAGTTTCTTCTTTTGTTCGCATGTCCAAAAAATATCAGCTAAGGGTACCATCCCATTAGCTAAATTTGGGATAGATATGTTGTGTGGGCCGCTGAAGAGGAGGTACTGCTGGCCCACCACCACCAGAGGGCGCCCTGCCTGGAGTGCGGGCTCCAGGCACCAGAGGGCGCTGCCGCATCATGGGAGTAGCCTGGGTGACAGCTGTCACCCATCACCAGACACAGCTGTTCCACTCAGCACAGAGGTATATCAGGAGGACAGCGTCTCCACCTCAGTGCCGAGATATCGCCTAAGACTAAGGTAGTATTCTCTGCATTTATATATATTAACCAGCTAAACCTATTAAACCTTTTCAGGACTGGTGACTACAGATAGCTTCACTGTTTTGGATAAGTACTCACCTTCCTGCTGTTCTTTGACAAGAGGTGGAGGCGGCTTCTCCCCTCTCCGTTACTGGGTGCGGTCATCCACGCCTGTGTGTTGTCGCTCTCTCCTGCCAGCAGCACCGGATCCGACGAGCGGAGGCAGTGGCCACCTGGGGATTCGGGACTTGGCGGTTCCAGTATTTCCAGGGTTCGGTGGCAGAGGAGATCTGGGTGGTTCCGGTTCGACTGAGACAGACATCTCCTACCTTCGAGCCTGCCCACACGACACCAGCGGATTCGACCCCAAATTGTGTTTGTTATATTAATTGTGCCTGTTTCACAGAAGTAAATCTTGTTATTTACCTTCTCCATTGTCCGTTCATTGCGCCCCCTGTTGTGGGTCCGTGTTCCAACACTTTCACAACAAGATATCCATGAAGCATGGGTGAGATTCATTCCAATTACAGACCCCCCTGTGGCCGGTACTACTTGTTCACACTGTATGCCTACCGTAAGCAGGGTGTGACATACAGTAATATTACATGATGTTTTGACCGGTTTATATTCTTGTTTCTTTTGCATACACTGTATGGGGTGTTTTGACTTGGCCATCCCTACCTGCCAATTACTTATGTATTGTGCTGCTGAGCCTTTAGCTATACAAAATGGGTGTATCATCCCTTTCTCTATTCTAATAATGGGTGGGAGGGTTGTCCCCCCCCCCCTTGTGTATTTAAGGGCACAGGACAAAATTTACTGTCGGCTGCATACCTTTCATCACCTACTGCCATTTTCATGACACATTGCGGATAGCACTCTGCTTGGTGTGAGTTATGTTGGGGACTCCTATAACAGTTGTTGATATCAGGTAGGGGTTTAGCCTGACGTATCACATTTTTCCAGTGAAAGGCTATGCAAGGCTTTTCACTGACCTGTCTAGCTGACAATTTTAACCACTGGTAAAATAAATTAGTCTTCAAACTTTGTGTGTGGGCTAGGTCTACACTGGGATCCCATCTCCCTAAGTGACTACTCGTTTCTAGGCTTCTAATTGTCCTCTTTTTCCTTGGTTTGATTTTTACCCATTTTGTGGCTTCATGTACTGTAACAGTTACGTCTTGCTTGGTTTCCCTGCATCCTTTTTTTATCACAAATTACCTCTATGTTGATTGTTCCCTCCTCTTCACATTTGGTGCTAATAGCTTCACCTAATATGTAATCCCCCAGCTGTCCCTGTAGTCCTATGTTCTTAGGACTACAGGGACTAGTCCTATGGATGCTGTAGCTCCTCTGAAAAAGAGAGCTTTAAATCAGAAGTGCCTGACTCCGTGGTATAACTCACAAACTCGCAGCTTAAAGCAGATAACCCGTAAGTTGGAGAGGAAATGGCGTCTCACTAATTTAGAAGATCTTCACTTAGCCTGGAAAAAGAGTCTGTTGCTCTATAAAAAAAGCCCTCCGTAAAGCTAGGACATCTTACTACTCATCACTAATTGAAGTAAATAAGAACAACCCCAGGTTTCTTTTCAGCACTGTAGCCAGGCTGACAAAAAGTCAGAGCTCTATTGAGCCGAGTATTCCTTTAACTTTAACTAGTAATGACTTCATGACTTTCTTTGCTAATAAAATTTTAACTATTAGAGAAACAATTACTCATAACCATCCCAAAGACGTATCGTTATCTTTGGCTGCTTTCAGTGATGCCGGTATTTGGTCAGACTCTTTCTCTCAGATTGTTCTGTCTGAGTTATTTTCATTAGTTACTTCATCCAAACCATCAACATGTCTGACTCCATTCCTACCAGGCTGCTCAAGGAAGCCCTACCATTATTTAATGCTTCGATCTTAAATATGATCAATCTATCTTTATTAGTTGGCTATGTACCACAGGCTTTTAAGGTGGCAGTAATTAAACCATTACTTAAAAAGCCATCACTTGACCCAGCTATCTTAGCTAATTATAGGCCAATCTCCAACCTTCCTTTTCTCTCAAAAATTCTTGAAAGGGTAGTTGTAAAACAGCTAACTGATCATCTGCAGAGGAATGGTCTATATGAAGAGTTTCAGTCAGGTTTTAGAATTCATCATAGTACAGAAACAGCATTAGTGAAGGTTACAAATGATCTTCTTATGGCCTCAGACAGTGGACTCATCTCTGTGTTCATTCTGGTAGACCTCAGTGCTGCTTTTGATACTGTTGACCATAAAATTTTATTACAGAGATTAGAGCATGCCATAGGTATTAAAGGCACTGCGCTGCAGTGGTTTGAATCATATTTATCTAACAGATTACAATTTGTTCATGTAAATGGGGAATCTTCTTCACAGACTAAGGTTAATTATGGAGTTCCACAAGGTTCTGTGCTAGGACCAATTTTATTCACTTTATACATGCTTCCCTTAGCCAGTATTATTAGACAGCATTGCTTAAATTTTCATTGTTACGCAGATGATACCCAGCTTTATCTATCCATGAAGCCAGAGGACACACACCAATTAGCTAAACTGCAGGACTGTCTTACAGACATAAAGACATGGATGACCTCTAATTTCCTGCTTTTAAACTCAGATAAAACTGAAGTTATTGTACTTGGCCTCACAAATCTTAGAAACATGGTGTCTAACCAGATCCTTACTCTGGATGGCATTACCCTGACCTCTAGTAATACTGTGAGAAATCTTGGAGTCAATTGTGATCAGGATATGTCATTCAAAGCGCATATTAAACAAATATGTAGGACTGCTTTTTTGCATTTACGCAATATCTCTAAAATTAGAAAGGTCTTGTCTCAGAGTGATGCTGAAAAACTAATTCATGCATTTATTTCCTCTAGGCTGGACTATTGTAATTCATTATTATCAGGTTGTCCTAAAAGTTCCCTGAAAAGCCTTCAGTTAATTCAAAATGCTGCAGCTAGAGTACTAATGGGGACTAGAAGGAGAGAGCATATCTCACCCATATTGGCCTCTCTTCATTGGCTTCCTGTTAATTCTAGAATAGAATTTAAAATTCTTCTTCTTACTTATAAGGTTTTGAATAATCAGGTCCCATCTTATCTTAGGGACCTCATAATACCATATCACCCCAATAGAGCGCTTCGCTCTCAGACTGCAGGCTTACTTGTAGTTCCTAGGGTTTGTAAGAGTAGAATGGGAGGCAGAGCCTTCAGCTTTCAGGCTCCTCTCCTGTGGAACCAGCTCCCAATTCAGATCAGGAAGACAGACACCTTCTTATTTTTAAGATTAGGCTTAAAACGTTTCTTTTTGCTAAAGCTTATAGTTAGGGCTGGATCAGGTGACCCTGAACCATCCCTTAGTTATGCTGCTATAGACTTAAACTGCTGGGGGGTTCCCATGATGCACTGAGTGTTTCTTTCTCTTTTTGCTCTGTATGCACCACTCTGCATTTAATCATTAGTGATTGATCTCTGCTCCCCTCCACAGCATGTCTTTTTCCTGGTTCTCTCCCTCAGCCCCAACCAGTCCCAGCAGAAGACTGCCCCTCCCTGAGCCTGGTTCTGCTGGAGGTTTCTTCCTGTTAAAAGGGAGTTTTTCCTTCCCACTGTCGCCAAGTGCTTGCTCACAGGGGGTCGTTTTGACCGTTGGGGTTTTTACGTAATTATTGTATGGCCTTGCCTTACAATATAAAGCGCCTTGGGGCAACTGTTTGTTGTGATTTGGCGCTATATAAAAAAAATGATTGATTGAAATTGATTGATTGATACTAACCACCAGTAGTACGGTCAATCCCTTGAGTAGTTCCCTGATCATTGTTCTGGTGCTGGTTGAGGTGTGCTACTAGATGTGCTACTGAATGGACTTTCACTAGGTGAGCTATCACTAGGTGTGTCTGTGCTTCCTCTGGCTTGTTGTTCTTGCGGTTCTACTGTGGTTAAGTCCACTGAGTTAATGTGTGAGTCTGATGTCTCTTGTGGCCTCTCTATCTGTCGGTCTGCGTCTCCTGTTATTTCTGAAATGTCACTAAATGGGTCTCTCTCTAGCTCTGAGTCGGCATCTGAGTCTGTTGCTGCTCTATCTGGCAGGGATCCACTACTCTCTGAGGGTGTGCGTTGTCTTTGTTTGATCAGTCTCTGTGAGCGCCTTGGCCGGTGTTCGCCTGGCTGCAGGGAGGCGTGGCCTTCCCTTGGTGCTGTTTCTGGCTGCAGGGAGGCATGGCCTTCCCTCGGTGCTGCTGTAGGGTCCCTGGCTTCTCTCGCTTCCCCCCTTGGCCCGGCGGAACTGCCAAGACGAGCTTGCTGAGGCCGCAGGAGCGCTGGGCCACCAACCCTACAGCAGTGGTTTAAGTGGAACCAAGTGTCCTTACCTTCTACTTTGACTGCTGTTCGCGAGGCAAGAATCACTTTAAAAGGACCTTCTCGACGGGGCTGGTCCCACTTCATCTTGAACTCCTTAACGTAAACCAGATCACCAGGCTGGATGGTCTGATTCTCCGGTGGAATCTCCGCTTCTCTGTCTTCTGTGGCACCTTTGACCTGCAAAAAGATAGTTTTGTGTATTTGGGTTATTGCCTCAGATAATTATGCCATTCATCCTGTAGCTGTTCCAGCGATGGTCCCTCGTATGGTCCTCTCAGGTATGGAATAGGCATCACCCGACCTGTAAGAGCTTCAAATGGTGTTAGATGGGTTAGTCGGTTAGTTTGTGAGCACACTGACAAGAGGGCAAGCGGTAGCACATCCAGCCAAGTTAGTTTGCCATTGCTGTCTGCTATGATCTTTGCTAGTTTGCTTTTTAGGATGCCATTAGCCCGTTCCACTGCCCCATTTGATTGGGGGTGATAGACACACCCAAATTTTTGCTTGATGCCCAATTGTTTGAATGTTTCTTGTGTGACCTTAGCTACAAAGGCCCTGCCGTTGTCAGACGAGATAGTATCTGGAATGCCAAATCTTGGGAAGACGTCTCGACACAAGAACTTGGCTACCATTTTATGGTCTTGATTTGGGGAGGCCACTGCCTCGATCCATTGGCTGAATCTGCATATCACTACCAGAACATATCTTATTCGTTTGACTCGATTGTCGGCTCCCATGTCTATGAAATCCATCATGAGATGTCTAAACGGTCCATCAGGGACCGGAATATGGGCTAGAGGTGCTGTGAATGACTTTCTGACATTGTACTGCACACACACCTCACATTCATTCAACAAACGGTCCACCGTGGCTGCCATAGATGGTGACCACCAGACAGCTTTTAATTTGTTCATAATTTGGGCTCGCGAACAATGATCTGGTCCATGGGCCCAAATGATCGCATGTCGTAATAGATTGGTGGGTAACACAAAATGTCCATGACTACTGCGCCACAGTTTGTCAGCTGGCCCTTGGCTATGTGTCTCAATGGCACCTTGTTTAACCCACATACGCTTTTCTTTTCCACTGGCTCTACTCCGAGCTACTATCAGTGCCTCAAGTGAAACCAGTGGGGCACAATCTTGTATGGTTAATAGGGGAAACATATTTTCCCCTTGTGCTCCTTTTCGTGCTGCATCATCTGCCAGGTTGTTACTTTGAGCTATAATGTTATTATTCTTTTGATGACCTGCACATTTAATGATGGCTACTGCAGATGGTAGTTGGAGGGTTTGTAATAGTTGGGAAATTGCCTCTCCATGTGTGACAGGGGTGCCATCCAAGAATCCCCTCTGTCTCCAGATGTTTGCATGTACATGACATACGCCGTAAGCGTAGGCTGAATCTGTGTAGATGTTAACACGTTGATCTTTAGCTATCTGGCAAGCCACAGTTAAGGCTTTGATTTCTGCCAGTTGGGCTGAACAAGGCTGATCAATTCCCTGAGACTCCAGCAATTCAAAGGTCTCACCATCAGTGTTTAGTTTAACAATACCCATGCCCGCATGCAATCCTGTGGCATCCCTAAAGCATGAGCCATCCACAAACAGAGTTAGATCTGCATCTATGACGTGATTATACAAGTCTTCCCTGGCTCTCAAGAATTTCTCAGTTTCTGCCACACAGTTATGTGGAGTGCCATCTAACGGTGTGGTCAATTTGGTGGCGGGGTTCACTGTGTGACAACGTTGTATTGTTATCTCTGGCGCGGAAAACACGACTTCGTACCCGGTGAGTCTAGCTTGTGTTAGGAAGAAACGTTGGCTGGTCAACAGGGCATGTAGTTGGTGTGACGTGTACAATATTACCGCATGTCCCATGATTATGGATGACGCTTTTTGAAATGCGAAGGTAGCTGCCGCTAGACCCTGATAGCATGGTGGTAATCCCGTTTCAATGTTGTCAAGCTTTGTACTGTAATAGGCCAATGGTTGTTTTCCTTCGTTTGTATCCTGCATTAACACAGCGTAAGCATAACCAGCTTTTTCAGTAACACAAATGAAAAGGTTTTCCATAATCAGGGTTGCCTAAAGCTGGAGCAGTTTGCATGTCTGTCTTTAGGGCCTCAAAAGCTCTAGTTGCCTCATCTGTCCAGATAAGGAGAGCTGCATTGTTTGTTTGACCCGCAGCTCTGATCATAGCACGCAAAGGTGCGGTTTTTATAGCATAGTCACAAATCCATGGCCGACTGTAACCTGCCATCCCAAGGAATGAAAGCATTTGTCCCACTGTTTGTGGTTTGGGAGCCTTGATTACAGCCTCCACTTGGCTTGAGGCTATACATCGTGTAGTCCCACACAACTGCCTCCCCAAGTATTCTGCTTGTTGTTGGCAGAACTGCAGTTTGTCCTTACTTACTTTGTGACCTCCATCCGCCAAAGCATGCAATACAGTTAATGAATCCTTTTCACATTGTTCTTGGGTCTCTGATGCAATGAGGAGATCGTCCATATATTGCACCAATGTGCTGGGTATGTCAAGGTGTTGTAAATCTTCAGCCAGAACTTTGTTAAAGATAGCTGGGGACAGGTTCAGTCCCTGAGGCAGACATGTATACGTTAGCTGTTGTCCCAGAAATGTGAATGCAAACAAATGTTGTGAATTTGGGTGCACGGGTACACTGGAATAGGCTGAACACAAATCAATTACTGTGTACCACTTTGCTTCAGCAGGGATGCTTGATAGTATAGTATGTGGATCAGGAACCACAGGTGCATCCATCTGTACTATTGCGTTGGACGCAGATCATGTACCAGCTGGTACTCTTTGGTATTGTTTTTAGGGATAGGATAGATGGGAGTATTACATGAGCTCTCAGTTTTTAATAAAACTCCTGCTGCCATTAGTCCCTTAATTACTGGTTTTATGCCCTCAATAGCCTGAGGCTTTAATGGATACTGTCTTTGGTGAGGCAGTTTTGCTCCTGGTTTTACTTTTATTTTTACTGGTAGGGCTGTTTTTACCAGTCCTACATCTGTTTTGCTTTTGGACCACACCACTGGTGGTATCTGCTCTAACAGTTTCTCTTGTCGGGCCGATAACACCATCTGTGTCTCTGGTCTAGGATTGAGCTCCACTTTTTGAGCTATAGCCTCATCATTTACTTTTAGGTCAGTTCGGTTAGGTCTGCTTGTCTTTTGAACGATGTACCTGTCGATTTTCTATGTTTTGCCATTCTCTGACTTTTAAAGCTGTCTTTACCATTGGGCCTAGGTCATGAGTTTCGTACTTATCTGAAACTAAAAGGGTCACATGAGGCGTGGCATTTGGCACTTGGTACCATTGCTGTTCAGCTGAACTCAGCTTGACAGAGGCTGCGGCCCCTTGGGGGCCTAAATACATTTCTGTGGTGGTTATGTGAAACAGCTGTTGATTCATCAATGTGTCCTAGCAGCATGCATAGTCAGTTTGTTCTTGTTTAGCATCAAACATCATGGTGACATGCAGAGGTAAATTGGGTGGATGTACTGCTGCATAGTGTTGTTCTGCCCAGGGCTTCCACTTTTCTCACTCCAATTGGAGATTTGAATTTTCTGGTTGTAACTTCAGTACACCATAGGTTGTACGGTTCGGACCTTATCTTCCATGTCCATGAGAACCATAACGTTGGTGAGTGCTTCGTCAGGAAAGTCTATTTGCAACCCTTGATGGGTACACACTATCTTGGTTTGTAGTTTGCATAGAATGTCTCTTCCCAACAGGTTCACAGGTGTATCTCATGAGCATAACACAAGATACACCTGTCTCTGCTCTGCTCCCCTCCACAGCATGTCTTTTTCCTGGTTCTCTCCCTCAGCCCCAACCAGTCCCAGCAGAAGACTGCCCCTCCCTGAACCTGGTTCTGCTGGAGGTTTCTTCCTGTTAAAAGGGAGTTTTTCCTTCCCACTGTCACCAAGTGCTTGCTCACAGGGGATCGTTTTGACCGTTGGGGTTATTCCGTAATTATTGTATGGCTTTGCCTTACAATATAAAATGCCTTGGGGCAACTGTTTGTTGTGATTTGGTGCTATATAAATAAAATTGATTTGATTTGATTTATAACATGGGTGTTTCGTTTTTCCTGCAACTGTTACAGGAAGTGGGCGTGTAAAAGGTATTATTTGAGTTTTCCCAGAGAAGCTGACGGTCTTAATTACAGACCCAGAGAGGGGGAGATGAGCGCCCATTTTCCCTATGCAAGAGTATGTTGCCCCTGTATCCACCATAAAAGGGAAATCTCTGTTTTGAATATTAACAGTGACGGTTGGCTCCTCCTTTGGTATCGCAGAAACAGCCAATGCCACAGTTTCCCCCTCCGGCTTCTCTAGGCCCCCCTATTGGCAATAGGCGGAGGGTCCGACCCAAGGTCGGGCTGGACAGTCTCTCATTCGATGTCCGGGTTGTCCACAGCTCCAACACTCATTGGGAGGTTGATCCCCTGCTGGGGGTGTTGGTCCTGTAGGTGGTCCCGCTTGACTGTTCCTGGGAGCCAAGTTTTGGAATCTGTTTCCAAATGGATTTTGGCAAGGTCCTCTTCGCCACCCCCCTCTGAGACCCTGGAAGTTCCGTGGTTCTCCTCTCCACCCATGACTGTAGGTGGGCCCATTTCTGGGTGTGCCAGTGTTATGGTAATGATGGTGATGCTCCACTGGTGCTGAGGCTCCCCCCGTGGGAGCAGTGTTTCCATTGGGTCCAGTTACTCCTTGGGGGCTCTGTGTAGTTGTTACCACGGGCACCTGTATGGTGGCAGCAGTGTTTGCTGTAGTGCCGATGCCCGCCGGTTCGGAAGGAGTCAGACGGGAGTCAGAAACAGGGGTCATCACAGGAGCTTGGGTCTTTGTTTTTTCTTTCTTTGCTTTGGTCAGTTCTCCCAATTGCATCTGTACCAGTTTTTGCGTCAGGGATCTGGTTGCATCTTCTTCTTTTTGTTTTTCTTTCTTGTAGATTTCGAGGTGGTGACAAACATGTTCAGAATATAAGGCCCAGTTCATTTTTGATAGTCCCACTACTCCATCTAGGGCTTTCTGAACAGCTTCAGGCAGAGCTTTTTTACAGTTATTTTGAACAGGATTTCAGTTGCTGGGGAATGGTTCCATGCATTTCCTGTTTCCTCTGCCCACCTCTTCTGGAACCTGTGCAGGAATTTCTTTGGGCACTCCTCGGGTTTCCACTCCTCATCATCCAACTTAGAGGGGTCCAAGACCTCAGGGTATTTTCTTCTCAGTTCCTCCCACATAGTGTTCCTATAGCGGTTAAAGGGGACTTCATCGTATAGATTAGTGCCCATCATCTGTGCTAGTCCGACCCTTTCTGCTAGTTCTTCAGTGTCATGCTTCCCCATTACATGCATCAGCAAGGCCTTTATGTCACCTAAAGACAAGGTTACCCCTGCAGTGCCTTCCTCTAGGCCGGTTATCCATCTCCCAGCTCCTTGGGTGACGTCTGGCAGTCTGTTGGACAGCCCCACCATGTCCGTCCAACTCCATGGGATGTACACATGATGACCATTTCTAATTACCAGTGGGCACATAGAGTCTTCCTCGTCCTCTACTATCCCTGTGGGAGCTCCATAATTTCTGCCGGATCGAGTGCTACTGACGGTCCCCAGGCGACCCAGTAAGCCATTTATGTCCTGTTCCAGAGCTGTTATTTCTTTGGCTGTACGTTGTTGTCTTTGCCTGAGTCGGGCCTCTCTTGCACTCTCAATGGTGACCTCACCAGAAATCCTCCGGGTGGGTGGCTCTTCAGTGTGGTTCCCTCGATTGGGTGTTGACTGCTGTAATCTCCTTCTTTCCTCGGCGTCCCAGTATTTTTGTCTTCTTTCCTCCACTAGCCGAAGTTGTTCAGCTAGTTCTTCATTATCTTTTCTGGCCAGATCCAGTGTGTTCCTAAACTTCTGGTCCCACTCCGCGGAGCCCATTAGGCCTGAGAGTGTCCAGTCGGCTGACTTATGGTGGGAGGGGATGGTTTTCAGTCGGCCTCTGGACGCAGGTGAAGGTTTCGACCCTCCTTCTTCTTCCTCTTCCAACTCAGCTTCACTGCCATATGTGGCCCCCTCTGTTGACTGGAGTGGGGTGCCACTCCTCCCTGGACTCGGAGGCCTCATGGGATCCATTTGACAGGTTGAGGGCCTGTCTCCTTGTGGTTCTCGGGCCTTTAGTGTCAATGTGAATTTGCCCTCTACATCCATGCCCTGGTCCTCTTCAAGAGTGCCTAGTACAAATTGGCCAGCTGTTTTCCCCATATCATGACGTTTATATAGGGGTGGCTCTGCTTCCCAGCTCGGTGCACTGGCCTTGGTCTCTTTGGATTTTTCCTCTGCCACTTTCTCTTTTCTCTGCTGTAGCTTTTGTGCTTCCTGCTTGAACAGGGCCAAAACTTCTTTTTCTTCAGCTCATTTTTTGTTATTATTCATGTTTTTCTGCTTATCTTTAATTTCTTTTTTCTGTATTTCTACAGCAACTGCTTCACACATAACTGGATCAAATGATCCCTCCAATGGCCATTGCCTGTCCCCATGTGACCTCTTATGCCACTTTCTCATACATCGGTTGGCCTTAATGCGTTTTCCCGGATACCTTCTTAGTACTAAGTCTAGCGGGGTAGTTCCCCGACCTTGGCCTTGAGCGTTACCCAAATAACCCTGGCAAACACTGTGTGAGGTGTGCCTATGGTGTTCCGGTAGTACCTCGGGGACTGTCCTGATCCAGACTAATAGTTTGCCTGCTGTAACACCAGTTTTGTATTTTAAATTCTTAAATGGATTAAATTTCCATCTGTATTTTCCATCTTCTTTTTCTTTAACCAAATATGCAAATTTACCTGTTTCCCACTGAACCTTCCTTGGGACCACAGTCAGAGTAGGGGAATTACTACAGGCAGATCCATGGTTGTGCAATGGGGTCTCCGGTATCCCCCATTGTGGCCAATCTGCACATGGAGCGAGTGGAGAAGACAGCCTTGACGTCGTTCACGGGCATCTCTCCCAGTCACTGGTTCAGATATGTCGATGACACATGGGTTAAAATCAAGCAACAGGAGGTCAAGGACTTTACAGAATACATCAATTCGGTGGACTCCAATATCAAGTTCACACGTGAGGATGCCAGAAACAACCATTTAGCCTTCTTGGACTGTGATGTTACGATTGGAGAGAACAGGCAGCTCCAGACAGAGGTTTACAGAAAACCCACTCACACTGACCAATATCTGCTCTTTGGCTCAAACCACCCCCTTGAACACAAGCTCGGGGTGATCAGGACTCTTCAACACAGAGCCCTACAGGTGCCCACAACTGCAGAGGGAAGGGCAAAAGAGCAACAACTTGTACGGAAAGCCCTCACAGTATGTGGGTACCCATGTTGGTCCCTGGACAAAGTGCAGAAGTCCCAGAAAACAAAGAGACCAGATAGACAGGAGACGGAGACAAGAAGAAGAGGAGTGTCTCTCCCTTATTTAGCAGGAGTAGGGGAAAAACTACAGAGGATCTTCAGACAGCACAAAATCCCAGTTTACTTTAAACCAGTCAACACCTTGAGACAGAAATTAGTTCACCCTAAGGACAGGATCCCTAGTTACAAACAGAGTAATGAAGTGTATCATATCAGATGTCAGGAAAACTGTAATGAACACTACATAGGTGAGACGAAGCAACTTTTACACAAGAGGCTATACCAGCACCGCAGAGAGGTCGCCAGTGGACCTCAGTCTGCAGTTCATCTCCACCTGAAAGACACTAACCACACGTTTGAGGACAAGGAAGTTAAAATCTTAGCCAGAGAGAAGAAATGGTTTGAGAGAGGTGTCAAGGAAGCATTCTTTGTAAAACAGTTGAAACCCAGCCTTAACCGCGGAGCGGGTCTCAGACACACTTTGTCCCCTGTTTACAATGTGGTACTCAGGTCAAAGCAGTTTCAGTCTTTTGTTCATGGTAATGAGTCATTCACGTCATCAGGAGAGAGTCGTCAAGGGAGACATCAGGGGAGGCTTCCGTCCTGTCAAGAGGAGAGTGCTAACTAGAGCACAATAGGTGCTAATTAGAGTTATTGTTTAGTCACTAGCCTATAGCAGTCAGCCTCTCGGTAGGTGGGGTCTGGTTAGGTTAAAAAACTCCAGCTTTTGTTGGCTTCTGGTTTATTCTTCTCTACAAGAGTCAAGACAGAAGTCAGACTACCAGAGCAAGAATTTTAGCTGAGGAAGCTTCTGTGATTTGAAGCGAAACGTCCTCACATCAAGCAACCCAGTCCAGTTGAAGATTCAACCTTCTCTACTATGGAAACCACCTGGACAACTGAGAGCCTACACAGAAACCTTGGACAGGATAAAATGCACAGAGTTTTAAGTTTATTCAAGCACTCAAAACAGAACCCTTGCACAAACCAAGTCCCCTAGAAAGACTGAATATGTTCCAACCGTGCTCATCTTTTTATAGAAAACCCTGCTGGCTTCGCTCCTCCTTTGATATTTTATTTATTTCATTCCCCAAAATGGGTTTCTAATGGAAGCGATCTCTAGTTCACCCTAAGCAGGTGTAAAGCTTAATTATTCCTGTATGACAGTTCCACCATTAAGTTCTGATGGATTTACAACTGTTTTTCATCACTTTCTGCCAGCTGCACCTGGCGTGAGGGCTCATTACTGCTTGGGCGCCAGCCAGCTCTGCTACCAGGTTGGAAAGCACCTGACAGTCTGAGTGACTAATGGGGCACTCATTAGGAGGACACCTGTTAGTTCAACCAGAGGATACACAGTTCAGATGGGGACACTTGATAGTTCAAAAAATGCCTCTACAACATGATCCTGACAGATCATTATTATATGCTTTGGGTTATATCCTGAAGCATAGGCCCATAAATAGAAGCCCCAACACCCATGTCTTGCTGCAGTTGGCCGTGGATCTAGGTTTTGTCCGTTTCGTAAATCCACAGTCAACAGAAGGGTCTCCCCAGAACCCCAATCTTTTCCCTTTGCTAAAGTAATTAAGGATTTGTGATGTTGGACATACTCAGTTGTTGGCCTTATGATCCAATCTGACCCTGTGTAAGCAACCACAGTTCCCCAGGAGGTATCCCGGGTGTCGTTAGTTAAGTAATACTCGTAATTTTAGTATCCTTGAAAAAGTGTCCCTAATGAGATTTGAAATGTATATGACAGATTAGTTGGAATGCATAAAGTTGCTCCAAACCTGTACATCTGCTGTCTGTGACAACTCCCTACTTGCGGCCTTACTTCTCTATCTTCTATCTTTACTTCATGATTCTGTTTGTACATAACCTCATCCCACCAAAAGGCAGATGCCATAATTATAGCAATAATCACCAATATTATCAGCCAAGTGTGCATTTTACACCCTGCTCTGGCAGCAAATCTTTCCATAGCTGGAACAGTTTAAAAACGATATCTCTCCCCTTCTTTTTTTAACAGTTCTATGCTTGGAGAGTAGATGTCTTCTTTCTTTGGTGACGGTTCAGGATTTCAGTTCAGAAGTTCTTGGCTTGGGGACTGAAGGAACCAGGAACTATTTTTATGCTGTTTTTCCTTCAGATGTAATGCATGAATCTGTACTATATCCGTATGTGTAAAGCATGCTGCAGTTGGAAGTACAGTAATATGTTACGCACTTTGTCCTGTTTTTAATGTTTCACGCACACAGGTACACAGGAATGGAAAAGGATTTCCTCGTGTCCTGTTCACAAGGAATTACAGTAAGGAAAATAAGTATTTGAACACCCTGCGGTTTTGCAAGTTCTTCCACTTAGAAATCATGGAAGGGTCTGAAATGTTCATCTTAGGTGCATGTCTACTGTGAGAGACATAATCTAAAAAAAAATTCAGAAATCACAATGTATGATTTTTTAATAATTTATTTGTATGTTACTGCAGCAAATAAGTATTTGATCCTCTGTGAAAATCAATGTTAATATTTGGTACATTAGCCTTTGTTTGCAATTACAGAGGTCAAACATTTCCTGTAGTTTTTCACCAGGTTTGCACACACTGCAGCAGGGATTTTGACCCACTCCTCCATACAGATCTTCATCCAAATCTTTCAGGTTTGGAGTTTCAGCTCCCTCCAAAGATTTTCTATTGAGTTCAGGTCTGGAAACTGGCCAGGCCACTCCAGGACCTTGAAATGCTTCTTACGGAGCCCCTCCTTAGTTGCCCTGGCTGTGTTTGGGGTCATTGTCATGCTGGAAGACCCAGCCATGACCCATCTTTAATGCTCTTACTGAAGGAAGGAGGTTGTTTGCCAAAATCTTGCAATGCATGGCCCCATCCATCCTCCGTTCAATACGCTGTAGTCGTCCTGTCCCCTTTGCAGAAGAGCACCCCCAGAGCACCCCCCGACACCTTTACACGCTGTCTCCTTCATCTGGTTCAGTGTCGTTCAGATATCTTTGCCTTTTGCAGTGGGATAGATGCACCCAAGATGACCTCTCTACAATTTTTACAGCAGTGGGGGTGGTTAGCAGCACTTGGAATGGACCTTCCCACTTTGGAGATGACCAATTCTTTCTCTTAATGGCCTTTATCAGCACCCAATCACCAATCTGGATCGAATTCTCAGTTTCCTGCACAGAAACAGGAGAATCTGGCATCGTGTTAGCGTGTATTACATCTTTGTCGGTCAACACTCGTCTCATGTAATCAACTAATTCCTCATCTTCACTATCAGGCCCCATTATTGCCTGCAAATCTAGCAACTTGTAGGGCCTGCCATACAGGATTTCAACTGGAGTAAAACCAGTTTCTAAACTGGGCGTTATATGCATGTACAACTTTACTAAATCTGGGCAATAAATCAAATTTCTTCCTATTTCGTCCAGGCACTTTTTTAGCCTATTCTTAATTGTGCCATTCGTCCTTTCCACTAAACCTGCACTTTAAGGGTGATAAGCGCAGTGTGTTTTTGCATTTATTCTCAAGTGATCTGTTAAATACTGAATGATTTTATTTACAAAATGTGAGCCGTTATTGCTGTATGTTTCTGGTATACCATGTCTCGGTATTATACCTCTACAAAGAATCATGGCTACCGTCAGAGCATCCGCATGTTTAACAGGGAATATTTCCACCCATTTACTATATGCATCTATCAGCACTGGACAGTATTTCTTTCCCTCACATTGGTTTAATTCAATGAAGTCCATGTGTATTATTTGGAATCCTTAAAATCCTTAGGTCACTGGTTCGAATCAGGCTCGAAGGACCAAGAAAATGTCAGAGTTGAACCTGTTGAAAGGAAACACAACTCAAACATATCACAGAAAATGACCACGCGCAAACACTAAATTTCTTTCCTGCGCAGGAGAGAGCTGACAGCGAGAACCCCTCCCTCACTGTTTCACTACTCAGCTCTGAAGGGCCCACTCCAACTCTTCCTGCTTTTATTGAAGCAAAGACAGATACAGAAAAATGGCATAAAAACATCTTGGAGTCTCAAAGTCTGTTCTCATACAGATATAAGATAATTTTGTGAATTTTCTTACAGAGTCAAAACAAGACTGGCTCCGACTAGCTTTCACAGGGCGTAGTGTTCTTGTTCAAGGTCATTCAGCTAATTAAACGTACTACTATACTCAGTAAGCAAGATTTACACTCTCAGATATTTCTCAAGGCAGCAAGAGAGGATTTTACCGTGTGAAATGCTCAATGGTTCATTTAGAAGGTTCATTAAGAAAGTAAAATCACACAAACGTACATGTATATGAAAAATCAGGATAGAGACATTATAACTGGTAACATCTATTTACAATAATTTCTGACAATAGTGGAGTGGAACAGCAATTTTAGCTGCAGTTTGCCAGAAGGCACATGGGAGAATCCAAAGATATGAGCAGAAGTGTGTCAGTGTCCAAATACTTATAGACCACACTGTCCAACACATTTATCAAATGTGAGCAGAACATTCAGAGGATTGACTCATAATGTTTTAATATAATTAAGGTCTTCTTTTTTATTTTATTTAATTTTTTTGCTCTCTCATGGCAGAGCTCTGGTGTAAAATAGGAAACGTGGAAAAAAAAACTGGTTTAGGAGCATTAACCTCGTAAACTTGTATTTATCAAACATTAATATGTCACATGCTGTTTGCACCTTAAACAGTTAACATCTTAGAAGTTGGCTAAACACTATCATTACTGTAACCACCAGCTGATCATTTTTCTGTTTCTCTCACGTTTTTCCACCACACCACCTTATTTTCAGGCCCTGTGGCCTCCAATCTGTCCAGCAGGCCGGCTTTAGAGGATTCAGGCCTTTATTTGTTTAGTTGTTTGTACTCAGCTGGAGCAGATCACGTGAGCTGTTCTGTTTTAACTGGGACCTGGGATGTTTAGAGCATCTTCCATAAGTCAGCTTACGGCCAAAGGTACTGTAGAAAACTGCTGCTGGTGGTCTCACCCTCATAACAAAGCTGCAACAACAATAACAAGATTTTCTTTTTTTTTTTTTTTGGAACAAGTGTTTATTATTCAACTTCATTTAAAGCTTTACAACGTATAATGTTCACTTATATAACACAGAACAGAGCACACACACCCACGCAAAAAAAAAAAAAAAAAAACTGAACAAGAATCAGAACAGAGAAAACCTTGGCAAATTTGTACATTTCAAATTGTTACTTTTGGTATCTAATGTATAGTATTTATAGTGTTGGAAAGAGTATATACATTTCCTTCTTTTTCTGCTCTACTCCACCTCACAATCTGTATTTATATCCAGTCATAATATGTCATCAGTGGTTTCCATCTCTTTCTAAATAGGTCCATAGTGAGATTTAATCTTGCTGTTATTTTCTCCATTTTGTAAACATCCAACATCCTATCTTTCCAATGATTTGTTGTAGGTGGATCAGGTTTATACCAAAATATAGTTATCATTTTCTTAGCCACCAGTATCATTATCTTGAAAAGATACAGTTTTTCTTTAGCTAGTAAGTCCCCCGGGAGCAATCCAAAAACAAAAACAAGGGGGTTCCAGTCAATATAGATTTGTAGAATATTTTTGAAATTAATTCCTTGATTCCCTCCCAAAATATTTTAAGTTTTGGACAATCCCAGAAAATATGAGTGTGATCGCCAATTTGTCCACAGTTTCTCCAGCATAAGTTTGTTTTTGATTTATTAAATTTGAAAGTGGTAGCAGGTGTCTTAAAATATCTAGTGTTTATTTTCCATAAAAACTCTTTCCATGTTGGGCTATTTGTCAGTTTGTGTCCACCTTCACAAATTTGTTCCCATTCTTGATCTTCAATTATTATGTTCATTTCCAATTCACACTTTTCTTTTATCTCTAAAGAGTTCTCCGACATATTTCTTTGTAGACTTTTGTATAGATTTGATATCATTTTATCATATTGTTTATGCTTGAGTGTATTAATGAATAGCATTTCCAAATGTGTAGGTTGTTTATTAAGAAGAGACCATTCTTTATGGGACATTAAATAACTTCTCAATTGCAGGAATCTATAAAAATCTATTGATGTTAAGCCATATTTTTCCTGGCATTGACTAAATGATCCTAGTATCTCCCCTTTAAATAAATCATTAATGAAAATTAAATTCTTATTTTCCCAGTTTTTGAACCTCTGATCTTGTTGCCCTGGTATGAAATCTAAAATATCTGTAATTTTCATGGCTCTGGATATTGACTGGGGGGCTTTAATCTTTTTCCTAACAGTATTTAGAACTCTGTGAGTGCACTTCATGTAATTATTTGAGATTTTAAATTTGTTCTATATCTCATTTGAGCAGAATATTAAAGATTGTAATGGGATTTTGGGACAATAACTTTGTTCTAATGTCAGCCATTGCATTTCTTTGTTTTGTTTTAACCATTCCATTGCTCCATTTAGTTGTGCTGCCCAGTAGTATAACTTCAAATTTGGTAAATTAAGACCTCCACAAGCTTTACTGCTGGACAGTAAAGAGAATTTGATTCCAGCCTTTCTTTTTTGCCATATAAATGTAGAAATTATTTTTTGCATTTTATTAAATTCGGTTTCTGGGATCCAGATAGGGATAGATGAAAATAAATATAACAGCCTGGGAACAATATTCATTCTAATTGTTTCAATCCTCCTGAAGAGGGAAAGAGGTAAAATTGTCCACCTGTCTAAATCTTTTTGAATTTGATCGAGTAGTTTTCCATAATTTTCTTTGTATAATTGGGAACTATCTTTGGTAATATTTATTCCCAAGTATCAAAAACCATTGTGTGACCAATTGAATTTAACTTTTTTAGAGAGTTCTATAGGCCAATTCCCTGTTAACATCATTGCTTCAGATTTCGATTCATTTATTTTATATCCCGAAATGATGCTAAAGTCATGTAAACAGTCTAGAAGTTTTGGTATTGAGGTCATTGGGTCTCTAATGTATAGTATTATGTCATCTGCATATAGTGACAGTTTGTGGGTCCTTATATGATCTGGTATACCTAGAATTGAATCAATAACAAGATTTATGGTAGATCAAATTCTCCTCCACTGGCACTACTTATATGCTAACGTCAGCTTTCTGCTTGCTCATTAAAACTTTGAGGTCTATAGACTCACTGATGCATCCAACATGTCTATTAATAAATCAGCAATGGAATGTCACAGCAACTTCCTTTGACCACTTCCTGAAACTACAGAGTGTCACCTCTTGTTTCAGTCAGTGTACTGAGAACATGCTCCTTTAGAGCGCACTGTCACCCTGTTCAGGAGGCAGACAAATTTATACTGCCACTAAACACTCATAAATGCTAAAAAATAACAAAACCATCCTGTCAGCCAGAAAAAAACCTTTTACATGTTAAGTCCTACAGATAAATCATACCAACATAAAAAAAAGTGTATGAGCTATTTTCTTTTTCTAGGATCTACAAGCTCCCCCACCCCTCCCCAATGGAGCGAGTGGGCATTTTTTTGTGAGGGACCTTCCAATTTTCTTTCAAAGACATATTTACGTACATTTCTGCATAGAAGGAAGACAGAAAAGATCTAGTTGGAAATGATGAGTGATTTCATTTTTCATTATTTATACTGATATACAATTTCCTTTATATATTACATTACTTTTGTGAGCCAAAGACTTTGATAAACTCATTTCTAGGAACAAAACAAAACAAAACAAAACAAATAGTTCATCCATATGATCAAAGATGTATTTTCAATAAAGATTTGAAGAATTTTCTGAAAATACATTTCAGTTTTTTTCAAATTTACAGCCAAAATATTTCAACATGCAGTATTTTAGACATGTATGTGCCACATATTATGAAAGATGAGATTCTTCTGGACATTGCGATATGCAATACATGGGCATTATACTAAAAAAGTACCTTAAAAAGAGAATAGCTGAAGATATGAAAAACATACTCTGAGACCTCAGAGGGCTTAAGACCCAAAGTACTTGTATATTGCAAGAAATTTTAAAACTTTTTTAGTAGACATCAGGGCATTACATTAAACTGCATCCAGGACTATGTAGGCGGTCCTCCAGTCTGTGAATAGCTCCACTTGGGGGTTGGTGGTGGAATTTGCACTTCAACTACTGTTGAAACTTTCACAGTAAAAACTCTTACTTCTGCACTCAGTGGGAGTAACTGTGTTCTGTCTTCCTTTGGAGAATGACATGCATATGAAGGGAATTGGTGGGGGGGCTCTAGAAAAGAAGAAACTACCAGAGAGCATCAGTGGTCTTGTCCCTGGAGGCTGGCATCTGGTACAGGACTAAGGCTGTCCACTGTACAGCAGCACCCAGGCCTAAACTGGAGGTACCTCATGTGAGTAAACACCCTTTCTGTCAGCACAGATGACCTTCTTACACCTTGGAAAGCTCTACATGGCAGTGGCATTGCTGTCTGGATATTGCCTGATCACAGTGAGTGGATATACTGGAACTCCAAGGAGATGCTCATTATACCTAGATGCAACAGTTAGATGGTTGAGTCAGGAAGTGGGGGGGGTCACCCACTCGACTGCCTGGGTGGTTACCAATTGGGACCAATGAGTGTTCTATAGTGTGGTTCATGCAGGGACCCACAAGAAGAGAAAATTGCTACATTTGTGAAGTGATTAAAATTTCCATCATTTATGAGTCATATGCAATATACACAACTCATTTGGTGATTGATAAGAATCTCATATTTTTCTAACAGCACAGTAACAATATAAGTGTACAAAGAACAAAAGAGTGTTGCACAACTACACACTATCTACTTTCATGTAGGAGGTGGTTGTTGATATCAGAGGCTGCAGGATGAAGTCTGGAGTCCAAAGGTTATGGGACTCAGTCGCATTTAATAGGCTGTAAACCTCTGTGACGGGTGGAGACCGGATTAAATCTGCACTCTAAATCATATATACACACACCTATTTGTGCATGTCTAAAAAGAACGACATTTGCTCACAGACAGGTTTATCCTGTAGGCCAACATGAAAAATGTTTCCACTGTCAGAACACCACAGAAAACCTGTTATTCATAACCAGCTCCATTCACAACACAAGCAGAAGAAATGTGCAATAGTCCCAGCCAGTCAAGTCTGGGAGCAAGTGCTGGTGCCGTGCTTCATTGCATCCATCTGCTACAGCCATGTGAAAAGTGGGCATCCCTTTGTCTTGTCCAGCTACTCAACACTCAGGAACCTGTGTGCTGGATCATGCCCAGATGAACTGTTACATCTTGAGCAAAGTCAAACAGGACCCCAATATGCAGGCAGTCAGAAGACAAAATGTAAGTTGCAAAAACCACTGTGATTTTAATGATCGACTTGTGAACAAACAATCCAACAGAATGATGTGCGAGGACAGGAAAACAGAGTCCAAACAAAAACACAGGGCAGAGTCCAAACAGGGTGGACAAAAGAATAAACAAAACGAACACCGGATGAAAAACAAAGAGGGGGACTATAACGTAAAGTACTTACACTTCGAGACAGTAGGTGAGACCAACGTTAACATAGATGACAACGTTATACTACGTTAAACTGCAGCGATCACTTCATAACTTTCCTCACAAACAAAATTGCCCAAGTTGCTAGACTCCACATTCCCACCCATCACCTAGTCCATGCAAGCATCAAATGGAGGAGGATAGAGAACACATCCCTCATTAACACCAGAATTCCCTGCCCAGAAGCCAGAGACCATCCCGTGCCACACAGCACCTTTATATAGGTTTAAACAGAATATGTTAGTATTTATGAGAAAAATTACACAAACAAAAAACCCAACTGATTAAATTGACCTAATTGCATTTTAAGCTTGTTTATGTGCGAGTATGTTGAGTATTGATCTCACAGTACTTTTTAAAATCACAGTTTTATGTTCTTGTCGTCATTTTAGTGTTTCATGTTCTTATATGTTTTACCTTCTATCAAGACTGGTAAACGGGTGTGACAGGATGCAAATGCTGGACTTGGACTCAAGGCTCAAGGCAAAAGCAGTTTAATTGGGCAAAACACAGGGTCTGGTACATGGGTAAGCAATCCAACAAGGCAAACAAGAGCAAGAACATCAGGCAGGTGCGTGGTCGAAAATACAAGAACACGGGAAGCAATCAGGTCGAGAACAAGACAAAGAAGGCTGGAGAGAAGGCATATAGCGCATCAATCTGGCGAGGTAACAGGGCAAAAAGAGGATCTTAAATACACCCAAGTGATGAGGTGTAGATTGGGAGCAAGTGTGCTTGGTACTCACCAGAATGAGGGGGTGGCCAGGGAGAGGGAAACACCCACCACCAAGAGACAGGAGATACAACCAAGAGAGACAGGGACAGTAAAACCCAAGCAGGGAAAAACCCAGACAAGAGAATAAGACTACACAGAAGCAAACATAGCAAAAGCATGAAAACAAAACCAGGCAGAACCTCACATCCTGTCACCTTCTGCATTGTCTTTATGTTGTATATATTAAAACATGTTTCTTTACTGCAATTCTGCAGAGCTGAAGGCAAATATCCCAACAAGAACAATCAAAGAACACATTCTTGAGTCAGACAGCAAAAATCATAGTCCTTGCTCTACAACCCCAATTCCAATTAAGTTGGGACATTGTGTGAAATGTAAATAAAAACAGAATACAATGATTTGTAAATCCTCTTCAACCTAGCTCTTCAAGCTTTCCTTCTAACAACACTCAATAAGCGTTTGGGAACTGAGGAAGCTAATTGTGAGTGTCATGATTGGGTATAAAAGGAGCATCCCCAAAAGGCTCAGCCATTCACAAGCAAAGATGGGGCGAGGATCACCACTTTGTGAACAACTGCATGAAAAAAAATAGTCCAACAGTTTAAGAACAATGTTTCTCAACATTCAATTGCAAGGAATTTAGGGATTCCATCATCTACAGTCGATAATATAATCAGAAGATTCAGAGAATCTGGAGAACTTTCTACACCTAAGCTGCAAGGCCGAAAACCAACATTGAATGCCCGTGACCTTCGATCCCTCAGGCGGCACTGCATTAAAAACTGATATCATTGTGTAAAGGATGTTACTGCGTGAGCTCAGGAACACTTTAGAAAACCATTGTGAGTTAACACAGTTCGTCGCTACATCTACAACTGCAAGTTAAAACTCTAACATGCAAAGCAAAAGCCATACATCAACAACATCCAGAAATGCTGCCGCCTTCTCTGGGCAGGAGCTCATTTGAAATGGACAGATGCAAAGTGGAAAAGTGTGCTGTGGTCTGATGAGTCCACATTTCAAATTGTTTTTGGAAATCATGGACGTTGTGTCCTCCGGACAAAAGAGGAATAAGACCATCCAGACTGTTACCAGCGCAAAGTTCAAAAGCCAGCATCTGTGATGGTATGGGGGGGTGTGCCCATGCCATAGGCAACTTACACATCTGTGATGGCACCATCAATGCTGAAAGGTATATCCAGGTTTTGGAGCAACACATGCTGCCATCCAAGCAACATCTTTTTCAGGGACGTCCCTGCTTATTTCAGCAAGACAATGCCAAGCCACATTCTGCACGTGTTACAACAGCGTGGCTTCATGGTAAAAGAGTGCGGGTACTAGACTGGCCTACCTGCAGTCCAGATCTGTCACCCATTGAAAATGTGTGGCGCATTATGAAGTGCAAAATATGACAACAGAGACCCCGGACTGTTGAACAACTGAAGTCATACATCAAGCAAGAATGGGAAAGAATTCCACCTACAAAGCTTCAACAATTAGTGTCCTCAGTTCCCAAATGCTTATTGAGTGTTGTTAGAAGGAAAGGTGATGTAACACAGTGGTAAACATACCACTGTCCCAGCTTTTTGGAAACGTGTTGCAGGCATCCATTTCAAAATGAGCAAATATTTGCACAAAAACAGTAAAGTTTATCAGTTTGAACATTAAATATCTTGTCTTTGTGGTGTATTCAGTTGAATATAGGATGAAGAGGATTTGCAAATCATTGTATTCTGTTTTTATTTACATTTTACACAACTTCACAACTTCATTGGAATTGGGGTTGTACAGTCATCCTCACTTTCAGCTAAACTGGACTGCATTTGGAGTTTGTAGGTGTTTATTCCAAATAACTGCTGCACAAACTCTAAATGCTGCTCCCAATGTTTGGATCTGGCTCAGGGAACAGGACCAGGTGACGTAAGAGGTCTGGAGAATTCACAACACAGAGACAGTTCTGGTATATACAGTATTTTGGCCCCAAACCATTTCGTACTTCGTAAAGCAGCAGCTTGTTTTTTTTCCCCAAGTCTGGTCTGGACATGAATACTTGAACTTTGTTTGTTTTTACAGATATACTTCTTGATTTACATTATTATTATTGCTGTTGATAATAATAATAATGTCTGTAGGTGTCAAAAGTGTAGTGTAATTAATTGAGCTACTTTAGGAAGACTTTAATGCTAATACTTAATTAAAAAATACAAAAGTAACACTTTTAATACATGCCATTTACTTGCAATAGAGTATTTCTGCAGTGTGATATTTCTTGTGATTTCACAAAGGCAAACTAGAACCCAAAATGCAGGCAGTAAAGAGTCAGATGGTAAATTGGAAACCAAGGTGATTTAATGACAAAGGTGACATGAAGGAATGAGGGTAAAAGAGTCTAAACAAAAACTTGACAAAGGAATCCATTCATGGTGTATACCAGGAATGAAGAAACATAAACTGAATACAGCAGCCAACAAAAGGTGACAATCCAGTCATAAGGTACGTATAAAATGCAGGAGGGAGAAATGTGAGATCAATATAAAGGAACCAGCAAAAACACAAGGGCAATCTCAGAGTTAAATACACACTGGTGAGGACACAAACGGATGACAGGTGAGGGAAAAATAATCAACCACACCTAGTGAAGAAAACACAGGAAGAAATTATCTCAAACATATAAGCTCAGTCAGACCACCAAATAAAACAGGAAGAACAAACTGCAGTTGATCCCAAAACAAAACTATGATTAAAATAAACCCAGGGATAAGACATAATAACAAAGCAAACTAAATTGCAGAACAGTGACGAAATAACCCAAGACTAAAACAGGTACAGACAGTCATAAAGACGAAAGCTTACAGGGACTTAGACAAAGACAACACTAGAAACAGTTACCAGAGGGAGTCAGAGGGCAAGGACCAAAACAAAAATAAATCCCCAAATGCAAAACCAAAGACAGGCACAAGGGGAGGCAGCCAAGACCAAAGACAGAGGACTAAATGCACCAAATCAATGTGCAGATCCATACGATGATCAAAATTAGCAAGAATTTAAAAGTCTTCCCTGCTGTTTGGTGCTTGACTATTGTTTTATCTTCAAATTTACAGTGTGAAAATGATCTCCATGCTTCATAACCTGGGTTGCTGTTAAATTCACTCATTGCCGTTACCCCCGAGTGAGCTGGTACAAGTAAAAACTGACATAATTCTACATATAAGAATTAAATCTTGACTTTTGCAGCCAGTTCTATTTATACAGGCCAAGAGATAGATACAGGAACATTTCCAAGTCACTCACTATATATTGGACTTGATTTACTAGAGTGAAGTGGATGAGAGTCTATGACTTCTTCCCCTGGGATGGGATCAGTACTCCCTAAACACTGGTTCCCATTTCCAGCTGAGTGGACTGGGACAATGATGGTGAAGTGTCCAAGGACACAGACGGTTAGCTAGAAGCACAAACCTGGAGTCCAACCTCGTCTATAATGGTCATCCAACTCCTATACCGTGGAACCCACCTGCTCTGCAGACAGTGGGAGTGGATGTTCCAAAAGGAAATTCAACGGGTTAAGAGGTCAAGACACCCATGACTAGAGGTGGGCGATACCGGGAATTTTGGTATTGATCCGATACCAAGTAAATACAGGCCCAGTATCGCCAATATTGATACCCATACTTTTTCATACCCATACTTTACTTTTTCCGCCCACCTCTACCCATGACTCCTGAATGAAGGTAATCCCTAAATGGCGAACACAATATTATTGTTAAACCCCTTGAATTAAGCCTAAAAGTCCACATGAGGAGTAGATCTTGATGTGACACTGCCCAGATACTTGTGCCAATATATATATTTTAAATTTATGCGGCATTTAATGTCTTAATAATGAATCTGTTCAAATCATTTTAAATAAATTACTAATGTATGGGAGGTGATGGTCTAGTGGTTAAGGTGTTGGGCTTGAGACCAGAAAATCCTGGGTTCAAATCCCCGCCTGACTGGAAAATCACTAAGGGCCCTTGGGCAAGGTCTTTAATCCCCTATTGCTGCCGGTGTGTAGTGAGCACCTTGTATGGCAGCACCCTGACATTGGGGTGAATGTGAGGCATTAAAGCGCTTTGAGCGTCTCATGCAGATGGAAAAGTGCTATATAAATGCAGTCCATTTAATGTTTTTTTTCTTTTTTCTCCCTTTGCTTACTTATGAACCTACCGATACACACACATACACACACAGATATATATATATATATATATATATATATATATATATATATATATATATATATATATATATATATATATATAAACAAAAAAAACCAAATTTTTTTTTATTATTTTATTAAAAGTAAATGCTGTATAAATTTGATATATATAAATTTATACAGCATTTACTTTTAATAAAATAATAAAAAATGTTTTGTTTTTTTTCTCCGTTTTTCTCCGTTTGTTTTGTTTTAACAGAATCTTATGAAGCTGATGAATCAAATAAATCAATTTTAATAAATTAATCAGGTTTTTTTTTTCCTCCCTTTGCTTACTTATGAACCTGCCGATATATATATATATATATATATATATATATATATATATATATATATATATATATATATAATTTATACAGCAATTAATTTTAATAAAATACTAATGTTTTTTTGTTTGTTTTTTCTCCCTTTGTTTTGTTTTGTTAACAGAATCGTATGAAGCTGATAAATCAAATAAATAAATCGGATCGAAAAAAAATCTGTACTCCCCGCGTTTGGACCTTTGGAAGCAAATGTTTAGATGTGTTTTAATCAAAACTGCAATATTTACAGCCGCCCAATGTGACGTCGTCGTTTGACCACGCCCACAGGCTGTGATCATCAAACGTGCTCCTCTGTGCCGCCTTTTTTCTGCTAGTGACAAGTTTTACTTCACCTTTTTTTTCCTCTCACTTCGTCATACGTTCTATTTGTGCTTCAGCTGTTTTAAACATCAGGTAACTCCACACATACGACAGTAATTTAATGGTTTCGCTTTTTCAGTTTATTTCCGGGCTGCTGATGTTGTGCTTTACGGTTTAGGTGTAGTTTAAAAAAAAAAAAAAAAAAAACCTTTATTTATAAAGTTACGTGTTTTCTTACATCCGGACACGTTTTATAATTTAGCTCACGTAGTACTTAATATATTTACTGTACCTCCTGTTTTTATTATGCAAGTTAAAGGCAAACTCCTTTTATATGGTCTTTAAAAATACGCGGTTGTGCATCATGAGAGGTTTGAAATCGTGCAGCATCAAACTACGGAAACTGATTTCAGTGCATTAAAGTGCGCGCGCATCACCAAATAGAGGTGCATCTCAGAATATTAAAATATCGAAGTGGATATTTTGCCTTGCCATTGTGCTCATTTACCTTGCTGCTTTTTCCACTGTAATATTATTGCTAGTCTTAATGACAATATATATGATTTTTACTAACATTTTATTACAAATAGATATAAAGGCATTCAGAGTTTTATGACTTTTGACCCTCAGTCAGGGTAAAAAGTACCTCCTCCATCCCCCCCAACCACACTGTTAAAATTTAAATGCCGCCTGTGACCACCATGTACATATCATATTAAACAACACTGCAAGTATATATACATACAGTGAGGAAAATAAGTATTCGAACACCCTGTGATTTTGCAAGTTCTCCCACTTAGAAATCATGGAGGGGTCTGAAATTTTCATCTTAGGTGCATGTTCACTGTGAGAGACATAATCTAAAAAAAAAAAAAATCTGGAAATCACAATGTATGATTTTTTTAATAATTTATTTGTATGTTACTGCTGCAAATAAGTATTTGAACACCTGTGAAAATCAATGTTAATATTTGGTACAGTAGCCTTTGTTTGCAATTACAGAGGTCAAATGTTTCCTGTAGTTTTTCACCAGGTTTGCACACACTGCAGCAGGGATTTTGGTCCACTCCTCCATACAAATCTTCTCTAGATCTTTCAGGTTTTGAGTTTCAGCACCCTCCAAAGATTTTCTCTTGAGTTCAGGTCTGGAGACTGGCCAGGCCACTCCAGGACCTTGAAATGCTTCTTACGGAGCCCCTCCTTAGTTGCCCTGGCTGTGTGTTTGGGGTCATTGTCATGCTGGAAGACCCAGCCATGACCCATCTTCAATGCTCTTACCGAAGGAAGGAGGTTGTTTGCTAGAATCTCTCAATACATGACCCCATCCATCCTCCCTTCAATACGGTGCAGTCGTCCTGTACCCTTTGCAGAAGAGCACCCCCAGAGTATGATGTTTCCTCCCCCATGCTTCACGGTTGGGATGGTTTTCTTGGGGTTGTTCTCATCCTCTAAACATGGTAAGTGGAGTTGATTCCAAAACGCTGTATTCTGGTCTCATCTGACCACATAACCTTCTCCCATGCCTCCTCTGGATCATCCAGATGGTCACTGGTGAACTTCAAACGGGCCTGGACATGTGCTGGCTTGAGCAGAGGGACCTTGCTGCCCTGCAGGATTTTAAACCATGACAGCATCATGTGTTACTAATGTAATCTTTGTGACACTGGTCCCAGCTCTCTTCATGTCATTGACCAGGTCCTCCTGTGTAGTTCTGAGCTTTCTCAGAATCATCCTTACCCAACAAAGTGAGATCTTGCATGGAATCCCAGACCGAGGGAGATTGACAGTCATCTTCTGTTTCTTCCACTTTCTAATAAATAATCATAACAGTTGTTGTCTTCTACCAAGCTGCTTGCCTGTTGTCCTGTAGTCCATCCCAGCCTTGTGCAGGTCTACAGTTTTGTCCCTGGTGTCCTTAGACAGATCTTTGGTCTTGGCTATGGTGGACAGGTTGGAGTGTGATTGATTGAGTGTGTGAACAGGTGTCTTTTATACAGGTAACAGGTTCAAACAGGTGCAATTAATACAGGTAAAGAGTGCAGAATAAGAGGGCTTCTTAAAGAAAAATTAACAGGTCTGTGAGAGACAGAATTTTTGCTGGTTGGTAGGTGTTCAAATACTTATTTGCAGCAGTAACATACAAATAAATTATTAAAAAATCATACATTGTGATTTCTGGATTTTTTTTTTAGATTATATCTCTCACAGTGGACATGCACCTAAGATGAAAATTTCAGACCCCTCCATGATTTCTAAGTGGGAGAACTTGCAAAACCGCAGGGTGTTCAAATACTTATTTTCCTCACTGTAAATATATTTAAACATTTTTGTTTCCGTATCTGTATGCATGTGAACGCAGCTTAATGAAAAGAACTTATGTCGTTGAGTTATAGTCTCAGTATATCGATATTAAATTGCAACATAATGACTTTAAAATAGACTTTTATTGTACATAATTACATTAAGACTCTTGTACAGTTCATTTTAGTATTTGAGAATTTGTTTTTGTAGTTGGTGCAGTTGATGGTGAAGCACTGGCTGCTTTTTTTCCTCTCATTTCGCTTCTGTTTAACAGGTGCCTTAACTGGCTCGAGGCGCTCTGTCCACCCTTAGTAATGGCCGCCGTGCGGCATGCCACTAGTCACATGACATCCATTCCAGGTCTCTATTTCCATGTGGCAGACACGCACCTAGCACTATTTGACTGGATCTCCTCGCTGATTGGCTAGTTCAAATGACATCATCGAAGAGTTTACTTCAACATGGTGGCGCCTTCGGCATTGAGTGTTGGTGCTAATTTTTCATCTTTTAATGCCGTTTTTGGGTGCCATGAAGTCGGAGGGATTCTATGCCGTTTTGGGTGCCAGAAAGGCGTTTGAATCGGAACAGAAAATCACCAACTGGGGGAGGGATTCTATACCATTTTGGGTGCCATCGTTAAAAGCAGCTCAAAAACGCGGCATACGCGTGGCCGAAATTATTTCCACCATGTGGCGAAAATGATTTTCACCAGCATTTTTTGCCACGCGGTGGAAATTATTTCAGGCACGGTGGAAGTCTTGGTCTTGGTAATTTTCTCTGTCGGACAGGAATGATAAACTTATTTTTTTATTTGGCCTTAAGTGGCCTCATTTTGTGTAGCTAACATGATAAAACATTCAAAATGTCACGGTAAACAGAAATACAGAAGTCCACATCGGCACGTGTGTTTATCCTGTTTTTTCTCTGTCAGTGTCAAGTCTGCAAAACCTTCAGTCAGTCCACTCCTGAAAATAGTGAATGGTAAAATATGCCAATTTTCAATAATGAAAATCACCAATATCGAGCTGCTATCATGAATGTGAAATAAGGAGATCTTAAACTCCGATCGCCTTTAAGTTTCCGCCCGACCGTGGTTGTTCTGTCCCGTCCGTCATGAATAAATTTAGACGGCCCGTTGCGCCATTTTGCTAGTGCCGCGTATGGCGAAATATCGTCCAGTTCAACTTTACCGAGGGCACCGCCATGTTGAAATAAACTCTTCAATGACATCATTTGAACTAGCCAATCGGCGAGGAGATCTGGTCAAATAGCGCTAGGTGCATTTGCCGTATCCAGCAAAATATCCACTGCCTTAAAATATTGTGGGAAAAGTTAAATATTTTTTGTCAGGTATTTCATAATGTGACGAAAAATGTACATATTCTAGACTCATGTCATACGTATAAACTAAAATGGTTCAAGCATATTTTTTTTTTATTTTAAGAATTACAGCCTATAAAAAACCGTAGAAAACTTTTCTCAAAAAAATTGAATATTTCATAAAATCAACCTAAAAAAGCACTTGTAATGCAGAAATTATTTATGCACATTATTTACTTTGTGTGTTTTTAGGAATCCGCTAGCTTAGCGCAGCTACTAGCTCTTAGCCCGTTTAGCATGGCGGCTTCTCCTGTCTCTCCCGCACTTTTCTGCTCTGGGTGTGAAATGTTTAGTTATTCCTCGGCCTCCTTTAGCAGTAATGGTACTTGTAATAAGTGTAGCTTATTCGTAGCTTTGGAGGCCAGGCTTGGCGAATTGGAGACTCGGCTCCGCACCTTGGAAAATCCTACAGCTAGCCAGGCCCCTGTAGTCGGTGCGGACCAAGGTAGCTTAGCCGCCGTTAGTTCCCCTCCGGCAGATCCCGAGCAGCCGGGAAAGCAGGCTGACTGGGTGACTGTGAGGAGCAAGCGTAGTCCTAAACAGAAGCCCCTTGTACACCGCCAACCCGTTCACATCTCTAACCGTTTTTCCCCACTCGGCGTCACACCCGCCGAGGAACAAACTCTGATTATTGGCGACTCTGTTTTGAGAAATGTGAAGTTAGTGACACCAGCAACCATAGTCAATTGTCTTCCGGGGGCCAGAGCAGGCGACATTGAAGGAAATTTGAAACTGCTGGCTAAGGCTAAGCGTAAATTTGGTAAGATTGTAATTCACGTCGGCAGTAATGACACCCGGTTACGCCAATCGGAGGTCACTAAAATTAACATTGAATCGGTGTGTAACTTTGCAAAAACAATGTCGGACTCTGTAGTTTTCTCTGGGCCCCTCCCCAATCGGACCGGGAGTGACATGTTTAGCTGCATGTTCTCCCTGAATTGCTGGCTGTCTGAGTGGTGTCCAAAAAATGAGGTGGGCTTCATAGATAATTGGCAAAGCTTCTGGGAAAAACCTGGTCTTGTTAGGAGAGACGGCATCCATCCCACTTTGGATGGAGCAGCTCTCATTTCTAGAAATCTGGCTAATTTTCTTAAATCCTCCAAACCGTGACTATCCAGGGTTGGGACCAGGAAGCAGAGTTGTAGTCTTACACACCTCCCTGCAGCTTCTCTCCCCCTGCCATCCCCTCATTACCCCATCCCCGTAGAGACGGTGCCTGCTGCCAGACCACCAATCACCAACAAAAATCTATTTAAGCATAAAAATTCAAAAAGAAAAAATAATATAGCACCTTCAACTGCACCACAGACTAAAACAGTTAAATGTGGTCTATTAAACATTAGATCTCTCTCTTCGAAGTCCCTGTTAATAAATGATATAATAATTGATCAACATATTGATTTATTCTGCCTTACAGAAACCTGGTTACAGCAGGATGAATATGTTAGTTTAAATGAGTCAACACCCCCGAGTCACACTAACTGCCAGAACGCTCATAGCACGGGCCGAGGTGGAGGATTAGCAGCAATCTTCCACTCCAGCTTATTAATTAATCAAAAACCCAGACAGAGCTTTAATTCATTTGAAAGCTTGTCTCTTAGTCTTGTCCATCCAAATTGGAAGTCCCAAAAACCAGTTTTATTTGTTGTTATCTATCGTCCACCTGGTCGTTACTGTGAGTTTCTCTGTGAATTTTCGGACCTTTTGTCTGATTTAGTGCTTAGCTCAGATAAGATCATTATAGTGGGCGATTTTAACATCCACACAGATGCTGAGAATGACATCCTCAACACTGCATTTAATCTATTGTTAGACTCGATTGGCTTTGCTCAAAATGTAAATGAGTCCACCCATCACTTTAATCATACCTTAGATCTTGTTCTGACTTATGGTATGGAAATTGAAGATTTAACAGTATTCCCTGAAAACCCCCTTCTGTCTGATCATTTCTTAATAACATTTACATTTACTCTGATGGACTACCCAGCAGTGGGGAATAAGTTTCATTACAGTAGAAATCTTTCAGAAAGCGCTGTAACTAGGTGTAAGGATATGATTCATTCTTTATGTTCTCCAATGCCATATACCAACACAGGGCAGAGTAGCTACCTAAACTCTGTAAGTGAGATAGATTATCTCATCAATAGTTTTATATCCTCATTGAGGACAACTTTGGATGCTGTAGCTCCTCTGAAAAAGAGAGCTTTAAATCAGAAGTGCCTGACTCCGTGGTATAACTCACAAACTCGCAGCTTAAAGCAGATAACCCGTAAGTTGGAGAGGAAATGGCGTCTCACTAATTTAGAAGATCTTCACTTAGCCTGGAAAAAGAGTCTGTTGCTCTATAAAAAAGGCCTCCGTAAAGCTAGGACATCTTACTAGGTTTCTTTTCAGCACTGTAGCCAGGCTGACAGACTCAGAGCTCTATTGAGCCGAGTATTCCTTTAACTTTAACTAGTAATGACTTCATGACTTTCTTTGCTAATAAAATTTTAACTATTAGAGAAAAAATTACTCATAACCATCCCAAAGACATATCGTTCTCTTTTGGCTGCTTTCAGTGATGCCGGTGTTTGGTTAGACTCTTTCTCTCCGATTGTTCTGTCTGAGTTATTTTCATTAGTTACTTCCTCCAAACCATCAACATGTCTATTAGACCCCATTCCTACCAGGCTGCTCAAGGAAGCCCTACCATTAATTAATGCTTTGATCTTAAATATGATCAATCTGTCTTTATTAGTTGGCTATGTACCACAGGCTTTTAAGGTGACAGTAATTAAACCATTACTTAAAAAGCCATCACTTGACCCAGCTATCTTAGCTATTTATAGGCCAATCTCCAACCTTCCTTTTCTCTCAAAAATTCTTGAAAGGGTAGTTGTAAAACAGCTAACTGATCATCTGCAGAGGAATGGTCTATTTGAAGAGTTTCAGTCAGGGTTTAGAATTCATCATAGTACAGAAACAGCATTAGTGAAGGTTACAAATGATCTTCTTATGGCCTCAGACAGTGGACTCATCTCTGTGCTTGTTCTGTTAGACCTCAGTGCTGCTTTTGATACTGTTGACCATAAAATTTTATTACAGAGATTAGAGCATGCCATAGGTATTAAAGGCACTGCGCTGCGGTGGTTTGAATCATATTTATCTAATAGATTACAATTTGGAGTTCCACAAGGTTCTGTGCTAGGACCAATTTTATTCACTTTATACATGCTTCCCATAGGCAGTATTATTAGACAGCATTGCTTAAATTTTCATTGTTACGCAGATGATAGCCAGCTTTATCTATCCATGAAGCCAGAGGACACACACCAATTAGCTAAACTGCAGGATTGTCTTACAGACATAAAGACATGGATGATCTCTAATTTCCTGCTTTTAAACTCAGATAAAACTGAAGTTATTGTACTTGGCCCCACAAATCTTAGAAACATGGTGTCTAACCAGATCCTTACTCTGGATGGCATTACCCTGACCTCTAGTAATACTGTGAGAAATCTTGGAGTCATTTTTGATCAGGATATGTCATTCAATGCGCATATTAAACAAATATGTAGGACTGCTTTTTTGCATTTGCGCAATATCTCTAAAATTAGAAAGGTCTTGTTTCAGAGTGATGCTGAAAAACTAATTCATGCATTTATTTCCTCTAGGCTTCAGTTAATTCAAAATGCTGCAGCTAGAGTACTAACGGGGACTAGAAGGAGAGAGCATATCTCACCCATATTGGCCTCTCTTCATTGGCTTCCTGTTAATTCTAGAATAGAATTTAAAATTCTTCTTCTTACTTATAAGGTTTTGAATAATCAGGTCCCATCTTATCTTAGGGACCTCATAGTACCATATCACCTCAATAGAGCACTTCGCTCTCAGACTGCGGGCTTACTTGTAGTTCCTAGGGTTTGTAAGAGTAGAATGGGAGGCAGCGCCTTCAGCTTTCAGGCTCCTCTCCTGTGGAACCAGCTCCCAATTCGGATCAGGGAGACAGACACCCTCTCTACTTTTAAGATTAGGCTTAAAACTTTCCTTTTTGCTAAAGCTTATAGTTAGGGCTGGATCAGGTGACCCTGAACCACCCTTTAGTTATGCTGCTATAGACTTAGACTGCTGGGGTGTTCCCATGATGCACTGAGTGTTTCTTTCTCGTTTTGCTCTGTATGCACCATTCTGCATTTAATCATTAGTGATTGATCTCTGCTCTCTTCCACAGCATGTCTTTTTCCTGATTCTCTCCCCTCAGCCCCAACCAGTCCCAGCAGAAGACTGCCCCTCCCTGAGCCTGGTTCTGCTGGAGGTTTCTTCCTGTTAAAAGGGAGTTTTTCCTTCCCACTGTCGCCAAGTGCTTGCTCACAGGGGGTCGTTTTGACCGTTGGGGTTTTTCCGTAATTATTGTATGGCTTTGCCTTACAATATAAAGCGCCTTGGGGCAACTGTTTGTTGTGATTTGGCGCTATATAAATAAAATTGATTTGATTTGAAATTATGAACTTCTGAAAAGTAGGTTCATTTGTGCATTCAATACTTGGTTGAGGCTCCTTTTAAATGAATTCCTGCATTAATGAGGTGCAGCATGGAGGTGATCAACCTGTGGCACTGTTGAGGTGTTCTTCAACTCCAGGTTGGTTTGGTGACCGTCAACTTCCTCTTGACAATAGCCCGTAGAGATTCTATGTAGTGTTGTATTGTCTATGGGGCCAGTCAAGTAGAGTAATCCCATGGTCAGCAAACCAGTTCCTAGCTGTTTTGGCACTATGGACAGCTACCAAGTACTGCTGGAAAAGGAAATCAACATCTCCATTAAGTTTGTCAGCAGATGGAAGCATGAAGTGCTCTAAAATCTCCTGGTAGATGACTGCATTGATTTTGGACTTGATAAAACACAGTGGGCCAACACCAGGAGATGACATGGCACCAAACCATCACTGACTGTGGAAACTTCACACTGGACTTCAAGCAACTTGGATTTTGTGTTCTCAACTCTTCCTTTACACTCTGGAAGCTTGATTTCCAAATGAAATGCAAAATTTACTTGTATCTGAAAAGAGGACTTTGGGCCACTGAGCAATGGTCCAGTTCTTTTTATCCTTTGCCCAAAAAGACGCTTCTGACATTAACTCTGTTTCAGGAGTGGCTTGACCCGAGGAATGTGACACTTGTAGCTCACTTCCTGGGCATGTGTACGTGGTGGCTCTTGATGGGCTGACTCCAGCCTCAGTCAAAGTTCTTCAGTCTTCTCTAGACTGCTGTAATTACCTCCGTTGCTTGTGCGTCTTTTCCTTGTAGAGGGCATCATTGAGTGTCTTTTGGACAACTGTCAAGTCAGCAGTCTTCCCCATAATTGTGGTTGTGTGTCTAAAGCAGAATGAAAGATTCCTGGTATTCAGACTGCATGGTGAGTTTGTCAAGCCTGAAATTAAATATTCTATATGTTGAGATATATATTTTTCTACATTTTGGAGCTATAGTCCATAATTATTAAAATGAGTAAAATAGTTGAAATGTTTTAGTTTATACGGACTGTTGTTGTTTTCCTTTTGGCTGCTCCCGTTTGTTCATGGTCGCCACAGCAGATACAGCCAGATCTGCATTGGTTTACGCGGAGCAGACTGGCTGCTTAGTTTACATGGATTTTGTTTAGAATATATAGTATTTTCACTTTCCGAAATAGTTGACAAAACAAATAATGAACTTTTTTGCGATATTACAATTGCTTTTTAAAGTTTTATGCTGGATGCCCTTCCTGACGCAACTACACGTTACATGAAAAATAGGCACAGGTGGTCTTGAACTGGAAACCTTCTGTTTTGACCTGCCTGCACCACTGAGTCACACGCTGAGCGCACAAAGAGTGTCACTGTTGGAATGCAAAGTACAAACACAGATTATGTGGTCATGGCCGGAGAAACTGCATAGTGATTTTTTTTTTTTTAACCCCCTCAGGCTCAAATTAATTTTTAGTAACAGGAAAACTCAGATATTTAGCTGTTGCAAATCTGCAGTGCCGCTTATACAGTTTCATAGTGGAGTAGAACAGAGAAGGCTTTTCTTAAAAAAAAAAAAAAAAAGTGAAATTTCGGCTAGTTTGTGTCACAGATGTTACATACTGTTTGTATTTCTTAATGATTGAGGAAAATTAAGTTCAATACATATTCACTATTATGGAAATGTTCATGTACAACCCCAGTACCAGTGAAGTTGGGACATTGTGTAAAATGTAAATAAAAACAATACAATGATTTGCAAATCCTCTTCAACCTATATTCAATTAAATACACCACAAAGACAAGATATTTAATGTTCAAACTAATAAACTTTTTTGTTTGTGTAGGTGGAATTCTTTCCCATTCTTGCTTGATGTACAACTTCAGTTGTTCAACAGTCCGGGGTCTCCATTGTCGTATTTTGCACTTCATAATGCACCACACATTTTCAATGGCCGGCAGTTCTGGACTGCAGGCAGGCCAGTCTAGTACCCGCAATCTTTTACTATGAACCCACGCTGTTTTAACACGTACAGAATGTGGTTTGGCATTGTCTTGCTGAAATAAGCAGGGACGTCCTTGAAAAAGACGTTGCTTGGATGGCCAAAACCTGGATGTACCTTTCAGCATTGATGGTGCCATCACAGATGTGTAAGTTGCCCATGCCATGGGCACTAACACGCCCCCATACCATTACAGATGCTGGCTTTTGAACTTTGCGCTGGTAACAATCTGGATGGTCTTTTTCCTCTTTTGTCCAGAGGACACGACGTCCATGATTTCCAAAAACAATTTGAAATGTGGACTCATCAGACCACAGCACACTTTTCTACTTTGCGTCTGTCTATTTCAAATGAGCTCGAGCCCAGAGAAGGCGGCAGCGTTTCTGGATGTTGTTGATGTATGGCTTTCGCTTTGCATGGTAGAGTTTTAACTTGCAGTTGTAGATGTGACTGACAATGGTTTTCTGACGTGTTCCTGAGCCCATGCGGTAAAATCCTTTACACAATGTCGGTTTTTAATGCAGTGCTGCCTGAGGGATCAAAGGTCACGGGCATTCAATGTTGGTTTTTGGCTTTGCCGTTTACGTGTAGAAAGTTCTCCAGATTCTCTGAATCTTCTGATTATATTATAGACTGTAAATGATGGAACCCCTAAATTCCTTGCAATTGAACATCAAGAAACATTGTTCTTAAACTGTTGGACTTTTTTTTTCCATGCAGTTGTTCACAAAGTGGTGATCCTTACCCCATCTTTGCTTGTGAATGGCTGAGACTTTTGGGCATGCTCCTTTTATACCCAGTCATGACACTCACAATTAGTGTCCTCAGTTCCCAAATGCTTATTGAGTGTTGTTAGAAGGAAAGGTGATGTAACACAGTGGTAAACATACCACTGTCACAGCTTTTTGAAACGTGTTGCAGGCATCCATTTCAAAATGAGCAAATGTTTGGACAAAAACAATAAAGTTTATCAGTTTGAACATTAAATATTTTGTCTTTGTGGTGTATTCAAATGACTATAGTTTGAAGAGGATTTGCAAGCCTTGCATTGTTTTTATTTACATTTTACACAACATCCCAACTTCATTGGAATTGGGGTTGTATCATATTTACCATATTTTCTGGAGTGTAAGTCACACCTGTTATTAAAAAAAAAAAGCACTGTGAGGAGGAAAATAAAAGTGTAGACATTGCACCTGGGTAATTTTATGGTCATGGAATTACAACCAGAGCAAATTTTTAATGGTAAACTGAAATATCGCCAGAGTTAGCTGTCGTAATTCCATTTTGCTGTGGATTTGCTATGTTTCCATGAGGGCAAGTTGACAACATGGACTGGACCTCAGTGTAGCACATGTGCACACCACAGCCTGTGCTGCTACTTAACATAAGAAATTTTACATTTAAAAAATAAGCAAGATGGACAAGTTAATGTGCTTTGACATCGTATTAGATTAGATTAGATTAAACTTTATTGTCCACCTCAATGGAAACTTGTCTTTGGTTCACCACAAAAAAGTTTAAACAATCACAAAACATGACAGTTAATATACAATAAATAAAATTACAATAAATAATGATTTCATAAAAATTCATCCAATTTCATGTGCTGCATAACTTCACTAGCACCTGTTCAGTAGACTGACTGCATTAGGCACAAATGACCCCCTATACACCTTTGTTGCAAAAGGCATTCTGTAACGGCGCCCAGAGGGCATCAGTTCAAACTCCTCAAACAAAGGATGGTCCTTGTCACTGATGATGGATTTCGTCATTCTCTGCAAAGCTGCCTGGTAAAGAACATCCAGTGACTTTTGCTCCTGACTAGGGCTGCAACAAACGATTATTTGGGTAATCGATTAATCTGATGGGGTTTCGACACGATTAATCGGATTAGCGGGGAATTTTTAAAAAATGTGCTAGGGAAACAGTTTTTGTCTCCTTCCATCACTTCATTTAACAGTAAGTCCCTTCGGCTGCTCCCTTGTTTGCACTCGGGGTCGCCCCAGCAAATCCAAGGTGGATCTGCATGTTGAATTGGCACAGGTTTTACGCCGGATGCCCTTCCTGACGCAACTCCACATTACATGGAGAAAGGTGGCGGGGGTGGGATTTGAACCCGGAACCTTCTGCACTGAAACCAAGCACATTAACCACTTGGCCACCACCCCCTTCATCACTTTATTTAACAACAGAACATTATTTAAAAACTTAAAATACTTGAAAATCAACAAATTGTCAAATGTCCCTTGGCTGTTGAAATATAAAATAATAAAGAAAAAAACAGTTTATAATAAAGAACAAAAATAATTATTTCAAATGGCATTGCTTTATCAAAGTGCTGAGTTGCCATAAAACAACATTAAAACATATAAATGTTATAAAATATGTATATGGTGAAAAAAGAGGTATTTTATTGCTGCAAATGAGCAAAATTTGCATAACCAGTTAACCATAAAACCTAAATCAAGAACTGTAGCCTGAATCATTATATGTGACACATTCTCTGTATAACTTGGAAACTATGTGGTCATTTCACAATGACACATGTGACTCATCCCACATACACGTACTTCTCTCCCTCCCTCTCTTTCTCTCTCTCTGCTTCTCCTCTGTCTTTCGCCCTCTTTTTCTTTCTTCCTCCTCCTCTCTCTCTCTCTCTCTCTCTCTCTCTCTCACTCTCTCACTCACTCACTCACTCACTCACACACACACACACACACACACACACACACACACACACACACACACACACACACACACACACACACACACACACACACACACACACACCGTATTTGAGCAAACTTTGGAAACATGAAGACTTTCAACAGTAAAATAAAGCCTATAAATGAATTTCTGGAGCTATACATCCAGAAGGAGCTCGTTTTATGTGAAGACTTTGACGGAGTTTTTTTTACGCAGCAGCGTCTGCGGGGGAGGGGAGGGCTGAATTTTTAAAAACGACCTGAGAGCACGGCAGAGTGTGACGGCGCTGTCAGAACACTGATGGCGCGGCGTCGTTGTTCCACTGTCTGGGGAGAACTCAGTGTTATCACGTTTTCCGATTGTCCGCTGCGTGGAGTGTGGCAGGAAAAACCGAAGACGCTTTCTCGCGAGGTGCGAGAAGGATTCGAACGTTTTAAACCAAGAAAAAAAAGCCACTTCTCCGGTCGGACAACAATTTACGTTTACACATAACGACGACAAGTCACGACCATTGCCACGAAGTACACATTCTTGGCCGCTGATCACGAATGTGATTATTCGGGGCAGAGGCGTCAGGTGTCCTCAGGAACTGCTGCAACCTGTTACCACACGTTACGATTTATGGCACGTGCATGTTACTGGAGAATTATCAGGAACCATTACGCACGGTCAAGAATAGTGTTCCGCGTTCTTGCGCGCTATTGCGCGTAACAGCGCATCGTTAAGTTCTGTCACGTTGTGAATTGTCTCCACACACACACACACCCATATTCATCCATCCGAATTCAGATCGCTCCAGTTTTTCAGAAGAACTTTGTGATTCTTGTGAATACTTGGTGATTCTTAGACTACGGGCACTTTTATGTCCCTTGATCATATTTTATGAAAAAAAGAAAAAAAAAGGGGAAATTTCACACTTTTATAGTTATCTTTACAATGAAAGTGTTTTAAGAAATTTGTCCTAGTAGTCTATGATGACTTTTTCACCTTTTTTCAGCATCATTATATGCAAATATTGCCGTTTTGTGCTTGTCCCACACCCAGACTTATGATCTTCAATGATGAAAATGAATAGTAAAAAAACGTTTTTTCTAGTGTTTTAAAATATCTCTGAATAAAATATCAGTAAAATAATCAAAACATAATTGGGGTATTCAATGTCATACAACTGTTGTGATTTTTTTTTAAACGAAATGTAGTTGTCCCACACTATTGCCGTAATTTCCACCACAACAATAATGTCCCTTTAAAAAGTTTGTATGAAAGATTGTGTGGGTAGTTTCTATGGAGATAAACAGTGACATCAGAGCACATGTATATAGCGCCAAATCACAACAAACAGTTGCCCCAAGGCGCTTTATATTGTAAGGCAATGGTGTGGTGGAAATTACATTTACAAGGCCAATAGTGCCCGTAGTTAAAGAATCACCCTATGGTAGGACTTTGACAACATTAATAAAAAACTGTCGGTGCTGTTAATGTTCTTTCTTTTTCTCTCACTCTCTGCCCCTCACCTTGCTGCTCTGGGAGACGCGCAGACAGCCTGCCTCCCGTGCCATGCGAGGTCCGACTTGCAAATGTTGCAGTTAACAAACGTCTTTGTGTTGTTTAACGTAAAGTGCTCCCACACTTTTGAAGTCTTAACTTTCTTTCATCTACTTGCATCTGCCATATTCTAACTGTGTAGTTCTACGAAACAGCTTCTGATCTGCTCTGTGCACTGGTCGCTACTGGCGTCAGAAGCAGCCAGCAGCTTCTGGCGCCATAATCGCTCGACACAACGCATCGATGACGCAATGTGTTGCCAACGCCTGTTGTAATCGATTTTTATCGATTTTATCGATTCGTTGTTGCAGCCCTACTCCTGACCAACCACCTTCGCTGCATTTTTAACAGTTTTTTTCAGTTTGTTCTTGTTTACAACTGTGAGATACCCAAACCATACAGTTATATTGAACACAAGAACACTTTCAATGAGACTAACATAGACTTTCTGAAGAGTCTGTGAGCTCACACCAAAGCCCCTGAGTTTCCTAATCAGGAATAGTCTCTGGTTGGCTTTCTTATAAATCTCGTCCACATTTTGTGAAAAACTAAGCTTGTTATCTATGAGGGTACCTAAGTACTTAAAGCTGCTCACAGCCTCAACTGGCTGGTCAGAGATAGACAAGGACTGAGTAGGACCAGAGTCCTACTCAGTCCTACTGGATGTTATCTCACGCCATTTGGACAAAATAAGCTGTCAGACAGTTATGGATTGCTGGCCCACAGCAACATGGAGAAGTCAGCAGTGGATTGGTTTAAGAAAGCCCTCAGCTTGTGGTGCATAACATAATGACTGTTAAATTCCAAAAATAAGCAAAACTGTCAAATAAATGTGAAATTGACAACATTCATTTATTTTCTATACCCACTTATTTCAAGTAAGAGTCACGGAGAAGCTGGAGTCTATCCCAGCAGTCATTGGGCAAGAGGTGGGGTTCACTCTGGACACATAGACAGACAAACACACACACCTACGGTCAATTTAAAGTTTCCAATTCATGTTAAATGATCATAATTTCTGAGTATTTTTGTATGTTTGTAAGTCTGTATGGAATGCAGTGCTGCAGTATCAGATTTTTGATCAATTTCAATCCAATCACTTTCACAGTGAAACACTTTGTCATCAGTCATGAGCACCGTCAGCAATTCAAACTCAGTTTTCATCTTGGACCTGTTCCACATTCTGAGCCAGGCAAACCCTGGCAAGAACATCTTAATCTCCCCACTGAGCATCAGCTCAGCTATGGCCATGGTCTTCTTGGGAGCCAAAGGAAAAACTGCAGATCAGATGAAACAGGTGAGGAGAATTACTTTACTACTCATTATGTGTTCCACAGCAGGTGCATCCATAGGCTGGAGTTTAATTCTAAGTCTGTGCTTCATGCTACGAGACACTTTATTTGCATTATACCAGTCCACCCAGCTGTAAATTAGTACTGGTCTTGGCTGGGGATGTAACCTGTGATGGATTGGCGTCCCATCCATTGGGAGTCATAGATGCTCACAGGGCTTGATTTATAAATATTCAGCGAGGGGCCAGCTGGCTCCTCGCTGAATATTTATTTTCATGGAACCAATTAGCGGCTAAAAAGAAAAATTGGTTAAAAAATACTTTTCACAGTAAATACACAAGATTATTTGGCTTTAGCATAAGTTACACCCTCCCCCCCACCCCACCAACTGGATAAGTGCAAACAATATATTTGGGTATAAGCAAAATTTAATGTGTATATGTATTTGTCCAAATCCACCCAGTCATTACTGGCAGATCTCAGGGTGCATGTGCATCCACTGTTCTTCTTCAAAGTTTAACTCCAGGCATCCTGGTAAAGTGTTCCCTTTTTAAAATAACACTCATCTCAGATTCTGGTGTGAGCAGGATTTGTGGAGGAGGAGATTTAACAACAGCAAAGGATCACACAAATGGAATGTTTCATGAAAAAAGTCTGCAAAGGAAAAATGTAATTGGAGGTGGAGAGTAATGTCCAGTTTTTATTTTGGTTGGAGTCTAAATCTGTGGTGGAGATGTCAGATTCTGATGTCTGATGCTTTCTACTGAAAACGTGGCTAACTTTGATGTAGAAACATAGACATATCAGCTGAACATGGCTGTGCCGTATGACCAAGAAAAAAAATAATCGTAATAAAAAAAATAATAGTCTGCACCCCGTATCAATACCTGTATTACAGTATAGGCATTATGGAGTGAATGTACATATTCAGATGGAGTGAACACATTTAGCTGTGTTGAATGTTATTATTATTATTATTATTATTATTATTATTATGTGTGTATATTGTCACAGTCTGGAAAAAAAAGTTGCAGCATTCCTGCCCCATTTACCTTCCACCTAGCAGATGCTCAAAGTGCTTTACAGTGATGTCTCACATTTAATCTAGCAGCCAAGGCCGGTACCCATTTTTACAGCTAGGTGGACTGATATCATGATGCAGATTAGATGTCTCATCCAAGGACACTGACAGGTAGCGTGACTGGGATTTGAACACAGATCTAAAGAGGTACAGCATGAGGAGATTCCTATGTTTTTCTTCTCCCTAAAGTTTCCCATTATGAAACGTGGTTAAAGTGTGTACTGAAGTACTGGTGGAGGTACGTGCTGTCATAGCACTTCTAGTTCTTGTTATAATCTCTGTAAAGGAAGTCATGTGATCACCATCATATCTGTCTTGTATGAATACTTATCCAAAGGTGTGTCTGTAAAGCAGGGTGAATAAGTGCAGGTGTGCTGTACTTTGATCTCATTATCAAATAACTTATTGTTTGATGGAGAAGCAGAAGTTTGTAAAGCTGATAACTATTGCGTTTATGACGCTCGTTCACCTAGTTTGATTTTTATGACCTACACCCATCAGGTAATACACGTAGCCCCTTTGTCTGTTTATAGCGGTGTATTTGCTGGTAGTTGAAGTTTGCCTTTGGTTGGGGGAAGCGTTAAAGAGATTTTTATTTGTTTTTGTTTTTTTTTGGGGGGGGGGGGGGGGGGGGCAGATTATTATTACAATTATTTAAATGTGTAATTTTGTATAATACCTCCCACTGCAAAAAGTAGAGATGAGGTGTTTGAAAAATTATGCACCTGAACTGCTGAATCTTACAATTAATGATTTCCTCCCTTTTGCAAATCCAATCCAGATTTCTAAGGGAATGTGTCTAAAATAACTTAAACTTTGTCCTCAGTTAAGCCGTGTTTAAACAAATCGCCAGTCAGAATTTTCTTGAAAGAAAGTAAACAAGAATATAAAACAATGCTAAAATACCCTCAGCCGTATGAGCATTAAAATAGGAAACAAAATTTGACCTTTTGACTTCTTAAAATAGGTCAAGATTAGGCATCTTTGAACTTGTCCAAGGTCTGTGTTCCAAGAATGTTCCCTGTGAATTTGAAGACCGTGGCAGTAACAGGACTGTAGTTATGCTGAGCACAGACAGACAGACGGACGTAATGTCTTCATAATACCCAATGGCCATATTTTGGCCTCGAGTAAAACATATAAACTGTGACCTCTTTGCAGAGAACGTCAGCTTTATTTTCATCTTGTTTACTCTGTTTTGTGTGTTTTTACATAGGCCCTCTCGTTCCACGGTAAAACAGACGTCCACCCAACCTTCCAGCAGCTAACTTCTGATATCAACGCTCCTTCAACATCATACAACCTGAAAATGGCCAACCGGATTTACGGAGAGAAAACCAGCAACTTTCTCCCAGTGAGGCCCCCCACCCCCCACCTACTCATCTGCTCATCACAGATGATCTGTGAATTCCTAGAGATGTTTTCTGTTATCTGCAGGAATTTCTAGAAGCCACACGGAAGTTCTACCAGGCGGACATGAAGCCGGTTGATTTCATTGGCGCTGCAGAGGAGTGCAGAGCGGAGATCAACAGCTGGGTGGAGCAGCAGACAGAACGTGAGAATTTTTTAACATTGTATACAAAATAAATAACTGGGCAAAGTAAACTCTTGGCCAAATTTCATTGCCGATTTTTTGGGAGGCACTTGTAAGGATTTCTACGTATGTCCGACGCCACCATTGTTTACACTATACAACTTCCCAGTGAGAATTTTTTTTTTTTTTTTTTTTTTTTTTTTTATGTTGAAAAGATCTTTATAAAATGTCTATGCCCACTGTTGAAAAAAACTTTCAAAAATGGTTGAAAAGTGAAAGGTTTTTTCAATGTCTATTTGTAGACATTTAATTAACGTTCGGGTTTGGACCGTTTTTAACCGTGATTTTGAATAGTGGTATTTTTCAACCTGTACAATGATTAAATTATCATTTTGAGGCCTAGCCAGCCAGGCACGTCCGCATTTATCATTTAAAAGCTGCCAATGAAAACTGTGTTGAAAAGTGGTCTAAAGGTGAATGTTTATTCAACATCTATAAAAATTTGAAAATGGATTTATCCTGTTATGAAATGTTTTACACCAGAGATACACACAGCTCTTAACTTGATTTAAATGTTTGTTTTTTTTTAATCAGGTATTATCTCCAGTACAGCTGTAAATCAAGACTAAAGTGGTTTAAACTGAATGTAAACACTTTGAATTAGAAAACCTAATTTGGAATCATTTTGAACTCTTCTACGACTCAGGATAAACTAGTTTGAAATGCTGTTAAACTGATATTAAGACAGACATTTTGAGCTGTTTATGAACTGTTTCTAAACAGCCCTTAATCATTATTATTAAATTTTTAAAATCTGTATCTTCTGTTCACTCTGCTAACATATGATTGCTCAGCAAGATATCCTAGCTGTCATATAGTGAAGTTTGCGGATGACACAGCAGTAGTGGGATGCATCAAGGATGATGATGAGTCCACATACAGAGAGGAGGTGGAACATCTGGTGCAGTGGTGCAGGGATAAGAAGAAAACCAAGGAAATGGTAGTGGATTTTAGGAGGAACAAGGGCACTCCTTCTCCTTCGTATATTGGAGGAGCAGCTGTGGAAGTGGTCTCCAGCTTTAGGTACCTGGGTGTGCACATATCTAGTGATCTCACCTGGGGTGCCAATACCTCTCGTTTGGTCAGGAAAACCCATCAACGCCTCTGTTTCCTTAGGAAGCTGCGGAGAGCTGGACTTGGGAGCTCCATTTAGAGGAGCTTCTATCACTGTGCAGTGGAGAGCATCCTCTGCACCTGTATTACTGTGTGGCACGGCAGCAACACAGCTGTTGAGAGGGGGGCTCTGCAGAGGGTGGTAAGGGCTGCACAAAGGATTGTAGGGGGCAGCCTTCCCACCACCTCGGATCTCTACTTATCACGGTGTAGGGGAAGGGCTCTCCGCATTCTGAGGGACTCCTCCCATCCCGCACACAGTTTGTTTCAGCTCCTTCCCTCAGGCAGGAGGTTCAGGAGCATTCAGAGCAGAACTACTAGGCTCAGAAACAGCTTCTTCCCTGAGGCTGTAAGGCTGTTGAACTCGAGCTGTGTTCTATAAGAATTACATCATCATATATAGACTGCACTAAACCACTTTAATTGTCCATATGCAAAAACTTCCTGTGTGCAACATATGTGCAATATTGGTTTTTATTAATTCCCAGTGCAATATCATAGTTATGTATCTATACTTGGTATTAAATGTCGTAATATTGGTTATCATTCTGATTCATTTTAACAGGTTATATTGAATTATTATTTATGTTTTTAAATAACCGGGACCTGAGTACAAATTTCGTGCCGCTAACATGGAAATGTGAGTTGGTATGACAATAAAGATCCTTGAATCCTTGCCTCTGAAGACATAACTTGGTTTTCAACTGCAGGGATAGAATCTTTAAAATGCTGTTAAAATGGTTAATTTAGTCATTTTAAACTCGGTTAAAACTTTCTCAAACTGAAACTGATTTCAGTTGAGTTTTTGAAAAAATGAAATGAAAATAACTTTTTCACCGTTCTTTCATAAATTGAAGCCATTTGACATCAGAGAAGTCATAGTGCATTATTTTAGCCCCCTGTTCCCCCGCCCAGTAAGAAATACGGGGGGATAGAGCAATCAGCATGTTTTCGTTTTTCAGCGCAATATCTCAAGAACCAGTTGACCAGTTTCATTCGTATTTAGCATAAGCGTGTACTTGGGTGATCCCCCAACACCTGTCATTTACAGGGATGTTGGGTTCAGTTTCAAGATCACAGCTAGATATTCAAGATATTGCCATTGCTGCCCTTTTTAGTGTGATATCTCAAGAACCAGTTGACCAATTTCATTCATATTTAGCATAAGTGTGTACTCAGGTGATCCCCCAAGTCTTTGCATTACTGATTTGTGGGGACCGCGGGGGATATGTTATCTCCTGATGACTCTTGTTCAACTAAATAAACTGTAATTTAATTATCATAATACTCCCCCCCCCACCTCCACCTGTATCTTTTCAGAGAAGATTAAAGATCTATTGAAGCCCGGAACAGTCCGCGGTGATACCAGATTGGCTCTGGTGAATGCCGTGTACTTCAAGGGTAACTGGAAAAACCGCTTCAGTGAGGCGGAGACCAAAGAGATGCCTTTCAAAATTAACAAGGTGTGATAAATGCAAACATATGTTCATTTTGCTGAAGAACATTCACAAGCATGTTGACATGAGTGCAGTCCTTTATGGTGTTTATGCTGGAGCCAGTGTGGCTCATGAACTGTGGAATTTAAGTCACATCCGTCACAACCGTCTGTTTGTTTTGAGTTAGAATGTGACCAAGCCGGTTCAGATGATGTACCAGATGAAGAAGCTGCCCTACAACTACATCGAAGATGACAAGCTGCAAATCCTGGAGCTGCCATATGTAGAGGAAGAGCTCAGCATGTTCATCCTGCTGCCCGAGGAGTCCACTGACGGCTCAGACCCTCTGCTTAAGGTAGAGGTTCCATTCATAAACTCTGTGTGTGTGTGTGTATACACATATATATGTGTATATGTACGTAAGTGACAAATGGCCTCAATAATCATAGCACATCAGTTTAGCTAACTGTGCTACTAAATTCTGTTCATTGAAAACACAGGTGTCAACTTCTTAGAAGATTGGTTTGTACAATTAATGGCACAGTTAGCCATATTATATAACGGCTGAGTGGATCCTTGTCATTTGATTGGTGCGTGGTATGTCGCGTGACATGTATTATTTGTCCCGTTTGTGTTGCGTTGTATTTACCGTGCAAATGTGGTTCCATTTACTGTGCATATTTGGTTCCACACGTTTTGTACATTGCACACTGCGAATCCCACCCATGCACACACTAGTGGGGGCAGCGTTTAGCTAAACATGACGGAGATTGTTTTGCTGACGGACGATTATTTGAACAAGTTAATTGACGGTGCTAATTCTCCTAACACACACAAACAATTCCACTACACTGTAAGGAGTCATGAAGAGCTGTTAGGATGAAAACCTGGACAAATTTCTGATGTGATTTTTCTGGACTGAGGAAGTACACAGTCTTTTTTTTTTTTTTTTTTTTTTTTTTAAGTATCACAGACTACATCACCATAATTATTTTTGAATGATCTAAATGTTTTTCCAAGTTGACTGAGAACGATTTTGGACTGTTGATGTCAAAGCAGCAGTGGAACGCCAAAATGTAAGTCCTTTTTCGGTTGTTTATAAATCATATAACGGCCGAGTGGATCCTTGTCATTTGATTGGTGCTTTGTATGTCACCTGACATGGATTATTCGTCCCATTTGTGTTTCATTTAGAGTGCAGTTTGGTTCCAGTTAGTGTGCAAATTTGGTTCCATATGTTTGGTGCATTGCACTCTGCGCACACACACACGTCAGCACCAAAATGTAAGTCCCTTTTCTGTTGTTTATAAATTAAGAAAATATCAAATGACAAGGATCTATTTTAGCCATTATATAAAATAAATAATGAATGTTTTTACATTCTTTCAATGGAACAAATATTTAATTCAATGAAGGCTGGAACGTACCATTTCACCTCATGAAATATTTGTACTGTTGAACTCATAAACATTCATTATTTGTATAATATAAAATCAAATGACAAGGAACTGTTTTAGCCATTATATACAGTGGTATGTAAAAGTTTGGGCACCCCTGATGATTGCCATGATTTTCCTTTATAAATCATTGGTTGTTTGGATTAGAAATTTCAGTTACATATATCATATAGCAGACAAACACACTGATATTTGAGAAGTGAAATGAAGTTTCTAGTATTTACAGAAAGTGTGCAATAATTAGTTAAACAAAAGTAGGCAGATGCATAAATTTGGGCACCCCAACAGGAAAAAATACATCAACATTTAGTAGATCCTCCTTTTATGGAAATAACAGCCTCTAAAAGCTTCCTCTGGATTCTGGTAGAAGGTATTTTGGACCATTCTTCTTTACAAAACATCTCCAGTTCAGTCAGGTTTGTTGGTTTCCGAGCATGGACAGCCCGCTTAAAATCACACCACAGGCTTTCAATAATATTCAGGTTTGGAGACTGAGATGGTTATTCCAGAACATTGTACTTGTTCCTCTGCATGAATGCATTAGTAGATTTTCAGCAGTGTTTAGGGTTGCTGTCTTGCCGAAAGATCCAGCCCCGGCGCAACTTCAACTTTGTCACTGATCCATGAATATTATTCTCAAGAATCTGCTGATATTGACTGTAATCCATGTGTCCCTCAACTTTAACAAGATTCCCAGTACCTGCACTGGCCACACAGCCTCACAGCATGATGGAACCACCTCTAAATTTTACTGTTGGTAGCAAGTGTTTATCTTGGAATGCTGTGTTCTTTTTCCACCCCTTGTTATGTCCAAATAACTCAATTTGAGATTCATCAGTCCACAGCATCTTATTCCAAAATGAAGCTGGCTTGTCCAAATGTGCTTTAGCATACCTCTAGCGACTCTTTTTTTTTTGTAGTGTGTATGCAGAAAGGCTTCATCTGCTGTCCCATATAGCATTTCCTTGTGCAAAGTGCACTGTATTTGAACGATGCACAGAGACACCATCTACAGCAAGATCATATTGTAGGAATTTGGAGCAGGTCTGTGGGTTGACTATGACTGTTCTCACCATCCTTCACTTCAGCTTATCTGAGATTTTTCTTGGCCTGCCACTTCAGGCCTAAACTAGTACTGTGCCTGTGGTCTTCCATTTCCTCACTATGTTCATCACAGTGTAAACTGACAGCTTTTTGTATCCTTCCCCTAAACCATTATGTTGAACAGTCTTTGTTTTCAGGTCATTTGAGAGTTGTTTAGAGGCTCCCATGTTGCCACTTATTAGAAGAGATGCAAAGAAGAGAAACATTTGCAAATGGCCACCTTAAATACCCTTTCTCATGATTGGAATTCACCTGTGTAAGGAGGTCAAGGGTTAATGAGTTTACCAAACCAACTTTGTGTTTGTATTAGTGCTAAATGTATTCAAATCAGTCAAATGAAAAGGGTGCCCAAATTTATGCACCTGCCTTATTCTGTTTACATAATTATTGCACACTTTCTGTAAATACTAGAAACTTTATTTCACTTCTCAAATATCAGTGTGTTCGTCTGCTATATGATATATTTAACTGAAATTGCTGATCCAAACAACCAATGATTTATAAAGGAAATTCATGGAAATCATCAGGTGTGCCCAAACCTTTACATTCCACTGTAAAACAAATAATGAATGTTTTTTCATTCTTTCAGTGGTACGAATATTTAACTTGATGAAAGCTTGAATGTATCATTCAACTCGGCTGCCATCTTTCACCTCATGAAATATTCGTCCCATTGAATTCATAAAATTCACTATTTGTATATTATCTCATACTTGTATTCAGATACTCAGAAAGGAGCTGCCTGCTTGCTAAGCGATCTGTTAGCAGCCAGGTGGTCGCTATCACTCAACCACACCCCTAAAACTGCATTACTTTGTCTTAATGTCCCTTAAACTGGGTTTTATTTAAAAAAAAAAAACAAAAAAACTAGAAGCACTCTGGGAGTGCAAACCTCCGCCAAGGCCATGGGGTCACTGACGCCATAACGTCTACACACCGTGGAATCATTGAACCTAAAAAAGTCTAACAATGATATTTGCTAAGTTTCATCTGCTGTGACTGGATAGCATGTATCCTTAGCGCTTGGCATCACAGTTTATTGCAACTTGCACCTTTGCCAGAAGCTACTGTCATCTGAGCACTGATATTGATATTGCATGTGCTTATAGACAAAAACAAATAAGAGACAAAATTCAATTTATTATTCAACTATACTGCAAATATATGAATTTTTTAACATTTATGAAACACTTCTCTAAATAAATAACAGTAAATTCTGAAATAGAACTATTTTTTAAGTGTTGCATGTGCTACACAAGACCATAGGGTCACTGACCCTAAAGAGATTCCCTCCTTGGCACAGTGATCTATTCAACAATTCAGTGTTACAACCAAACCTATGATACATACACTTTTCTTTCCTTTATATTTGACATCCTTGACCATGAAAGCATAAAACTAGAACTTGGAATCACTTTTATGTCTTTATTAGTTCAAAAGTTGTTGTATACAAATTATTTTTCGGTAATGGCGGTTTTCTTCTGGATCTAGCTCCATAACATTTGAAGCTACATCAAATCTGATGACACCTTACTGAATCAGTACAGATCCAGCTACAATTTGGTATTAGTTGTGCATCTCTAGCTTCATTTGTCACCTCACACTGACATTTTCTATTTTCCCTATATTTTTGCATATTCTGGATCACCAAATCCGGATCCGATCATCACCAGACTTTGTTGTTTGATAGAACATTTGACTATGTTACACCCTTATTTTTTTCAAGCCTTTCTGCCTTGTTTTTGTGAAGTTAGAAAGTAGAATGTCAAAATTCCCCCTATCCCGCAATGGTGAAGAATTCTTTAAAAAATTCCTGGATCCGGATCGTGATCTGGATCACCACTAAAATTGAATCACTTGTTCCTCTTGTAATTTCCAACCACTCCACAAAATTTCATCAAAATCCGTTCAAAACGTTTTGAGTTATCCTGCTGACAGACAGACAAACAAACAAACTCGACCAAAAACATAACCTCCTTGGTGGAAGTAATAAATAAATGAACCCCCATACAGTTTTCACAAGCAAGGAAATTAACTATCAATATCAAAAGCCGTTATATTTATTTTTTTGTATCAGGTTATAAACATGTTTATTTCTGCTGCTAATATGCCTTCAATCGTCACTTGAGGAAATAGCCTTTTGTGATCAGTTACATGTGCCGTGTTCCAGCTGGAGAAAGAACTAACTTTGGAGAAGCTGGAGGAGTGGACCAAGAGGGACAACATGGACGTCCACTTAGAAGTTCTCGTTCACCTCCCCAAGTTCAAACTGGAGGACGAGTACGAGCTGAATGATCCACTGTCTCAGGTGGGCATGAGCGACGTCTTTGGTTCTGGAGCTGACCTGTCTGGAATGAATGGTGCAGGGGGACTCTTCCTGTCAACGGTGGCCCATAAGACCTTCATGGAGGTGAAGGAGGAGGGGACGGAGGCAGCTGCAGCCACAGCGGGCATCATAGCGATGTGCATGTTAAGAGAGGAACATTTCACAGCTGACCACCCCTTCCTGTTCTTCATCCGGCACAATAAGAGCAAAGCCATCCTCTTCCTCGGCACGTTCTCCTCTCCGTAGGTGGAAGCAGCACAAGAAGATTCAGATTAAAGAAAAATAAATCAATGGTATGAAATGGAAGCTGTTTATTTTTTTCCCCATTAACAGATTTTGCAAATAAAAATTATGTGACACCCTTAAACCATATGTCAGTGAAGCAAATACATTTCACTTCTGTTTTTGATAAATGGTTGGCATGGTGACAGTTACAATGCCTCACCGTCGCCTGCTAATTTGCCAACTTTGCTTGATGTTATCACATGACGTTATTAATTTCAGAGGTCTTATCGAGTTCCTCGCATACGGTCTTTAATGTATTTTAGACAGTGACCTCTGATTTGACCTTCACCTTCAACCTATGACCTTGACAGGACCTGTATTGCAAGAGAAAAGTCCAGTATACTAAACCTAAACCCACCAAGTTTGATTGAAATGGCTTTTTGTGTTTTGAAGATATTACCACAGACAGTCTATGATGGCCTCTTATTTTATCTTGACCTTTGACCCAGACGTGACCTATGTTGTGAGAGCATGGTCAAGAGTTTGTCTACCAAGTTTGAATTAAATTGCCCTTTACATTTTGAAGATATCACCACGGACAATAGACGATGGTCTCTGATTTGACATTGACTTTTACCTGACAGGTTCTTCCTGTGAGACATGCATCACCTTTGTAACGTGCATTTCTGCGCCGCGTAGTCAAACAAATAATCTGTCGGTCTACCGCACAAACTATACAGATGTCATCCATCTCTTTTTCTCACTAAAGCTACAGTACAAATGTATTCATGTATGATATTTGGTCAAAAGTCAGACATGAATCGGAAGTTTTATGTGGCTTGCAAAGCACACGATTGGATGTTGATCTTTAGTTTTGAAGGTCACAATCAAGGTTGACAGCTCATTACAGCTATATGATACCAGATAGGCCATAGTTATCTCTGAGCATAAATACAACCTCAAATCAGAAAAGGTTGGGATGGTATGGACAATGATAATTTAAATTTAATAATCCAAAGTGATTTTTACATTTACAAAAAGAAAAAGTTGAGACAAGGGCAGTTCAGGGCTACTTATCAGGTTAAACAAAATTCAATGTTTTTTCTTCAAACCTGATCATAACCATGATGTGATGCAAAAGCAGCATCCATTAAAGGCTGAAACTTTGAGGAGCAAAGATGGGCAGAGGATCTCCATTTTGTCAACAAATGTGTGAGAAAATCATTGAAATTTTTAAAAAAACAATGTGCCTGAAGATAGATAAGAAAGGATTTGCATAGTTCTCGCTCAGCAGTGCAGAATATCATTAAAGGACTCAAGTAATCTGGATGAAGGTGCAAGACTAAGCTGAAAACCTGTGATTTCCAATCCTCCAGACTGCAATGCACCAAGAACCATTATTCATCAATAGCTGATATAACCACATGGACAAGGGGTACTTTGGGAGAGCTTTCTCGTGCACTACAGTAGAGTTACATTCTGAGGCATCACACAATGGATATACATATTGTAGTCAGACAAATCAGTATTCCAGATCTTTTTTGTTTGGAAGAAATGGATGCTGTGTGTTCCTTTAAAAAAAAAAAAAAAAAAAAAAAAAAAAAAAAAATGAAAAGGACCATCCGGACTTATCAGCAAAAAGTCCAAAAGCCAGGGTCTATCGTGGTATGGGGGTGTATCATTACCCTTGGCAAAGGTAAATTACACTTCTGTAATGGCTGCATTAATGCAGAAAAGAACATTAGAGCAACACATGCTGCCCTCAAGATGACAGGGACGTCCCTGCATTTTTCAAGAAGACAAGGCAAAACCACATTCTGCACACATTAATGACATGGCTGCTGAAGGAGAAGGTATGGATACTGGACTGGCCTGCCTGCAGTCTGGAATATTTTGAAATGGAAAATGCAGTGATGACAACCCCATACTGCTGCACACCTCCCCTTACTAAAAAAAAGTACTAAGTATGTAAAAAGTAAACTGGAAGTATACTTGAAACATACTTGCATGTACTACTTTTTGGTAAGGGTCAAGTCATGTTTCTAGGAAGAACTGGACAACATAACACCAGAAACGCTTCATCTCTTGGTAACCTCTGTGCCAAAATGTCTTCTAAGTGTTGTGAGAAGGAGTGGCAACATTATGAAGTAAATGCTTTAGTTTCCCAACTTTATTTTGGAATGTGTTGCAGGTACTAACCTAACTTGTCCTGATTTGCAATTATAGGATGTCGTATATGAATTTTAATGCAACAACATTTGACCTTGAGTAGGCTTGAGGGTCGCAATCAAGGTCAAGGAATGTCTACTTCTTTCGGCTGCTCCCGTTGGGGGGCACCACAGCAGATCAGTCGTTTCCATCTCACCTCGTCCTCTGTAACTTCCTCTGTCACACCAACCACCTGCAGGAGGAGTCCTGCCTGGTGGCTTCATCTTCAACATCCTTCTTAGTGGAGCAGATAAGTATGATTTTTGGCCAGAATTGTTCACTTGGTGATACAAGCATCAGATTTGGCATGAATGTTCTTCAGATATCAGTGTTTGAGAAAGAAGTGCTGGTCAATTGAAAATCCAATATGGTGGCCAGGTAGGGGTCAATGAATTACACGGGGGTCAAAATATAAAGATGCTCCAATCATATTGAAAAGTATAACACATTATTTGTCTGATCACAAATTTTCCAAAAAGGTATAGTTTGGACTATCTATGACTAAATGTTAGAGTTATGAGGTATAAACAGCAAGAATGGTGACAAAGGTCAGTTTCAGTTTGTACAGGGGTCAAAATGTTAAAGTTGCTGCAATTTTTGTAAAATGTGATGCAAATTATTGGTTGCGTTAATAGGGTTTTAAAAAGGAATATTTTGCACCATGTGTCATGCTCAGTTGTCACGTTACAGGCTAACATACGTCACATGCCATAGAGTCCAGTGGACGTCGACATTGGCATTAATTTGCAAACCAAGCATTCAACACAGTCAAAACTATTCCATTTATTAATCCTATTAATTCAACCAATAATTTGCACCACCTTTTACCAAAATTGGGACAACTTTAACTTTTGACTCCTGTACAAACTGAAATTGACCTTTGGCACCATTCTTGCTGTTTTTACCCCATAACTCCAGAATATTCAGTCATAGATCATCCAAACTATACCTTTTTGGAATCTTTCTGACCAGATGCATAATTTGGTATAGCTGTCAATATGATTGAACCATTTTTAAATTTTGACCCCTGTGCAATTCTTCATTGACCCCTACCTGGCTGCCATATTGGATTTTCAAGTGGCCAGCACGTTTTTCTCAAACACTGATTTATGAAGAACATTCATGCCAAATCTGATGCTTGTATCATCAAGTGAAGGATTGTTTCAGTTATCTGCTGCACTATCTCCTTGTATACCCTGGGTCCCTCCTCTACACATGTTCAAACCATCTCAATCTCGACTCTGATTTTGTCTCCAAACTGTCCCATCTGAACTGTCCCCCTGTTATGTTCATTCCTAATCCTGTCCATTGTTGTCACTCCCAAAGAGAAGTGCAACATCATCTTCAACATCATCTAAGTTGAATCCAGCAACATCAAACAAACCAGGTGCAGATTCAAACTCAAAACCTTGTTCTCTTTCTTTCATCTGGTATCAATGCGCCATCTCGTGCGCACTGTGGTTCTTCCTGCCGTAGGCGCGTTTTGACTCCAGCCCGCTAGAGGCGGTAATGTGCCCAACGCTGGATGTCAACCGTCAATGTGACAAAAGGAAGATTATATGTGGCAGCAGTCAGTGAGTCTCGTCATTTTGTATTCTTCCGTCGAAGTTTACGCTGCAGGGATTAGTCTTCACATTTCAAGTCTTACCGGTGAGCAAGCAACGTTTTTATGCGTTTAACTTACAGCTCAAAAGTGGAAATCTCGGGTTTCGGTTAGTAAAAGTCCGACCCAATAATGAGTTTTAACTCTTAAGATGCACACGACTTTCGTTTTACTCACTGAAACCAGGGTTTCCCACCTCTACTCACACCTAACCGGGTTTGTTTAATCTGAACTATGTATTTATTTGTGCCATTATTTGAAAGCAGTCACGCGGAGAAGGCGCTGAGTGACGTGGCGTTCACGGTACCTCCCTTACTTCAAGGTGGCATCTTACTGTTTGTACATCTGTGACCAGAACATTAGGTACAGCCCTGACTCAAGGACTCTGGTACTAACGCAGTAATTGCGCCTCCTTTCGGTGAATTACAGTTATTTACAGCGTTATTAAGTTGTTTATTTCTGTGAAATTAACAAAAAAATAAAAATGTAGAACTGAAAGGGTTATTTGTTTACTTATTTTAAAAATCCTGCGGTTCCTCAGCTTCAAAAGTATCACACAGCTACTAAATTCTACATGTAATGTGCCTTGTGCCTCCATCCTTCTGCGGAAGTGGTGGTGTAGTGTTTGTTTTTTCTGTTTTTTTTTTGTTTGTTTTTTGTAATATATACAGTTCTTCAATTCAATTTCAAATTATTTCATTTCCCACCTCTGCTTACACCTAACTGGGTTTGTTTAATCTGAACTATGTATTTATTTGTGCCGTTATTTGAAAGCAGTCACGCGGAGAAGACGCTGAGTGACGTGGCGTTCACGGTACCTCCCTTACTTCAAGCACATGCCCACCTGTGGCATCTTACTGTTTGTACATCTCAGTGACCAGAACATTAGGTACAGCCCTGACTCAAGGACTCTGGTACTAACGCAGTAATTGCGCCTCCTTTCGGTGAATTACAGTTATTTACAGCATTATTAAGTTATTTATTTCTGTGAAATTAACAAAAATAAATAAAAAAAAAATTAAAATGTAGAACTGAAAGGGTTATTTGTTTACTTATTTTAAAAAATCCTGCGGTTCCTCAACTTCAAAAGTATCACACAGCTACTTGGGGACGTTGATCATTGGATTTATTTATTTATTCATTTTAATAGAATTGTTAAATTCTACATGTAATGTGCCTTGTGCCTTCCTGGCATCCGTCCTTCTGCGGAAGTGGTGGTGTAGTGTCCAGTTTGTTTTTTCTTGTGTTTTTTTTTTTTTTTTTTTTCTTCAATTTCAAATTATTTCATTTCCCACCTCTGCATACACCTTACCGGGTTTGTTTAATCTGAGCTATGTATTTATTTGTGCCGTTATTTGAAGGCAGTCATGCGGAGAAGGCGCTGAGTGACGTGGCGTTCACGGTACCTGCCTTACTTCAAGCACATGCCCACCTGTGTCATCTTATTGTTTGTACATCTCTGACCAGAACAGGCTGGATTTTTTGTTTTGTTTTCTGATGTCCTAAACAATTTCAAGAGGTGCACAGACTTTTTCACCGCACTGTATATGTTACTGGGTCAGAGTAAATAAAGACAGTGGTTAATGGTTACTTGCGGAACCTCAGGCAGAGGGCTAGAGGTCTGGAACGGAAGTGGCGTAGCTCTAAATTAGAGGTGTTCCACTCTGCATGGCATGATGCAGTTGCAGAGTATAAGCATGCACTATGGACTACAAAGCAGGCTTACTATTTGGATTTGATCAATAAATATAAGCACAACTCCAAATTTTTGTTTGATACTGTAGCATTTCTTATCCATGGTCGGTCACCTGTTAGTCCTTCTCTGTTTATAGCTCAAGACTTTTTGGAGTACTTTGAGAAGAAAATAGAAGACATTAGATTGAACATATCTAAACATGCTTTGGCTCAATCATTGCACCCTGCTGTGGAGGTGGGTGTTAATAATGAGGTGACACCTAGACTTACAGAATTTGATAGTATTTCGCTAGACGCGCTGGCAAAGCTCGTGACCTCTACAAAAAGCACAACCTGCCTATTTGATCCTATACCAACAAAATTGTTTAAGGACCTGTGGCCTGTTCTTGGGCCGACTATGCTGGAAATTGTTAATCTTTCATTAAACTCTGGTTCTGTTCCTGGGTGTTTTAAATCTGCAGTGATTAAACCATTGCTTAAGAAATCTGGTCTTGACCCTGGTGTATTGAGTAGTTACAGGCCGATATCAAATCTGTCATTCTGTTCTAAAATTCTGGAAAAAGTGGTCTCACGGCAGCTTGTGGACCATCTTACTGAGAATGATCTTTTTGAGCCACTCCAGTTTTAGAAAACATCACTCCACAGAGACAGCACTTATCAGAGTGGTGAATGATTTTCTGTGTGCAATGGATTCGGACAGCACGATGGTTTTAGTGCTTTTGGATCTTAGTGCTGTGTTTGATACTGCGGATCATCGTGTTTTACTTGATAGGCTGGAAAATTACTTTGGGATTACTGGAAGTGTTCTTGCTTGGCTGACGTCATACTTGTCCAGTCGTTCTTATGGTATTGTGTATAATAACACTATTTCTGGCCTTGGTGAAATGAAATTTGGGGTTCCACAGGGGTCTGTGTTAGGCCCCTTGCTTTTCTCACTTGATATAGCGCCCCTTGGACATATTCTGCGGTATTACGGGATTGCCTTTCATTGTTATGCTGATGATACTCAATTGTACATGCCAGTAACTGCTGGTAATCTTGCCCATATAAAAGCCTTAGAAGATATCGAAGCCTTATATCTGTGAAAAGTTGGTTGTCTAGTAATTTCCTACTCTTGAATTCTGATAAGACTGAAATGATGGTTCATGGTCCAGCCAGACATCGGCATCAATTTGACCAGATGGTGCTTAATTTGGGTTTGTGTGTTGTGCATCGTACGGACAGAGTGAGGAATCTTGGAGTACTTTTCGATCCTACGTTGTCTTTTGGCCCCCACATTAGAGTCATTACGAGGACTGCCTTCTTCCATCTGCGAAATGTGGCGAGGATTCGTCCCATCCTGTCTATGGCTGATGCTGAGACTTTGATACATGCGTTTATTTCTTCCAGACTGGGTTATTGTAATGCTTTATTTTCTGGCCTGCCACAGTCTAGCATTCTGGGACTTCAGTTGGTACAGAATGCTGCTGCCAGACTTTTGACACAAAGTAGAAGGTTTGACCACATTACACCCATTCTGGCATCCCTTCATTGGCTACCAGATTCTGCCAGATTGGATTTTAAAGCCTTATTGTTGGTTTATAAAATTGTTCATGGACTGGCACCTTCCTACTTGGCGGACTTGGTTAAGCCCTACGTACCTGCGCGGCCCTTGCGTTCGCAGGACGCAGGGCTTCTGTGTGTTCTGAGAGTGAACAAGCAGTCTGTGGGTTATCGAGCCTTCTCCTACCTTGGTCCGACTCTTTGGAACGATCTACCTGCAGTTATTAGGCAGTCTGACATGGTGGAGACTTTTAAATCTGACTGAAGACTGAAGACCCACTTTTTTAGACTGTCTTATCATTAATCTAATTTGTTTTTATGTTTGCTTTGTAATTTCTTTTTATTCTACTGTGTTTTATCTTTTTATTGTGCTTTTCTTGATTTTAATTTTGATTTTAAATTACTTTGTGTTGTTATTAATTGTGTGAAGCACCTTGGGGCGACTTTGTCGTGAGTTGGCGCTATATAAATTAATAAATTGAAATTGACAGCACACAACAAAAAAATTAAAATCAAATTTCTGGCTTTAAAAAATAAAATAAATATACTTTTGGAATGAGTTGCCCTTTGGAATGATGCAGCTGCAACCTAAAACCTCAAGCAAACCATATTACAACTTCCATCACCTGCACACCAAAACGGATCCCAAAAACTGAAGTTCTGGAGAGGCATCTGTTGAGGAATATTTAAGTGGTATGTTTTTTTTTGTTTGTTTGTTTTTTGCCCAATATAATGTCTGGTAATTAACTGCTTTATTGTTAAGTCATTGATAGTGTAGATATTAATTAAATGCTTTATTGCCATTTCTGTGACACTTGCAGTCCTCATTCCTCCATTAAATGTGTTGGGAAAAAGACGTGCAGTGAAAAATCTCATCATCAATAATAATAACTATTTTTATCAGGCTTTCCCAATAATCAAAGCAACAAACAAAATAAACTCCAGTAATAAAAGAATAAACAAGAATACTATTACAGCAGTTTCCAGAAATCTGAAATTAAAGAGCAAACAAAATTTTTTTAAATGGAGTCATGTTTTTAATGTAGTGTTTCCAAAGCTGTGGGTTTTCAGTGTACATCTGCAGAATTCTTTTGTCCAAATTGTGTCACATAACACCCATCATGTTTTCCACTGCACTTTTTGGAATTGAACAGTCTTTATGTTCTACACCAGGGCTCTCACCAGGATTTTGTCGCAGCTTGGGGGGAACTTAACTGGGCATAGCCATGTAATGAGTGTTGCAGGCGCAAGTACAGTAGGAGAGTCCAGAGGCATTGACCCCCCACCGCCAGAAAATGTTCAAATTTATAACACTTTGAAACACTATTTCCTGCATTTTGAGGGCCACTCTGTGTTTCTAATTGGAATGTTAAATAACATGCGACATGTCCTTTTAAAAAAAAAAAAAAAAAAAAGCGGGGGTTGGGGGGGTTGGGGGGGGGGCTATGCTGGTTAAATGTCCTTTAAGGTGCGTTTACACATAAGCAAGACATGTTACGAATGTCATTTTTCTGTCATTCGTGACACATTCCTGACATTCTTAATGTGACTTGACGCATCTGAACAGGTTTCTTAATAGTGCGTGTTGGTGCGTGATAGTCTTGATATTCATGGAGCATGTTTTTGCCTGTCAAATCTTCCATGAATGTCAAACACCATCCTCATTTCGTCTCACGTCGTGGAGGTCGCAACTGAGCGTATTGATCCGTCTTGATGAGTATTGATCCTTAATAGAACATGACGACGTTCGTAGTGGTTCCTGTGATGGTTCTTGGAGCCCAAACTGTCACGCGTTATTACGAAGTGCAGGCAACTGTCAAGTTTTGACACGACTTTTAACGCGGCGTCACATTTGACTGTTCGCCAAGACAAACCAGTTTTCTGTCACGTGTGCACAATTAAACTTGGCTCCAAATGTCATTCCACAGTTCCTGCTGAAGCTCCTCAGGACGCTCCTGCAGGTGTTCCACCTGCTGTTGTAACTGATGAGTGGGAGAACGAGTCTGAGCCAGAGGAACCAGGGGAGGGAGAGGAGACTCATGTGCAGCCAGACATCTCTGCACCTCCTCCAGTCCGGCGGAGGAAGAAGCGCGTGCACAATTAAACCCTGCTGCATCGCATTCAGTTTTATTGCTGACACCATGTCGGCTAAAAGTCAAATTTCAGTGCTCTTCAGCGCGCTCCTGCAGGTGTTCCACCTGCTGCATGTGCCTGATGTTTGGGAAAATGCACGAGACGAGAGCCGCATAAAGCCACACATCTGGCGCTGTCCGTCTCCTCATCCTCTCTGCACCACTCCATGGCACAGAGCTCAACTACGCATGCAGTCACAGTTCTTCTGAAAAACTGGAGCGATCTGAATTTGGTTGGATGAATATGGGTGTGTGTGTGTGTGTGTGTGTGTGTAGAAAAAATTCACCTCGTTCACAACGTGACAGAACTTAACGATGCGCTGTTACGCGCAATAGCGTGCAACAATGCGGAACACTATTCTTGACCGTGTGTAATGGTTCCTGATAATTCTCCGGCAACATGTGCCATTAATCGTAACGTGTGGTAACAGGTTGCAGCAGTTCCTGAGGACACCTGACGCCTCTGCCCCGAATCATCACATTCGTGATCATTGGCCAAGAATGTATACTTCGTGGCATTCGTGACTTGTCGTTATGTGTAAACGTAGCATTGGAATTCAATCATTTTTTTACTGAGAGAGGGAAAATATAATACGGGGCTTGTATCATTTTAAAATTGCTGGCATTCGGACGATTAGGAAAGGTTTCTGTGTCTCCGCGTGCGGCCCTAGACTATGGAATAACCTGATGGAGGGACTCAAACGATGTCCAAATATCAATCAATTTAAAAATCAGTATAAAGACATGATGTTTTCAAGATATGTATCTGCTGGCGAAGGTTGAGTTTTGTGTGTTGCCAAATTCTAAATGTAAATTTTTTTTTTGGTAGCATTCAGATTGTGTCCTTTAAGCTGAATAAATTGAAATGGTTGAAAATGGGAGTGGGAATAGTTGGGTTTTTACTTCCCCCCCCCACTCCTTTCAGACCAGATCATTTTATTTTTGGTTAAAGGGGTAGGTGTTGATAAGCTTTGCTTCTGCCTATACACTTTCAGGCACACGGATGCATTGTTAATCCATTTTCTTTCTTCGTTGTAAGTTTTGTGTTGGACTGTCTGTGCTGAATAAATTTATTCATTCATTCATTCAAATCACAGCATAGTATCCCCTATGCTCAACTGCACTGGCGAGAACCCTGCACACCACAGTGAGGACTTCCTGCACTGTTCACGTCTCCAAGTTACAGTTTCTGTCTGATTTCTTTTGTCCAAGCTGTATCAAATAACATCCAATGTGTTGTCCAGTGCATGTTTATTTGTTAATCTATCTTATTTTTGGAATTTAACAGTCCTTAAGTAACAGCACAGACTGTGCTGTGCACTTGTGCTGCCCTTCCATTGTTAAATTGCCCGGAGAGAAATGCTGTGTTACACAGTAAATTCCACTTATAGAAAAAATGTTTGGTATTTATTCATTTGTTATTGTTGTACCCCAATGTGTTTTTTGACAGGTGCAATTTATCCTCTGGAAAATACAGTGATCTGTGCAGAAACAGAACAGAACAATGAAGGTGATGATAACTGGTGCCTCTGGCTTGGTGGGACATGCTGTACAGCATGTGGTCAAAGAACAAGGACCCAAGGAAGGGGAAGAGTGGATATTCCTCTCTTCCAAAGATGCTGACCTCTTGTAAGGACTGCTTGTTGATTCTGTTCACATTTATTAAAAAAAAAAAAAAAATGTTTTAACAAATTTGTGCCAGTCAAATTTAACATTTGTCTAATTTTGTTTGTGTGGTGTCATCAGGAGCATGGAGGAGACGCGGGCGGTGTTTGAGAAATATAAGCCCACTCATGTCATCCACCTGGCTGCCATGGTGGGAGGTCTGTTCAAGAACATGAAGTACAACCTGGACTTTCTGGTATGAAGACACTGCAAACATTTTGGTTCTTCCTAGTCTGTAGTTGCCATTGTTGATGATGTTTGTTTCTTCCAGAGGAAAAACTACATCATGAATGATAATGTGTTGAACACATCTCTTGAAATGGGCGTTGAAAAAGTGGTGTCGTGCCTTTCCACCTGCATCTTTCCTGATAAAACCACCTACCCTATCGATGAGAGAATGGTAAGAAGCACTGGCATGTTTCTGCTTGTCCTTCTGTAGCGGCAACTGATCAGCTTTTATCTCTTGGTTTCAGGTCCACAATGGTCCACCTCACACGTCAAACTTTGGCTACGCGTATGCAAAAAGACTGATTGACATTTTCAACAGGTATGCAAATGGTTCCTGAGGCCCATTATGCTCCTGCCTGAAAAAACATTGCACTGCAGTTGGGTTGTTACATTGTTTTTTTAGGGTACGTAGCAGGAAAATGATCATTTCCTTATGTTGATTGTGGACTTGCTGCTTCTGATTCATAAGCGGCAGATCCACAGTTCATTCATCAACCTCCATCAAAGCCATTTAAAAATGTCAATCGTGACTCACCTTTCTGCTGATTAAAGTCACTCTTTTCAGTTGGTGTGGGCAAGAAGTGAGGATTGGCCGCCATTTCACACTGGACAGTTATTATGCGCTCCTCATTAACGTGCTTTTTCATGGGGCAACCAATGATACAGTTCTCTGGTGTGGACCATTAATATCTCCCGATTAGTGCACAGGTGTGCCTTAGACTGCCCACAATAAAAGGCCACTCTGAAAGGTGCAGTTTTGTTTTACTGGGGGGGATACCAGTCAGTATCTGGTGTGACCACCATTTGCCTCATGCAGTGCAACACATCTCCTTCGCATCATCTGTGAAGAGAACACCTCTCCAACGTGCCAAACGCCAGCGAATGTGAGCATTTGCCCACTCAAGTCGGTTACGACGACGAACTGGAGTCAGGTCGAGACCCTGATGAGGACGACGAGCATGCAGATGAGCTTCCCTGAGACGGTTTCTGACAGTTTGTGCAGAAATTCTTTGGTTATGCAAACCGATTGTTTCAGCAGCTGCCCGAGTGGCTGGTCTCAGACGATCTTGGAGGTGAACATGCTGGATGTGGAGGTCCTGGGCTGGTGTGGTTACACGTGGTCTGCGGTTGTGAGGCTGGTTGGATGTACTGCCAAATTCTCTGAAACGCCTTTGGAGACGGCTTATGGTAGAGAAATGAACATTCAATACACGAGCAACAGCTCTGGTTGACATTCCTGCTGTCAGCATGCCAATTGCACGCTCCCTCAAATCTTGCGACATCTGTGGCATTGTGCTGTGTGATAAAACTGCACCTTTCAGAGTGGCCTTTTATTGTGGGCAGTCTAAGGCACACCTGTGCACTAATCATGGTGTCTAATCAGCATCTTGGTATGGCACACCTGTGAGGTGGGATGGATTATCTCAGCAAAGGAGAAGTGCTCACTATCACAGATTTAGACTGGTTTGTGAACAATATTTGAGGGAAATGGTGATATTGTGTATGTGGAAAAAGTTTTAGATCTTTGAGTTCATCTCATACAAAATGGGAGCAAAACCAAAAGTGTTGTGTTTATATTTTTGTTGAGTGTATATATTATATATATTTCATACCATGGTCAGTGAGAATTCCATGTCTAACTGGCATGCATTATTTTCATGTATATGCACACGTAGTTCGGCGAGTTAAGTCACTGTTATAATCACTCCGCTCTGGTCGCCACCACAGCAACGCACAGATCAGCTGTGTTTTGACAGGTGAATGACAGAAACGCGATAAAACATGGATTTCCAATTTAATTAATAATAATAATAATAATAATATTTTGGGCCAAAATAAAAAAGTTTGAGGAATGGAAAAAGCAGGAGAGCAAACAAGAAGAACATCAAAAGCAACGGCATAAAGATTTAACATCGGACGAACTAGACAAGATTGAAGACGGGAAAGAAGAAGAGAACAGTTCTATCCTTGCGGGCTGCCGCAGCGCTCCGTATCAAAACAGCGAGCGTAGTTTCTGGACTTGTTTTCTAGAGTTGGCCGCAGCTCCATACAGCAGAGAGTGGGGCGGTGTGAGTGGGGCAGTGTGAGTGGCTGCGGCGCAAGCCTGCGAACTCGGTAAGCGCATCGGAGGCAAAATATCTTGAGAATGGTATAAAATAGTCCAAAATACTCCCACATTTTTATCAAGTTCTGTTAACTTAAATAAATATTTGAGTGTTAGCTCACTGTGTGGGACCATGGTATAAGCGAATTAAACAACGAGAAGCCGTGCATTATACAGTTTGAATGCTTCTCACAGAGTAACACCACTCCGTTTTGCGTCGTGGTGTTTTAGACTCCGTGTCGTAAATACTGTATACCTCAAAGGAAATACTCCTTTATGGACAAAATTATGTTTTAGGGTTCAGGCCACCATGAATTATTGTCTGTAAGTGTTCATTATGTATTTATTTTGTATATTCCACGCTTAATTAAAAAATTGAAGTAACTTCTTTTATTTTCCTCCATGTTCATCTCTGAAATAATGGCGTTTTTGGTGGGTGCCAGGAGGCAACCAGCCAACTGGTCATACAGTGACATCTGCTGGAGTGGAGGCTGTACTGATTGCAGAGATTTGAGGGGAAATTTCTTCACATTTTAGTTCCATTAAATGATTGATATGAGTGCAGGAGAACCGATACAGTATCAAGAAAACATGTTGTAATACCCAGCTGCATTCATTTTATATTTTCTATCCAGCCATAATCGAGCTGTGAAAGCTGTAAGTGGAGGATCTAATGCTAGTCTTTCACAACTCTAAACTGCCCTCCACATCCATAGATATTGCCTCATTCAACTCCATTTCAGTACCATCATGACTCACTCATCTTCAACCACTTATCTGGGATCAGGTTACGGGGGCAACAGCTCCAGCAGGGGACCCCGAACTTCCCTTTCCTGGGCCACATTATCCACCTGTGAATGGGGGATCCTGAGGTGTTCCCAGGACAGTGTGGAGATAAAATCTCTCCACCTGGTTCTGGGTCTTCCCCAAGGTGTGCTCCCAGATGGACGTGCCTGGAACACCTCCCTCAGGAGGTGCCCTGGGGGCATCCTTACCAGATGCCCGAACCACCTCAGCTGGCTCCTTTCATCGCGAAGGAGCAGCAGCTCAACTCCGAGCTCCCCACCCTATCTCTAAGGTAGACACCAGCCACCCTCCTGAGGAAGCCCATTTAGACCGCTTGTACCTGCAATATAGTTCTTTCAGTCATGACAATGCTCCTGACCATAGGTGAGAGTACAGTAGTGTTCAGAATAATAGTAGTGCTATGTGACTAAAAAGATTAATCCAGGTTTTGAGTATATTTCTTATTGTTATATGGGAAACAAGGTACCAGTAGATTCTCACAAATCCAACAAGACCAAGCATTCATGATATGCACACTCTTAAAGCTATGAAATTGGGCTATTAGTAAAAAAAAAAAATAGAAAAGGGGTTGTTCACAAAAATAGTAGCATCTGCTGTTGACGCTACAAACTCAAAACTGTTATGATCAAACTGCTTTTTTAGCAATCCTGTGAATCACTAAACTAGTATTTAGTTGTATAACCACAGTTTTCCATGATTTCTTCACATCTGCGAGGCATTAATTTTGTTGGTTTGGAACCAAGATTTTTTTCATTTCCTAGTGTGCTTGGGGTCATTGTCTTGTTGAAACACCCATTTCAAGGGCATGTCCTCTTCAGCATGAGGCATCATGACCTCTTCAAGTATTTTGACATATCCAAACTGACCCATGATACCTGGTATGAGATGTATAGGCCTAACACCATAGTAGGAGAAACATGCCCATATCATGATGCTGGCACCAGCACTTACAGGTAACTCCAGACTGTCTTTGATCATCCTGGAGCTGATCAATGGGTGAGCCTTGTCATTCTGGTTATTCTTCTATCCATTTTGATGGTTGTTTTCCATTTTCTTCCATGCGTCTCTTTTTTTTTTTTTTTTTTTTTTGTCCATTTGAAAGCATTGGAGATCATTGTAGATGAACAGCCTATACTTTTTTGCACCTGCATATAAGTTTTCCCCTCTCTAATCAGCTTTTTAATCAAACTACACCGTTCTTCTGAACAATCTCTTGAACATCCCATTTTCCTCAGACTTTCAAAGAGAAAAGTATGTTCAACAGGTGCTGGCTTCATCCTTAAATAAGGGACACCTGATTCACACCTGTTTGTTCCACAAAATTGACAAACTGACTGAATGCCACACTACTATTATTGTGAACACCCCCTTTTCTACTTTTTTTTTTTTTTTTTTTTTTTTTTTTTTTTTTTTACTAATACCCCAATTTCATAGCCTTAAGACTGTGCATATCATGAATGCTTGGTCTTGTTGGATTTGTGAGAATCTACTGGTACCATGTTTACCATGTAACAATAAGAAATATACTCAAAACCTGGATTAATCTCTTTAGCCACATAGCACTACTATTATTCTGAACACTACTGTAGGAATGAAGATTGACAAGTAGATTGAGAACTTGGCCTTTTGGCTCGGCTCCCTTTTTGTCACCACAGTACAGCAGAGCGAATACAACACCGTCCCTGCTGCGCAGATTCTTCAGCCAATCTTGCGCTCCATTGTCCCCTCACTCGTGAACAAGACCCCAAGGTACTTGAACTACTTCACTTCATGAACCCCATCATGACTCCCAGAGCAAAATCTGGTTTTACTGTTGTCACGAAAGCTGTTATTTTGGTATAACATCAAGGATTCCAGTGCAGGCAGTCTATAAAAGTATGTGTGTACTTCACAGGGCGTGTTACGAGCAGCATAAACGTAAGTACACAGCTGTGATTCCTACAAATGTGTTTGGCCCTCATGACAACTTCAACCTCGAGGACTGTCACGTTCTGCCTGGCCTCATCCACAAAGCGTACACTGCACAAAGTAAGTTGTATTCAGTAAAAGCCCCTCATATTTTATAGTTTCTGCAGGGGAAATGCGTGATGCCATGTTCTCTCACAGCTCACACGCTAAGAGCATGGATCTGTCCATGAATCTTGTTAGCGCACCTCCTACTAAACTGCTTTATGGATTTCAGTGAAAGGTCGCACAATAGTGGCACACCATGTAAAAAAAAAATTTAAAAAAAAGTATGCATGAGGATTCCAGTCTACCATAAAATATAACACATGGGAGCAGCATGTCTGGCCAAGTGGTTGGTGCACTTGCTTTCAAAACAGAAGGCTACTGGTTCAAGGTCACCCGTGCCCTTTATTGGTGTAATGTAGCGTTGTATCAAATTTTTGCCAAATCAACACGCATGATGTGTCCACTGTGGCGACCCCAAGCAGAAATGGAGAAGCTGAAAATACTTTTTTTTTTTTTTTTTTTTTTTTTTTTTTTTTATCTTCAAGGGAAGATGATTGAAATTTGAGGGTTTTTTTCCCTGTTTCCTGGCAATGCAGTGAAGTAGAGTATTCAAATAGGTTGAGTCAGGTCAACCAGAAGTCACAGCTTTAACAGCAGATGACAATCGAGACGGTGCAATCTCATCATACATAATGCCTCTCCATCCATCGTTTCTCTTTGGCCAACTTTCATTTTTATTTTGAACAGAGTAGGTGAATTCTGTGATGTTGGTGATGTTGGTATTGATACTGTTGCAAATGAGTACCTAATCTGATGGTAATTTTTAGTGTACAGTGCATCTGGAAATTATTCACAGCACTTCACTTTTTCCACTGTTTATGTAGCACGTTAATTTTTCCCTCAATTCTACTCGCAACATCCCATAATGACAATATGAAAAAGGTTTTTTTTCTAAAAAATTTTGCAAACGTATTAAAATAAAAAAACTAAGAAGTCACATGTGTATATACAGTGAGGCAAAAAAGTATTTGATCCACTGTTGATCTTGCAAGATTTCCCACCTACAAAGAATGGAGAGTTCTGTAATTTTTATCGTAGATGCACTTCAGCTGTGAGAGACAGAATCTTAAAAAAACAAATTCAGGAAATCACATTGCTGAGGCAGGACATTCCGGTTTTCCACTAATGCCACACAATTCTCTAGCATCGTACTTTGAGAGATAATTTCATTAATCTGCATGTTTCATCAGTGTAACGGTGGATTCAAAGGAATTTTATTGTCATATGCACAGAAGAACATGTTCCCTGCACAATGAAATGTGTCTACTGCATTCAACCCAGCCTAATTGCCAGTAGGAGCAGAAGTCGCCATTAGGCGCCCGGGGAAAGTAATTCTGTAATATCTGTCCAAGAGATGCCATGTAAAGGGGGAATAAGCAGGCCTCATACAGAACCCTGTGGTACCCCATGCTTTACGTGAGGTTGTTTCAAAGTAAAGTATTGTTTAGCAGTCTCTGGTAGTTATACAAGATGCATTAAGAACTGTTAGTAATATTTCTCATGGTTGACATATGTTCCTGTCTACCAGTAATACCAAAGTAGCTCTCAAGCCTATTCAACAATGGAAGATCTAGCACTATGATGGTATCAGAGTCCATCACCAGCAAAAGGGGATAGACTTTTCCACTGAGGTCTTCTCTCAAGAACCAGGATACAGAACCACCACATTTTACATTGATGCTTTGCACACAACAGTTTTGGCCTGTTGCTTAACTGGGTCAATATGGTAGAGCATCTCAGAAAAAGACGTTGCTAAAAAGAAGAATGAAGTCTAGGGTTATATACTCCATTGTCCCGGCCCAGCCCGGCCGGGCCCAGCCTAAAAGAGCGACGTGGGCCCATCCTGTGGGTTCACCACCTGCAGAGGGGGTCGTAGGGGTCGAGGGTGGGTGGCCCGGCGGCCCGGTCTGCACTCACAGCCTCTGGCTGTTGGGACGTGGAATGTCACCTCGCTGGGGGGGGGGGGGGAGCCTGAGCTTGTGAGGGAGGTTGAGAGGTACTGACTAGAGATAGTCGGGCTCACCTCCACGCACAGCTTGGGCTCTGGTACCCAACTCCTGGAGAGGGGCTGGGTGATCCACTTTTCTAGCGTTGCCCACGGGGGGGGCGGCGGGCTAGGGTAGCATTGCTCATTGCTCCCCAGCTCAGTCACCATCTGTTGGCCTTCACACTGATGAACGAGAGGGTCGCGTCCCTATGCCTTTGGGTTGGGGACAGGTCTCTCTCTGTTGTCTCGGCCTGCGGGCCAAGTGGCAGTGCAGAGTACCCGAAATTCTTGGAGTCCCTGGGAGGGGTACTAGATCGTGCTCCGACTGGAGAGTCCATTGTTCTCCTGGGGGATTTCAATGCCCACGTGGGCGACGACAGTGAGACCTGGAGGGGGATGATCGGGAAGCACAGTCTCCCCAATCTGAACCCGAGTGGTGTTCATTTGTTGGACTTCTGTGCTAGCCACAGTTTGTCCATCACAAACACCATGTTCGAGCACAAGGGCGTCCATAAGTGCACGTGGCACCAGGGCACCCTGAGCCGGAGGTCGATGATTGACTTTGTAGTCGTACCATCTGACCTTCGGCCACGTGTCTCGGATACTCGGGTGAAGAGAGGGGCTGAGCTGTCAACTGATCACCACCTGGTGGTGAGTTGGATCCACTGAGAGGGGAGGAAGCCAGTCAGACCTGGCAGGCCCAAACGTATCGTGAGGGTCTGTTGGGAACAACTGGCGGAACTCTCTGTCATCAAGGTCTTCAACTCCCACCTCCGGGAGAGCTTCTCCCAGATCCTGGGGGAGGTTGGAGAGAGGGAGTCCGAGTGGACCATGTTCTCCACCTCTATTTGTAATGCGGCCGCTTGTAGCTGTGGTCGCAGGGTCTCTGGTGCCTGTCACGGCGGCAATCCCCGAACCCGGTGGTGGACGCCGGAAGTAAGGGATGCCGTCAAGTTGAAGGGGTCCTACTTGTCTTTGTTGGCAGGTGGGACTCCGGAGGCAGCTGCCAGGTACTGCCAGGCTAAGCATGCTGCAGCCTGTGTGGTCACAGAGGCAAAAACCCGGGTCTGGGAGGAGTTCGGGGAGGCCATGGAGGAAGACTATCAGTTGGCCTCAAGAAATTCTGGCAAACCGTCCGACGCCTCCGGAGGCGGAAGCAGCTCTCCACCAACACTGTCTACGGTGCAGGTGGAGAGCTGTTGACCCTGACTGGGGATGTTGTCGGGTGGTGGAAAGAATACTTCGAAGAGCTCCTCAATCCCATCGTCACATCTTCCGAAGAGGAAGCAGAGACTGGGGACTCAGAGGCGGACTCATCCATTACCCAGGCCGAAGTCACCGAGGTGGTCAGAAAGCTCCTCAGCGGCAAGGCTCCTGGGGTGGATGAAATCCGTCTGGAGTACCTTAAGTCTCTGGATGTTGTGGGACTGTCTTGGTTGACACGTCTCTGCAACATTGCGTGGCGGTCGGGGACAATACCTCTGGATTGGCAGACCGGGGTGGTGGTCCCTTTGTTTAAGATGGGGGACCGGAGGGTGCGTTCCAACTAAAGGGGGATCACACTCCTCCTCTGGTCTATTCCAGAGTACTGAAGAGGAGAATTCGATCGATAGTTGAACCTCGGATTCAGGAGGAGCAGTGTGGTTTTCGTCCTGCTTGCGGCACACTGGACCAGCTCTACACCCTCCATCGGATGCTCGAGGGTTCATGAGCGTTCACCCAACAAGGCCACATGTGTTTTGTGGATCTGGAGAAGGCGTTCGACCTTGTCCCTCGAGGCGCCCTGTGGGGGTGCTCCGGGAGTACACGGTCTGGTGTCCGGGGTCCTTTGCTAAGGGCTATCCGGTCCCTGTACGACCGCAGCAGGAGCTTGGTCCACATTGCCGGTAGTAAGTCAAGCCTGTTTCCAGTGCACATTGGCGTCCGCTAGGGCTGCCCTTTGTCAACAGTTCTGTTCATTACTTTTATGGACAGAATTTCTCGGCACAGTTGGTGTAGAGGGGATCCGGTTTGGGAACCACAGAATCTTGTCTCTGCTGTTTGTGGACAATGTTCTGTTGGCTTCTTCAAATCAGGACCTTCAGCATGCACTGGGGCAGTTTGCAGCCGAGTGTGAAGCGTCCGGGATGAAAATCGGCACCTCCAAATCCGAGGCCATGGTTCTCAAACAGAAAAAGGTGCTTTGCCCTCTTCAGATCGGTGGAGTGTCCTTGCCACAAGTGGAGGAGTTTTAAGTATCTCTGGGTCTTGTTCACGAGAGAGGGACAGATGAAGCGTGAGATCGACAGACGGATTGGTGCAGCATATGCAGTGATGCGGTCACTGTCACCCAACTTTCCGACCCTCACCTATGGTCATGGGATTTGGGTCATGACCAAAAGAACAAGATCGCGAGTACAAGTGGCTGAGATGAGTTTCCTCCACAGGGTGGCTGGGCGATCCCTTATAGATAGGCTGAGGAGTTCGGTCACTTGGGAGGAGCTCGGAGTCGAGTCGCTGCTCCTCCACGTCGAAAGGAGCCGGCTGAGGTGGTTCAGGCATCTTTTTTGGATGCCCCCTGGACGCTTTCCTGGAGAGGTGTTCCAGGCACGTCCCATCAGGAGGAGGCCCCAGGGAAGACCCAGGACATGCTGGAGATGCTGTGTCTCGCAGCTGGCTTGGGAACGCCTTGGGGTTCCCCCCGGAGGAGCTGGGGGAGGTGTGTGTGGATCGGGAGGTCTGGGCGGCTTTGCTTGAGCTGCTGCCCCTGCGACCTGACCTCGGATAAAGCGGAAGAAAATGGATGGATGGATGGATGAAGTTTTGGCCTGTTGCTTCAGTGGATCTATAACCCCTGGCAAAAATTATGGAATCACCGGCCTCGGAGGATGTTCATTCAGTTGTTTAATTTTGTAGAAAAAAGCAGATCACAGACATGACACAAAACTAAAGTCATTTTAAATGGCAACTTTCTGGCTTTAAGAAACACTATAAGAAATCAGGGGGAAAAAATTGTGGCCGTCAGTAACGGTTACTTTTTTAGACCAAGCAGAGGGAAAAATATGGAATCACTCAATTCTGAGGAATAAATTATGGAATCATGAAAAACAAAAGAACGCTCCAACACATCACTAGTATTTTGGTGCACCACCTCTGGCTTTTATAACAGCTTGCAGTCTCTGAGGCATGGACTTGAGTGACAAACAGTACTCTTCATCATTCTGGCTCCACCTTTCTCTGATTGCTGTTGCCAGATCAGCTTTGCAGGTTGGAGCCTTGTCATGGACCATTTTCTTCAACTTCCACCAAAGATTTTCAATTGGATTAAGATCGGGACTATTTGCAGGCCATGACATTGACCCTATGTGTCCTTTTGCAAGGAATGTTTTCACAGTTTTTGCTCTATGGCAAGATGCATTATCATCTTGAAAAATGATTTCATCATCCCCAAACACCCTTTCAATTGATGGGATAAGAAAAGTGTCCAAAATATCAATGTAAACTTGTGCATTTATTGATGATGTAATGACAGCCATCTCCCCAGTGCCTTTACCTGACATGAAGCCCCATATCATCAATGACTGTGGAAAATTTACATGTTCTCTTCAGGCAGTCATCTTTATAAATCTCATTGGAACGGCACCAAACAAAAGTTCCAGCATCATCACCTTGCCCAATGCAGATTTGAGGTTCATCACTGAATATGACTTTCATCCAGTCATCCACAGTCCATGATTGCTTTTCCTTAGCCCATTGTAACCTTGTTTTTTTCTGTTTAGGTGTTAATGATGGCTTTCGTTTAGCTTTTCTGTATGTAAATCCCATTTCCTTTAGGCGGTTTCTTACAGTTCGGTCACAGACGTTGACTCCAGTTTCCTCCCATTCGTTCCTCATTTGTTTTGTTGTGCATTTTTTATTTTTGAGACATATTGCTTTAAGTTTTCTGTCTTGACGCTTTGATGTCGTCCTTGGTCTACCAGTATGTTTGCCTTTAACAACCTTCCCATGTTTGTATTTGGTCCAGAGTTTGGACACCGCTGACTGTGAACAACCAACATCTTTTGCAACATTGCGTGATGGTTTACCCTCTTTTAAGAGTTTGATAATCCTCTCCTTTGTTTCATTTGACATCTCTCATGTTGGAGCCATGATTCATGTCAGTCCACTTGGTGCAACAGCTCTCCAAGGTGTGATCACTCCTTTTTAGATGCAGACTAACGAGCAGTTCTGATTTGATGCAGGTGTTAGTTTTGGGGATGAAAATTTACAGGGTGATTCCATAATTTATTTCTCAAAATTGAGTGAGTCCATATTTTTTTTTCCCTCTGCTTGGTCTAAAAAAGTAACCGTTACTGACTGCCACAATTTTTTTTCCTGATTTCTTATAGTGTTTCTTACAGCCAGAAAGTTGCCATTTGAAGTGACTTTAGTTTTGTGTCATGTCTGTAATCTGCTTTGTTTTGTTTGTACAAAATTAAACAACTGAATGAACATCCTCCGAGGCCGGTGATTCCATAATTTTTGTCAGGGGTTGGATATGGTAGAGCATCTCAGAAAAAGACTGCTAAAAAGAAGAATGAAGTCTAGGGTTGATTTTTCTAGAAGGTACTTTTTTTTGGAATATAAAAGTTATCATTTATGCCATGTGTAAAAGAAAATTCTGTTTGAATTTCATCACGTTTTTTTTTTTTAGAGGAGAATCATCCTTTTGTGATTTGGGGCACTGGAAAACCCAGAAGGCAGTTCATTTACTCTTTGGACCTGGCTCGCCTCATTCTCTGGGTTCTGAGGGATTATGATGAAGTTGAGCCCATTATACTGTCCGGTGAGTTCCCCGAAACAAAATGTTGACTGTGGAAACTGGATTTAATGGAGAGCATCTTAAATTGAACTGTGGTGATGTTCCAGTTGGTGAAGAAGACGAGGTGTCCATCAAAGAAGCAGCAGAGGCAGTTGTGGAAGTGATGGGCTTTAAAGGTGAAGTGACTGTATCCTTTAAATGTTCAGAGGCGGATAATGTCATTAAAGGAGCACGTGGTCATTTGCAGCTCGCCACTTGTCTATGGGGTTGACACTAGTCTCCATGTGGGTTTGAGGTGGAGGACTCGGGGTCACGGAGCAACATATAGACTCCACACAGAAATTAACAGGACTTGGATGGAACCATACCCACAATGTCCATGCTGAGGCATGAATGCAAGTGAAGAAAACAAGTTTTCATGCCCCACACCCCAGCTTGTTCGGGCGTCAATCTTTAAATATTTTGTTTCCACACAATAACTTAAGGACGCATTGTCTGATTGAAACCATTTTTTAGTGGTGTCTTGGGGAGGCTACAAGAAGGATCCTTTTGAAAACTGAGGTCAGTACAGTGTAGCAATAGTTTCCAGACTTTATTACCACCTGTAAAACGACACCAACATAACGTAGGAGTGGCGGCGTGTGCCACGCTTTGTGTTGCGCTTGTCTTAGTGTTTCACAGTGGTATCTCACTGAGACACACTGTTTGCAAGAGACATCATCCTGACCCACACTGAGGATTACGATCACCTCGCCATAGGCTCAATATAAAATGGCGCAGGTGTGTGCCCGCCAGTTTCTCAGCTGTTACAGGGAAATAAATGGATGTCTACGATGTGTTGCCGACTGGAAATCAGTTGTACAGCTCAACGACTCTAAAATGTGGTAACTGGATTTAAAGAAGCATGCCACGGAGGGCAACAGAGGTGCACATGTTGGTGACTCTTGCAAAGATTTTGGTGGGAAAACCAGTTTTCTGACCTATGCATGACGGTCCTGCCACATACGCAGAACCGCCCCACAACAGTGTTGCTGCCATCATTGATACTATGTGCCACAGTACCTTTGCAACCATTGCAAATCTGTCTTGCGCTCCAGTCATACAGAGAGAAGACTATTGGGTATTTGGGAGAATCCTCAACAGTCTAATGTGAAGTTGCATCAGGAAGGGCATCTGGCGTAAAACTTGAGCTAATTCAACATATGGATCCACCTCGTATTTGTTGTGGCGACCCTGAGTGTAAACAAGGGAGCAGCCGAATGGTCTTACTTAACAGTCTTTGTCACAGCTCCCTCAAGAATATGGTTGCCAATGTTTCGGCAAAACATGAAGTTAGTCACATAAATAAAGACATGTATGAGTGACTGACCCCGCCCCCATCTGGCTTGATGGGGATTCAAACTGAGGTCTCTGTAACCTCCATCCAATCACCTCCCCAGTCAAAAGGGATCACTTGGAATGCTTGAAATCTGAAACCTGGGTAGAGTCCATTATATGTACATACCGTGTGCTTTACTGAAAATGTACTTCAATTTCTTTAACCTTTGATCACTAGTATGACACCACTAAATCAGACGGCCAGTTTAAGAAGACAGCCAGCAATGAAAAGCTGAAAAAGTACCTTCCGGAGTTCCAGTTCACACCTTTCAAGCAAGGTGGGGATTGAGCTATTGTGTGTATCAATACTTTAAACCATTGTTAAAGGTTTTGGTTGTGACTGCAACTCGTCTTCTTTTATTACAGCTTTAAAGGAGACCAGTGACTGGTTTATAGCCAACTACGAAACAGCTCGCAAGTGAACACTCGCTCTTCCGAACGAGATGGTTCAGAGTCATTTATGATGTCGAGAGGAAACTGTTACTGAACAACTTCTGTCAGTGATCTGCGTTTGGGGGAAAAAAACAAAAATGTAATTTACATCTTATTGGACCCGTAGTTTTTCCTTGCTTTGGGTAAAGGTCATCTGGTTATCATGTAGCTGCTGTTGTAGTGACGCCATTTGTGTGAGTTACAGTAGTGTTCAGAATAATAGTGCTATGTGACTAAAAAGATTAATCCAGGTTTTGAGTATATTTCTTATTGTTACATGGGAAACAAGGTACCAGTCGATTCTCACAAATCCAACAAGACCAAGCATTCATGATATTCACACTCTTAAGGCTATGAAATTGGGCTATTAGTAAAAAAAAAAAAAAACGTAGAACAGGGGGTGTTCACAATAATTCTGCTGTTGATGCTACAAATTCAAATTATGTTCAAACTGCTTTTTTAGCAATCCTGTGAATCACTAAACTAGTATTTAGTTGTATAACCACAGTTTTTCATGATTTCTTCACATCTGCGAGGTATTAATTTTGTTGGTTTGGAACCAAGATTTTGCTCATTTACTAGTGTGCTTGGGGTCATTGTCTTGTTGAAACACCCATTTCAAGGGCATGTCCTCTTCAGCATAACGCAACATGACCTCAAGTATTTTGACACATCCAAACTGATCCATGATACCTGGTATGTGATATATAGGCCCAACACCATAGTAGGAGAAACATGCCCATATCATGATGCTTGCACCACCATGCTTCACTGTCTTCACTGTGAACTGTGGCTTGAATTCAGAGTTTGGGGGTCGTCTCACAAACTGTCTGCTGCCCTTGGACCCAAAAAGAACAATTTTACTCTCATCAGTCCACAAAATATTCATCCATTTCTCTTTAGGCCAGTTGATGTGTTCTTTGGCACATTGTAACCTCTTCTGCACGTCTTTTATTTAACAGAGGGACTTTGCGGGGGATTCTTGCAAATAAATTAGCTCCACACAGGCGTCTTCTAACTGTCACAGCACTTACAGGTAACTCCAGACTGTCTTTGATCATCCTGGAGCTGATCAATGGGTGAGCCTTTGCTATTCTGGATATTCTTCTGTCCATTTTGATGGTTGTTTTCCGTTTTCTTCCATGCGTCTCTGGGTTTTTTGTCCATTTTAAAGCATTGGAGATCATTGAAGATGAACAGCCTATAATTTTTTGCACCTGCATATAAGTTTTCCCCTCTCCAATCAACTTTTTAATCAAACTACGCTGTTCTTCTGAACAATGTCTTGAATGTCCCATTTTCCTCAGGCTTTCAAAGAGAAAAGCATGTTCAACAGGTGCTGGCTTCATCCTTAAATAAGGGACACCTGATTCACACCTGTTTGTTCCATAAAATTGACAAACTCACTGACTGAATGCCACACTACTATTGTGAACACCCCCTTTTCTACTTTTTTTACAAATAGCCCAATTTCATAGCCGTAAGAGTGTGCATATCATGAATGCTTGGTCTTGTTGGATTTGTGAGAATCTGCTGGTACCTTGTTTCCCATGTAACAATAAGAAATATACTCAAAACCTGGATTAATCTTTTTAGTCACATAGCACTACTATTATTCTGAACACTACTGTACCGTTACTGTGGAGGGTTTTTAGATTTGGAAGTTGTACTTCGCTGTCTTCACTATTACACCCTTGAACTTGAGATTCTCTACAGGTCAGGTATCAGTGTGGCTGGATCCTCTCTTGGAATTGATTTTTATATATGTAAACACCCGATCTGATCCCTTGTGCGTGTGTGTGATTTTTTTTTTTTTTTTTGTGTGTGTGTGTGTATCGGATAAATCTAATACACAAATGGTGTTTGTTTTGACCAGGTGGCGTAATTACGGTTTTTCAGGGTGAGAATGAGCGTTTGAACTGAGGTGTACAAAGTGGGATTTTAGAATTAAAGCCACTTTTCATTTTTTTAAGCTGCATACTGGTGTTCTCGCTACGTTTAAGATGTTTCAGTTGTGGATCTGATCCAGCCATCCTCTTACACTGCGTGCACAATTATTAGACGAGTGAGTATTCTGACCTCATCATTTCTGTGCCTATTTTCCAATTCCACCTTATATAAACCTGACTGCTTATTGGATTTAAGTACTCAAGTGTTATGAAGTTTGGGGTGGGGTGGCCTAAAGAGATTAATGTCCTATATCAAGGAATGGGCCAAAAAAGATTTAATCAGCACTGAAAAGTCAGAAATGGTAAATGGTCTTTCAGAGGGATGAAATGCTTTTGAAATAGCCAAGCTATTGAGGCGTGATCACAAACAATCAAATGTTTTGTTGCAAATTGTCAACTGGGTCACAAGAAATCTGTGGATAAGAAAAGCTGCAAATTAAATACCAAAGACTTGAAGAATTAAATGTGTGTCTAGACGTACAGTGTGCTCAGCGCTCGGAGACATAAGACTCACAAGGAGAAATGTCAAGATTGGACTGAGAAATATCTGAAGACAGTTTTCAAAGGTTTTGTGGACTGATGAGACATTGCCTCTTGTTGGACCTGTGCCCACTGTAGTACAGCAGATAACTGAAACAATCCTTCACTTGGTGATACAAGCATCAGATTTGGCATGAATGTTCTTCATAAATCAGTGTTTGAGAAAAAAGTGCTGGCCACTTGAAAAGCCAATATGGCGGCCAGGTAGGGGTCAATGAATTACAAGTGTCAAAATTTAAAAATGCTCCCGTCATATTGAAAGCTATACCACAGTGTGTCTGATCATAAAGATTCCAAAACGGTATAGTTTGGACTATCTACGACTGAATGTTAAGGGGTAAAAATGACAAGAATTGTGACAAAGGTCAATTTCAGTTTGTACAGGAGTCAAAAGTTAAACTCTAATTTTGGTACAAGGTGGTGCAGATTATTGGTTGAGCTAATAGGGTTAATAAATTGAATAGTTTTGACTGTTGAATGCTTTGTTTGCAAAGTACGTCAGTGTGGATGTCCATTGGATTCTATGGCATGTGACATATGTTAGCCTGTAACATGACAACTGAGCATGACACATGGTGCAAACTATTACTTTTAAAAACCTTATTAACTCAGCCAATAATTTGCATCACATTTTACAAAGATTGGAGCAACTTTAACTTTTGAACCCTGTACAAACTGAAATTGACCTTTGTCACCATTCTTGCTGTTTTTACCCCATAACATTTAGTCATAGATAGTCCAAACTATACCTTTTTGGAATATTTATGATCAAATAACGTTATACTTTTCAATATGATTGGAACATCTTTACATTTTGACCCCTGTGTAATTCATTGACCCCTATTTGGCCGCCATATTGGATTTTCAAGTGGCCAGCACTTTCTCCTCAAACACTGATTTATGAAGAACATTCATGCCAAATCTGATGCTTGTATCATCAAGTGAACAATTATGGCCAAGAATCAAAACTTATCTGCTCCACTACTATTGGACACACGCTGAGTCAGATGGCAGCGAGATAATATATTAAGGATGAACTGTTGGAGCTTTGTGGGTTGAAAATAGATTTGAAGTCAACTCTCAAACCTCCGGCCAGTTTTTAGAAGATTCTTTAAGCAGTGGTGCAGGCAAAGTCTGGATCATAGAAGGCAGGTATGATTTTTATGCCGCACAGCACCCCATGGGTTCACTAGCAGAGGCCTCAGAGAGGATGGAATAAAAACACAGGAACCGTCCTCACTTGACTTGAACACTACCGTGAACTGGTGGGCCCCTTTTAAACGTGAGAGAAATTACAGCTAATGAACAGAGTTTGGGAGGCCGTGGTCCCAGCTGCACCAAAACCTGACAGACCAAGAAACGGACAGACGGATCACGACAGCTACTGAAAAGATGGGTATAATGATCACTGAACACATTTGAAATATCTGGTGTTAATTCTTAGTTGTGCCTTTCTCACTCATGAACAGGTTTTCATTTAGTTGTGTAATTGTGCGCACGCCCACACACATTCCAGAGGAAGCCGAAACTCACTTTTCTTTCCTAAAACATTCAGGTTTGGGGGGTTAACATTTTGGATTTGCTGACAGCACTGAATTTGTTCAACAATGAATTAAATCCTCAAGAAAACTCGTCTAATAGTTGTGCGCACAGTATAGTCAGTTTCTGAAATTCTATTGTTTTGTTCGTATTTGGGTTTTGGGGCTCCATATGAAGACCCACTGTAAACCTTCTGCTTGTGTGCATCTGTTCAAACGGGCCGTCGGCACACGATACAATAAAGGCTTGCATACGTTTTCACGGAATTCATGATTGAATGTCGTGTTGCCATGTTTCACCCCCATATTTAAAATATCACTATTTTACACATAAGCAAACCTCCATCAGGCTCTGCCCCTGTAGTCCTAAACTATATCTTGCGAAAGCACCATAACAATCCTCAGATCAGCTCGCTGCAATTCTGTGACTGAAACCAGAACTTTTGCAGCACTCCAATAATTAAAATACCCTGCACGTGCAGTATATCCGGTGGGCTTTTTTTTTTTCCCCCCTTCTACTTAAAGCAGAACTGATTAACGAGTTCTTAAAGTAGGTGGTGACTACTTCTGTGTAACAATGCACAAATGAAATATTTGAAAAGAAAACTGACAGATTTCCCAGCAGTGAGCACCAAAACAAAACGTGCAAGAACGAGGCAGATTGGACACCTTAGATTCCCAAAAGGCATTCAAGGATCTGCAGTGAATACCAAGTTTAGAAGATACATTTTGTTTTTGTTTTCCCAGAATTAAAATGTTTTCGATTGCTGCTAACAGCCAATAGGAGGTGGACCACAAAAATGCAACTTCAAAAACCTTTCAATCATGAAAATTCAGTAAGGAATGTTATATATTTTATTCCAATTCTAAGGTGGAACTATGCCAGCATACTACAAAGGTATGTCTAAAAAGGAAGAGTAAAATAGAGTAGAAAAGAGTAGAGTAGAACCACTTAGGTGCCTGGTCTTGAGAACCAGGGATAGTGACGGTTGAGGATGGATGGTGGAATCGTGATATTTTAAGGAGTTTATTTCAAGGCCATTTGAACCTAAAGGAATCTGAGATAAAGTTCTAGTTGTAGGTTTTGAAAAGTAGTTCCATCATACTGCATTTAAATATGTAGTGTGAACACACAAAAGGTTAAAACATTTTTTATTAACTTTCAAGTGAGAAGGTAAAAGGAATAAGAGCTTTTAAAAGTTGTTTTACATGAAAAACAAACAGGAAGAAAAAAAAAGTAATAAATTCAGGCTGAACACTGAGCCCAATGCACTGGGGTTGACAGCGGAATACGCCAGCTGCTCAAAATACTACAAACCACAGGAAGGTGGAGTCTGGTGTGATGTCACAGTGCTAACAGGAAGTCAGTCCATGTAGGAGGTGTGGCCGCCTTCGTGCACTCTGCAGTACTCCTGCCCCGCTGTGGCTCTCTTCTTGCAGGGCTTCCCGATCTTCGTGACGGCGCTGCACAGCTGGCGTCCTGATGCTGAGCTGCCGCGTGGAAGACAACACGACTCCGATAAAACTCATCCAACATAAACATGCAAAGATTTTAAAAGTGGAAAAATGTACTCAATGTGACTCAACATACAAATTATACTATTTTTATAGAACACCAAACTGCGATAAAGTTACTGCAAGTTGCTTCACCAGCGCAGGTTCCAACATCAGCAGAACAACAACAAATATAATTTAAAAGAATTAATACAAGTACAAGGATTTTGTCAAGAAAGCAATAAATAAAACTGACCCAAATAAAATAACCCAACAGTCACATTAGCGACAAGAGTCAGCAAGCGACAACTTGCCGTTCATTTTCACAGTGGGCGTGTTGCAGCGGAGAGACAACAGTCGCGTATACCGCCAGTCTATTTTATGCAAATGCTGAACAACGTGGCACAGCAACCGCCAATCGGAGTGAAAACGCAGCGTGACGTCAGCTGGTCTTTGGCTCAAACAAAATAATCCAAGACGGTAGAATACGCACTGAAACAGCTGCATTTCTGAATAAATCTAATGTTGCTCATATTTAGCAAATATTAGTGAGAAAAAACACTTTGACATCTAAAAACTCTGTTTTTGTAACCACATAACACCTGCGAAGTGATTTACAAGATCTCTTACCACGCAGAAACTGGGAACGCCCATCAAGTGACAAAATCAACTGCTTGTCAATGTCAGTTGGGTAAGACTGTTTGTGCAGACAGCACCCCCTGCTGGTTATTCAACAGACCAGTTTCAGTTTGATGTTCCGTCTGTCAATTAGGCCAAACCTCACACAGCATCATGGGAAAATGTCCAGATGTGGCATTTCCACCAATCTGTCACACGCCTACCAGCTCTTCCATCAGTGATAATAATAATAATACATTTTATTTGTAATGCACTTTACATTCCATGGAATCTCAAAGTGCTACAGAGCAGAGACTAAAAACAAACTGTACAGGGTCAAGAACAATAAAATATATTCATAAAACATAACCACACAGATAAAATCAAACATTTTAAAAGGCTCTTTTAAATAAAAGTGTGACAAACTCTAATATCGACGTTGACAACGGAAGTGCTGCTAGTGGCATTGAGCGTTTGCTTGATCACTTTGGTTGATAACTGAGGAGACATTCACTGAAGCTCGTCTTTTGTGTTTAGATGCTGTAGTTGTAAATAAAAACAGCCGGCAGTGTTGCTGCGCTACCGCGGCAAGATTTGGGTAAACAATATCGGCGGGTTTGCTTTCAAATCTTAAAGCTGGAAGGTTTATAATTTATACAGACCAAGGTTAGGATACGGAAGAGAGCCAATTGTCAAACTCTACAGCTATCATGGAATAGTAAAATAATCTGGTCTGTAAAGTGGGCGGTCCTTAGAAGGTCATGGTGAAACCAGATTATGGTCAAATTCAAACTCCTATGTGATACTTATGTAGGTTATACGGTTCAAATTTGGTGAACATCGGATGGATTTTGTTCACCGTATTGATTGAATCCATTCCTGCTTCGCCCCCTACTGGTCTTACAGGTGATAACTAACTAAACCAGATGGACTCATTTCACCAGAATCAGATTAAAGATCTGGAGTTTCTCAAGTCCCGGTTGGCTGAACGGCTGGTGGGGTTCTGCGGGAGCAGCTCCAGGTTCAGTGAGTCTCTGAGTAACTGGTGAAGATGACAGACGACAGGCCGCCGTCTTTATGGGCGTTAACTAAAATTATTTTCTGACGCTCCAACAAGCAGCCTGGATTACTACCTCAGGTGGACTGACTGGTCCTGCAGCATTGATTGTGCATGCAGGTGCACTTCTATATTATGCAAGACGATGAGTATGTGGGGTTTGGAGCACATGTCCTTAAAGGCCACATTGGATCAAATACTGACCGGTTACTGAGTACCGACAGGGACGGACTTGCACTTCGGGAATCATTCCCAACATCACGCCAGTCTGTCGCTCCTCTGGGGTTCCTGGGTGGGGTTTCATCAAGCAGAGCCTGAAGAAAATAAGACCACATTCAGTGAGTTTGTGGCGTTCCGGTGTGGACACTGTTCTCTTAACATTGTGGTGCCGTGCATGCCGCCGGGACGTTACTGTCCAGGGAGTGGAGTGATCGGGTTTGCTGATTGTTGGTGAAGCAGCAGGACCTTCGTGGCCGGGACGACGGTGGGGGATCGAACCCACGCGGCTCGCACCAAAAGACCGTTCCTCTACCAGGTCAGCCAAAGGGGAACTCCCCGTTAGCCAAGCTAGCGGTAACGTCTTTTCAATTGGGACCCGGGACTTTCATCCCGCTACACATCTCCCCACCATTTTTGACTTCATCCCGAAGTCACAGGTGCATGTTAACATACTCTGTGACCCACATCCTGTTTGTGACGCCAGATTGAAGCAGCAGAGGCTCCACATCACCTGTGAGCAAACACACAAGTATGCAAGTGTAAACAAACTGAAGATGGGACACAAGTACGGTGGCCAAGAGATGCCACAACACTCACAAATGCATACAACGCTGCATTGATTAAACAGGGAGTTGCACCAAAAAAAAAAAAAAAAAAAAAGAAGTCTTGCAAATTGGAAATGCAAACAAATAGCCTATAGCACACAATTACATATCTGCAGCCAGTGGCGTTTCTACACTGAAAGCCACTGTCTGCGGCAAATTCGCACAACATGTAAAAACAGATGAGCTGCAATAACCACAGCACAACAGAAGTACATGCAACACAAAAAGAGGCACAACTAGTTGACTGTCATAAGACTGCACTCTAGGCAGCAATCAACTAGTTGTGGACAAAAGTGCAGCTACTGTAGCAGTGGGCACCAACATTTAGCTAAAGGCTAAATGGTCAAAACATTCATACATATTGAAACACTATAGAAAACATGACCACGCAACAGTTATGTGTAAGTTGTGTGCAGCGGCACTGAACTCCACTGTGTGTCTTTCTTACATGTCGGTTAAATAAACTAGTCAACTACCGTCACAAAGAAGATGTGAACTAGTATATAAAGCAGTGGTGGAGAAATCCCGAGTGCATCCCAGAGCTTTATTATCTTTACTGCTACATGGTTGGGTCATCGTTGGTACTTCATGGCGTTGTGGAGCTTTACAATGCAACGTGTGAATTTCTGTTTCTCAATTGATGCAGGCATCTGTTTTATGCATTTGCTAGTGTTGATTTGGAAGTGTTTAGCCTCTCGCGGCCACCGTACTTGAGGTCTTAAGGTTTATATGTAATACCTGATATGAAACTGTCATGATCCAGTAGTTCGCTGGAAGACATCAGATAACCCACTCAGATTTTTTTTTTTTTTTTAGTCAACTTAAAATAACGATGCACATCTCAAAAAAACCTGCTGAGGGGACACAGAACTAGTCACATTTGAGGTGGATTTACAGAAAAGGTCAGTGGAGGGACAGTTTTGGATAACGGTGGACTGAATAGTTGCAGTAACCTTTTGAAGTGATCTTTTTGAAGGGGCGGAGCCAGAAAAGATGGCGTTTCATTCACAGAGTTACTTGTAGGTCCAGTCACTAACCGGTTACAGATACTTGGTTTCCAGCCCTGCAGGAGGACTTGGCGTCTCACCTCCGCGGTGTGGACGAGACAACGGGCAGCTTCTCTGGTGCCACAATTTCACACGGCGGCGGCGGCAGCAGCACCACCAGCTTTGGGCTGATATGCACGACCGATTCGCTGTTCAGGCAAGACAAAGAACGCCTCCGTTTCGGCGTGCCAGAGGACAAGTTCGGACATGCCCAGCTCTCCACAAGTTCTCTTATAACTCACTCGACTGGTAAGCATTGAAAGCCGAGATAGGCATGTCTAAACTCGTCCTCTGACACGCCGAAACGGAGGTGTTCCTTTGTCTCACTTCCAAAGCGAATTGGTCGTGACACGCGAAGCCTCTGCATGGCTTTCCATGACAAAATCTCTCGTTAAAAGTGAAATCTGCCGGAAAATGGCTGATGTCCAGCTCTTGTGATAACCAGAGAAAGAGCACACGATGGTCTCGTATCCACAGAGCCATCTGTTTAGAAATGGTCCAGTGGCTTGTGCCGCGTCGTCGCAGCTCGGAGCACCGAACGTCCTTAAAGGGGTCCTTAAAGCTGTAGTAACAGACCTTATTCTCTGTGAAGCCCGTAAAATTTTCACCGCAAGTCAGAGAAATTTTTCGAATGGTTTCCAGGTGCCAGTCTCTAGCAGCTTCTGAAAAAATTCTGATGGAAAAAACCCCAAATCATTCCGCCATTTCCAGACAATGAAAATCCGACGGGACCACTCCTTCCACAAGGCGTGCTCACAGGCTAATGACGTCACCGACAGGCGTGGAAAAACTCACGCATGCGCACGAGGGTTCAAGCTTGTCTGACATGAAACCATGACTCAAATCCATATAGTTTAAAAAAAAATAAAAAGGTACGATACTTTATGGACAGACCTCGTATAGGAGGAGTGACCCGTGAGTGAAAAGATGGACAGAAAAAAGCCAGGTGGAGGTGAAAAGGCTAGATTAAGAAAAAGAAAAGCTTTGGAGGAAGTTGCTGCCAAGTGTGCAAAGCTCACTGATATTTTTTCAAGAAGACAGAGTGAAGAGGGAAATGGTAAATAGGGCCGGCATGCCTGTTATGCCGGATGTCAGCCGTATCAACCTTTGTAGTCCAGTACCACGTCTTCCAGCTACTTACAGACTTCACTGACTTAAGCTGGACAGACACTGTACGATATTTTCAATCGTTGTACTTGGCTCCAGCTCAAACTGTGCAACAAAACCACAGGGTTTAAAAGTTCAGAGCGCAAAAGTTCAGATTCATGTTCTCACACTGTACAGCCCGATGCGCTGATGCGATCTGACTGCTCACATTGTACGTTCAAAAACACCACGTCGGACTGCACACACACACACACACTTATACACACACACACACACACACACACACACACAGCAGACAGCAACATGATTGATGAGAGGACGGTAAAAAAAGAAAACAAACATTCATTACAGGTGCTGCTACTTACACTGTTGTATAAATAAACTATATTTCATACGGAGTCTTACAGCTGTGCTCATCTGTCGTAAATCCTGTTGTTGTCTGCTGTGTGTGTGTGCGCGCGCGTACGCGCATATACGTTCATTCTCCCCACCTGATTCCACTCAGTGTGCGCGCTGATAGGCATGAACTTTAATATTATATTAGATCATTGCGAGGGAACGCAATAAAAAAAATAAAATAAAAAGACTTTACATGAGATCACTGTTTGCTCTCTCCGGTGTTTGCTCATGCACAGTGCGCGAGGTAATCAGCGCGTAGACGCTTGTAGCGCTGCTTCAACAGCGCGTAACCCTCACGAGTCACGACGGCCGATCAAAATATCTAACAAGTTTGATTTTCTTCCGACCATATGATTCCCAATCGGGAGGTGGTCGTGAGATGTTAAACGCAGCTCGTTACTCCATGTAGACTGCACGACGCAGGACGCACGATTAAGCTGAAAATGAGGGAAAATGAGTTCATTCATTTAAATGAGCTCTGTCCTGTGGGTTGCTTGGCTGTTGGGAAGCCCCGCCCCTGCCGCCGTGGTGGAGGACTGGCTGCGGTGTACCGGAACAGGTACACATGCAGACTCACGAGCGCAGAACACGCCCCCTCTTTTGAGGCGCTTATGATGGAAGTTGGTTCCTCGAATAAATTTGATTGCATATTGATTTATCAAATCAAATCAGTTTTATTTATATAGCGCCAAATCACAACAAACAGTTGACCCAAGGCACTTTATATTGTAAGGCAAAGCCATACAATAATTACGGAAATATTGCGCAAATGCAAAAAAGCAGTGCTACATATTTGTTTAATATGCGCATTGAATGACATATCCTGATCAAAAATGACTCCAAGATTTCTCACAGTATTACTAGAGGTCAGGGTAATACCATCCAGAGTAAGGATCTGGTTAGACACCATGTTTCTAAGATTTGTGGGGCCAAGTACAATAACTTCAGTTTTATCTGAGTTTAAAAGCAGGAAATTAGAGGTCATCCATGTCTTTATGTCTGTAAGACAATCCTGCAGTTTAACTAATTGGTGTGTGTCCTCTGGCTTCATGGATAGATAAAGCTGGGTATCATCTGCGTAACAATGAAAATTTAAGCAATGCCGTCTAATAATACTGCCTAAGGGAAACATGTATAAAGTGAATAAAATTGGTCCTAGCACAGAACCTTGTGGAACTCCATAATTAACCTTAGTCTGTGAAGAAGATTCCCCATTTACATGAACAAATTGTAATCTATTAGATAAATATGATTCAAACCACCGCAGTGCCTTTAATACCTATGGCATGCTCTAATCTCTGTAATAAAATTTTATGGTCAATAGTATCAAAAGCAGCACTGAGGTCTAACAGAACAAGCACAGAAATGAGTCCACTGTCTGAGGCCATAAGAAGATCATTTGTAACCTTCACTAATGCTGTTTCTGTACTATGATGAATTCTAAAACCTGACTGAAACTCTTCAAATAGACCATTCCTCTGCAGATAATCAGTTAACTGTTTTACAACTACCCTTTCAAGAATTTTTGAGAGAAAAGGAAGGTTGGAGATTGGCCTATAATTAGCTAAGATAGCTGGGTCAAGTGATGGCTTTTTAAGTAATGGTTTAATTACTGCCACCTTAAAAGCCTGTGGTACATAGCCAACTAATAAAGATAGATTGATCATATTTAAGATCGAAGCATTAATTAATGGTAGGGCTTCCTTGAGCAGCCTGGTAGGAATAGGGTCTAATAGACATGTTGATGGTTTGGAGGAAGTAACTAATGAAAATAACTCAGACAGAACAATCGGAGGGAAAGAGTATAACCAAATACCGGCATCACTGAAAGCAGCCAAAGATAACGATACGTCTTTGGGATGGTTATGAGTAATTTTTTCTCTAATAGTTAAAATTTTATTAGCAAAGAAAGTCATGAAGTCATTACTAGTTAAAGTTAAAGGAATACTCGGCTCAATAGAGCTCTGACTTTTTGTCAGCCTGGCTACAGTGCTGAAAAGAAACCTGGGGTTGTTCTTATTTTCTTCAATTAGTGATGAGTAGTAAGATGTCGTAGCTTTACGGAGGGCTTTTTTATAGAGCAACAGACTCTTTTTCCAGGCTAAGTGAAGATCTAAATTAGTGAGACGCTATTTCCTCTCCAACTTACGGGTTATCTGCTTGAAGCTGCGAGTTTGTGAGTTATACCACGAAGTCAGGCACTTCTGATTTAAGGCTCTCTTTTTCAGAGGAGCTACAGCATCCAAAGTTGTGCTCAATGAGGATGTAAAACTATTGACGAGATAATCTATCTCACTCAGAGTTTAGGTAGCTACTCTGCAGGTGGCTACTTAGGTAGCTACTAATTCTACTGTAATGAAACTTATTTCCCACTGCTGGGTAGTCCATTCAAGTAAATGTAAATCTTATTAAGAAATGATCACACAAATTGAAGAATTTCCATACTATAAGTCAAAACAAGATCTAAAGTATGATTAAAGTGGTGGGTGGACTCATTTACATTTTGCCAATTGAGTCTAATAATAGATTAAATGCAGTGTTGAGGCTGTCATTCTCAGCATCTTTTTTTACATCCACATGGATGTTAAAATCGCCCACTATAATTATCTTATCTAAGCACTAAGTCAGACAAAAGGTCTGAAAATTCACAGAGAAACTCACAGTAATGACCACGTGGACTACGCTTCCTCCTCACAGTCACCCAGTCGGCCTGCTTTCCCGGCTGCTCGGGATCTGCTGGGGGACAGCTAATGGCGGCTAAGCTACCTTGGTCCGCACCGACTACAGGGGCTTGGCTAGCTGTAGGATTTTCCAAGGTGCGGAGCCGAGTCTCCAATTCGCCCAGCCTGGCCTCCAAAGCTACGAATAAGCTACACTTATTACAAGTACCATTACTGCTAAAGGAGGCTGAGGAATAACTAAACATTTCACACCCAGAGCAGAGAAGTGCGGGAGAGACAGGAGAAGCTGCCATGCTAAACCGGCTAAGAGCTAGTAGCTGTGCTAAGCTAGCGGATTCCTAAAAACACACAAAGTGAATAATGTGTAAATAATTGAGGTGATTCAGCAGAGGGAGTGCTTTAGTTAAGGCACGTGAAGATGAACACTGTGAAACAAATCGTTATCTAGTTATCTAGATCAATCAAACTATGCAGATTAAACAGCAAACAGATACAGCAAAACACCACTGTGCTCCGGAACAGGAAGTGATACAATACCACAGTGAGAGCCAACCACCAGAGACTAAAAAGATTAATCCAGGTTTTGAGTATATTTCTTATTGTTACATGGGAAACAAGGTACCAGTCGTTTTGACCGTTGGGGTTTTTAGGTAATTATTGTATGGCCTTGCCTTGCAATGTGAGGTGCCTTGGGGCAACTGTGATTGTTGTGATTTGGCACTATATAAATAAAATTGATTTGATTTGATTTATTAACTCAGTAATGTGCTTCACATTTTACAAAGATTGGAGCAACTTTTGAACCCTGTACAAACTGAAATTGACCTTTGTCACCATTCTTGCTGTTTTCAGTTATCTGCTGTACTATAGTGGGCACAGGTCCAACAAGAGGCATGTCTCATCAGTCCACAAAACCTTTGAAAACTCTGTCTTCAGATATTTCTCGGTCCAATCTTGACATTTCTCCTTGTGAGTCTTGTGTCTCCGAGCGCTGAGCATGCTGTACGTCTAGACACACATTTAATTCTTCAAGTCTTCGGTAGTTAATTTGCAGCTTTTCTTATCCACAGATTTCTTGTGACCCAGTTGACAGTTTTGCAACAAAACATTTGATCGTTTGAAGCAAAGTAAACGAGCAAAATCTTGGTTGCAACAGCTACAACAGCAGCTACATGATAACCAGATGACCTTTACCCAAAGCGAGGAAAAGCTACAGGTCCAATAAGATGTAAATTACATTTTTGTTTTTTTTCCCCAAACGCAGATCACTGACAGAAGTTGTTCAGTAACAGTTTTCCTCTCACAGCTCGCTTAAAGTGCGCAGTTCAGTCGAACCCCAACCTCCTGCCCACAGACCAAGTTTAATGCTACTGTCGACCCACAATGCCGTTCATTTCTAAAGCCTCACAGGACATGTTGGGGCATGTCCAGCTCATGCTCAATTTCTCGGATAATCACACGACTGAAAAGCAACCCGAAGCCATTTGAAAGCCATCTCAAAGCCGTCCTGTGAGACCAACACAGCGGAGGTGGTCCCTCTGCTTCTTATCTTTCCATGAAAAAAAACTCCTGTAACAGTGGAATGTGCCGAAAAATCTGTGTAATCCCCATAAAATGGTCCCTGAAGGGAGCAATAGGGGATTAAAGCCCTTGCCCAAGGGCCCTTAGTGATTTTCCAGTCAGGTGGGGATTTATTTTTTATTTCTTTTTAATTATTGTTTAATAATATATTTTAGCAATATTTATTTGTATATATTTTCTTGGTATTTATACTTCTTAATTCTTTTCTTGTTATGTTATTTTTTAAATAGTATTGTGTAAACTCGTGTATTTTTAAAAGTGATGTGGTGCTAGGTGTGGGAGGTTGTGCGCTCTGCAATTTGTGCTGGCTGCTCGAATGTGCCTAAGTGTTTGGACTGCACTCACCCGACTTTGACATTCATTCAACTATTCATTCAGGGCTCATTAGCAGCTTTATGTAGCTACTTTATTAGGAGCTGTTGACAACTTGTAACTAATAAGTAATGTAACTAATAAGGTAACAAGTAATCTAACTTGGTTACTCTTTAGACTGAGTAATCATCAAAGTAACTGATCAGCAGGTAACTAATAGTTACTTTTCTGGGTACTCAATTTTGGTTTTAGTTATTTGTCCGTCTTTTCTGGGTACTCAATTTTGGTTTTGGTTATTTGTCCGTCGCTGCTAATGAAGTAACTGTATAAAGTAAATATAAAATGTAACTGTTTATGTATAATAAAGTAACTTTTCAAGGTTACTGTTGCCATACTGATTATCACTACTCTTGTATAAGTTTGCTGCTCATTTTATTAACTGCTCTTTATTTTTTTCAAAAGGAAATGTTTACGTGAAGTACAGGCTGCAATTAGAAAGGATGACCTTGTGGATCGGAAAAGTGGCATTTTGAACTCTGATTTTGACATCAGTAAGGTTGCCCTCCAGAGGCACGTGCTGGCTGCTCGAATGTGCCTAAGTGTTTGGACTGCACTCAGATGGCTGTCGGAGGCTTTCAAATGCACCCAACTTTGACATTCATTCAACTCATTCAGGCTCATTCGGCCTCTCGTGTGATGGAGGTTTTTTTCAACTTCAACTTGAAAAAAACAGACACTGTAAATAAATATAAATATTTACTATTTATTAGGGTTAGGGTTAGGGTGATCTTTTTGCAGCTTTTCCCAGTGCTCCTCAAGAGCTTTTTGCAGCTTTCCCGTTGCTCCTCAAGATCACCATGCCCTCAGTAACCACAGTAACCACCGTAGCCAGCGTGCCCTCCGTGACCACAATAACCACCATAACCATCGTAACCACCGTGACCACCGTAACCACTGTGACCTCCGTGACCACAGGAAACACAGTAACCAAAGTGACCACAGTAACCACGGTGACTGCAGTGACCACAGTGACATCCGTGACCTCCGTGACCTCCGTGACCACAGTGACCACCTGCGCTGCCGGTTCGTCTTGACACTGTTCGTCTCGACAGTGTTCCTCTCGACACTGTTCGTTTCGACACTGTTCCTCTCCACAGTGTTCTCCTTGTTTGTCTCCTTGTTTTGGTGATCAAGCCGCTGTGACCTCTGTGACCACCGGCGCTGCCGGTTCATCTCGACAGTGTTCATCTCGACAGTGTTCATCTCAACAGTGGTCGGCTCGACACTGTTCGTCTCGACATTGTTCATCTTGACAGTTGACACTGACAGTTCACCCTGCTCACACCTGCTCACACGTGCTTTTAGCAGCCTTTGACAGAGCTCCTTGCTGTGTTTTAACAGTTTTTCACAGCGCTCCTCTTGCTCTTTTAGCTTCTTTTCCTGGTGCTCCTCGTACGCTTTTAACTGCTTTTCCTCATCATCACTTTGTTTGAGGATTTCAGATTTCTGCCTTAACTCGTGACTCTGTTGTCGCTGTTTGTGGCTCTGCTCCTGATCCATGTTTGTCTCCTTGTTTTGGTGATCAAGCCGCTGTGACCTCTGTGACCACCGGCGCTGCCGGTTCATCTCGACACTGTTCATCTCGACAGTGTTCATCTCAACAGTGGTCGGCTCGACACTGTTCGTCTCGACATTGTTCATCTTGACAGTTGACACTGACAGTTCACCCTGCTCACACCTGCTCACACGTGCTTTTAGCAGCCTTTGACAGAGCTCCTTGCTGTGTTTTAACAGTTTTTCACAGCGCTCCTCTTGCTCTTTTAGCTTCTTTTCCTGGTGCTCCTCGTACTCTTTTAACTGCTTTTCCTCATCATCACTTTGTTTGAGGATTTCAGATTTCTGCCTTAACTCGTGACTCTGTTGTCGCCGTTTGTGGCTCTGCTCCTGATCCATGTTTGTCTCCTTGTTTTGGTGATCAAGCCGCTGTGACCTCTGTGACCACCGGCACTGCCGGTTCATCTCGACACTGTTCATCTCGACACTGTTCGTCTCGACACTGTTCGTCTCGACACTGTTCGTCTCGACACTGTTCATCTCGACACTGTTCGTCTCGACACTGTTCGTCTCGACACTGTTCGTCTCGACAGTTGACACTGACAGTTCACACTGCTGACACTTCAACCGCATCTTCTCCCGGGGCTCCTCGTGCTCTTTTAGCAGCTTTTCACAGCGCTCCTCACTGTCTTTTATCAGCTTTTCCTTGTTCTCCTTGAACTCTTTTAGCAGCTTTTCACAGCGCTCCTCACTGTCTTTTATCAGCTTTTCCTTGTTCTCCTTGAACTCTTTTAGCAGCTTTTCCTTGTACTCCTTGAACTCTTTTAGCGGCCTTTCCTGGCGCTCCTCGTACTCTTTTAACTGCTTTTCCTCATCATCACTTTGTTTGAGGAATTCAGATTTCTGCCTTAACTCGTGACTCTGTTGTCCCTATTTGTGGCTCTGCTCCTGATCCATGTTTGTCTCCTTGTTTTGGTGATCAAGCCGCTGTGACCTCTGTGACCACCGGCACTGCCGGTTCATCTCGACAGTGTTCATCTCGACAGTGTTCATCTCAACAGTGGTCGGCTCGACACTGTTCGTCTCGACATTGTTCATCTTGACAGTTGACACTGACAGTTCACCCTGCTCACACCTGCTCACACATGCTTTTAGCAGCCTTTGACAGAGCTCCTTGCTGTGTTTTAACAGTTTTTCACAGCGCTCCTCTTGCTCTTTTAGCTTCTTTTCCTGGTGCTCCTCGTACTCTTTTAACTGCTTTTCCTCATCATCACTTTGTTTGAGGATTTCAGATTTCTGCCTTAACTCGTGACTCTGTTGTCGCTGTTTGTGGCTCTGCTCCTGATCCATGTTTGTCTCCTTGTTTTGGTGATCAAGCCGCTGTGACCTCTGTGACCACCGGCACTGTCGGTTCATCTCGACACTGTTCATCTCGACACTGTTCGTCTCGACACTGTTCGTCTCGACACTGTTCATCTCGACACTGTTCGTCTCGACACTGTTCGTCTCGACAGTTGACACTGACAGTTCACACTGCTGACACTTCAACCGCATCTTCTCCCGGGGCTCCTCGTGCTCTTTTAGCAGCTTTTCACAGCGCTCCTCACTGTCTTTTATCAGCTTTTCCTTGTTCTCCTTGAACTCTTTTAGCAGCTTTTCACAGCGCTCCTCACTGTCTTTTATCAGCTTTTCCTTGTTCTCCTTGAACTCTTTTAGCAGCTTTTCCTTGTACTCCTTGAACTCTTTTAGCAGCCTTTCCTGGCGCTCCTCATGCTCTTTTAGCAGCTTTTCACAGCGCTCCTCACTGTCTTTTATCAGCTTTTCCTTGTTCTCCTTGAACTCTTTTAGCAGCTTTTCCTTGTACTCCTTGAACTCTTTTAGCGGCCTTTCCTGGCGCTCCTCATGCTCTTTTAGCTGCTTTTCCTCATCATCACTTTGTTTGAGGAATTCAGATTTCTGCCTTAACTCGTGACTCTGTTGTCGCTGTTTGTGGCTCTGCTCCTGATCCATGTTTGTCTCCTTGTTTTGGTGATCAAGCCGCTGTGACCTCCGTGACCACCGGCGCTGCCGGTTCATCTCCACAGTGTTCGTCTCGACAGTGTTCCTCTCGACACTGTTCCTCTCGACACTGTTCCTCTCGACACTGTTCCTCTCGTCTCCAATAACACTTCTGTTTTGTGCTGTATTTTCTGAAAGATCCATACATTGAGGTTGAGGAATATTCTCATCCATCATGCTTCGTGATAACGTCTGTTTCTCTGTGATGATAAATATCTTTTCCACTGCTGTCAAATGTCTTCCAGACGCTAATCTTTCTTGTTGTTCAGACTAGTCAATAACACATTAAAGGCAGGAGAAAAACATAAAAGTAAAGATCATAAATTAAAGTAAAGATCATATGATCTGTACTTTTATTCTTATTCTAAGATCAATACCAGGCCAAAACATAAAAAAAGGTCCAAAATTCTAAAACTTGAATACAAAACAGGAAGTGATGTCATAAAGGGGTAGGTTTTTTGTTTGTTTGTTTTTTGTTTGGTCATATATACTGCTTGTAGCAAATTGTGCTTCTGGTAAATGCCAACACAGACACATTTACATATTTAAAAAAATAAACAAATGACTGATTCAATCAGTTACTTGTTTTTGATTCAGTTATCAGTTATTTGTGTGTACTTTATGTGATCAGTAAATTCCATTTCAGTTCAGTTTATTTTATTTATACAGCACCAAATCAACATTGCTGGCTCAAGGTGCTACACATGCGAGTAAGGCCCAACCTTCCCGATCTCTCAACCCTGAGCAAGCACATAGGTGGAACCTTTAAGGAAAAACTCCCTCTGGTGATAAAGAGGAAGAAACCTCAAGCAGACCAGACTCAGAGCGATATGGACAAGATCCGGCGAGTGATGGCGTGTCTGTTGTTGTGATCTTCAGGGCATTCCTCAAACTTTATATATATATGATCTGGTTCTGTTGGTTCTCACAGCAAACCCGCCGGTGCACAGTTCAGTGAAGCACTTTGGATGAGGATCACTTTGTGGTAGTCTTCTGGAAACTGGTGGTGCCCCTCTTTAAATCTGAAGTAGGTTGGCTCCTCAAGTGAAATAATTTAAGGAGCTTGTGGTTTTAATCACAAATGATTAGAGCATGCCATAGGTATTAAAGGCACTGCGCTGCGGTGGTTTGAATCATATTTATCTAATAGATTACAATTTGTTCATGTAAATGGGGAATCTTCTTCACAGACTAAGGTTAATTATGGAGTTCCACAAGGTTCTGTGCTAGGACCAATTTTATTCACTTTATACATGCTTCCCTTAGGCCAGGGGTGGCCAGGTTCGGTCCTCGAGAGCCACATTCCTGACACTCTTAGTTGTCTCCCTGCTCCAACACACCTGAATCCAATGAAAGACTCATTAAAAGTCTGCTAACGAGTCTTTCATTGGATTCAGGTGTGTTGGAGCAGTGAGACAACTAAGAGTGTCAGGAATGTGGCTCTCGAGGACTGAACTTGGCCACCCCTGCCTTAGGCAGTATTATTAGACAACATTGCTTAAATTTTCATTGTAATGCAGATGATACCCAGCGTTATCTATTCATGAAGCCAGATGACACACACCAATTAGCTAAACTGCAGGATTGTCTTACAGACATAAAGACATGGATGACCTCTAATTTCCTGCTTTTAAACTCAGATAAAACTAAAGTTATTGTACTTGGCCCCACAAATCTTAGAAACATGGTGTCTAACCAGATCCTTATTCTGGATGGCATTACCCTGACATCTAGTAATACTGTGAGAAATCTTGGAGTCATTTTTGATCAGGATATGTCATTCAATGCGCATATTAAACAAATATGTAGGACTGCTTTTTTGCATTTGTGCAATATCTCTAAAATTAGAAAGGTCTTGTCTCAGAGTGATGCTGAAAAAGTAATTCATGCATTTATTTCCTCTAGGCTGGACTATTGTAATTCATTATTATCAGGTTGTCCTAAAAGTTCCCTAAAAAGCCTTCAGTTAATTCAAAATGCTGCAGCTAGAGTACTGACAGGGACTGGAAGGAGAGAGCATATTTCACCCGTGTTGGCCTCCCTTCATTGGCTTCCTGTTAATGCTAGAATAGAATTTAAAATTCTTCTTCTTACTTATAAGGTTTTGAATAATCAGGTCCCATCTTATCTTAGGGACCTCATAGTACCATATTACCCCATTAGAGCGCTTCGCTCTCAGACTGCGGGCTTACTTGTAGTTCCTAGGGTTTGTAAGAGTAGAATGGGAGGCAGAGCCTTCAGCTTTCAGGCTCCTCTCCTGTGGAACCAGCTCCCAATTCAGATCAGGGAGACAGATACCCTCTCTACTTTTAAGATTAGGCTTAAAACTTTCCTTTTCGCTAAGGCTTATAGTTAGGGCTGGATCGGGTGACCCTGGACCATCCCTTGGTTATGTTGCTTTAGACGTAGACTGTGTTTCATAATTATTGTATGGCCTTGCCTTGCAATGTGGAGCGCCTTGGGGCAACTGTTTGTTGTGATTTGGCGCTATACAAGAAAAAAGTTGATTGATTGATTGATTGATTGTCTGGTGGTTGGACCCAATCTTCAAGGCAGAAAGAACTCAAAGTAGAAGTTCTGGTTTGTGTCAGGAGCCAATTGAGTATCTTAGGAAACCTCCCTCTGTCAGTTTGTGGAGCCCGTCTAGTTCTCTGTAGATACAGAACACACTGTGGAGGGATTATGTATCCGGTCTTGTCTGGGAACATTCCTGAGGAGTGTAGGTGGGTAGAGGGTCAATCAGCTGTTAAATCAACACAGACACGGACTCATTCCAGGAAATATAAGGATGGGTGTCTTCTGTGCCTTCTCTTGCAGAAAATGTGAGCAAGCATCTACAGATCCACAGCTCGGAGGTGCAGGACAGCCACAGCGCCATCGTCAAAGACCTCGGTGATGTCTGACACCAAGCTCAGGACATCTACCAGAGAATTGGTAATCACTAGTGCATCACAACTGTAAATTGATCAAAGCGCTATTTAACCTATAGCTTGTGTCAGTGGTGTGCGTGTGCGCGCGATCAGACCACAGCATGTCCGAGTTCCTGCAGTACCAAGACCAGTCCACACAGTACTACGCTGACCTGATGAGGAAGCTGGAGTGCATGAACAGCACGCTGGGAGTTGCGTTACGCTATCTGGATAACATGCAGAGCCGCATAGAGGAGCGGCTTCATGTGATCCAGGCCTGGCTCGGCTCAGCAGGTGAGACTTCACAGCGGAGCCCTGTTTGTGTCGTGGTGGGCAACCTGCCGGGTGTTACTGTACCGGTTCAAACTTTGTGAATGTCTTCCTACCTGCTTCTAGTGAGGAAGTAGTTTTAAGTTTTAAGTAGCAACCGATCACACAAATTACTAGGAGGCTAACAGAAGTGCTGGTAATGCTAGCTGCAACATTTGTACTTTGTGTCAGGTTGTGGTGTCACTGCTAGCTGCAACATTTGTACTTTGAGTCGGGGGTGTGGCGTCAACTCTAGGAGGCTAACTGAAGTGCTGCTCTGCTTCTGCTGTTGGAACACTACTGTGACTGCCAGCGAAAAGCTCGAAGTAAGTCCTGCGGTTTTTGCAACGGTTGGAACACTGCCGTCGGAGCCCGGTAGCTTGCCTTCGAGGCCTGTAAGATCTGCGGCTGCAATACTGCTGGTGTGTTGCTGTCAACGCTCGTCTGGGACGCCACCGTTAGCACGTGTCAGCCGCCTCAGAGGTCGTTAGATCCGCTGTGCCGCTGCATACCATCGTCGGCGTTCATCAGCTGTCATCAGATCCGCTGCGGCCGCTGCTGCTAGAGTTCCGCTGTGGCCGTTTGTCGGCTTGCCATCGAGGGTTGTTCATGCCACGTCGGCCTGTCCTGAGGCCCATCACATCTGCGGCTGCCGCTCCTGCTGGAGCCCCTGCTGTCGGCGTCGCAGGCCTGCCTTCAGGGCCCGTCAGCTATGGCTCCAAAAAAGGGTACTGCGTTTATGGAGGAAGAACTTGAGGACATCAGAAAAATGTTAAATGAAATGTCAGCACAAATGAAGCCTATTAAAGAAGTGGCTGATCAACTTAAAATTATTTCACAACAACAAAAAATATTGGACTTAACAAAGCAAGTTGCTGAATTACAAAAGGCAAACGAAGAAAAAGACAAATCATTAAAACTTATGGAAAATCGAATTGCAGAACTCGAACAACAGACCAGGTCAAATGACCTTCTCATCACAGGTTTGGACATTAAGCCTCGAAGTTATGGAAGAGCGGTGGACCCAGGAGGGGAGCCCTCTGAAATGGACAACCTCTCTGTGGAGGAACAGCTGATTTCACTTTTGAAGGACAAAGGAATTCTAATAAACCCCAATGATATGGAAAGTAGTCACCTTTTACCGCAGAGAGGTCAAAATAAACCCAAAGTCACATTATTGAGGCTTACAAACAGGAAACAGAAGATTGCAATTCTAAAACAAGCAAAGAATTTAAAAGGAACCAATGTATATATTAATGAACACTTGACCAGAAAGAACTCAGACTTAGCAAGACAGGCACGACTCTTAAGAAAACAAAATAAGATACAGGCCACATGGACATTTAATTGTAAAGTTTACATTAAATTAAATGGAACACCTGAACAAGCTAAAACCCTATGGATTAAAGATGAACATGACCTTAGTAAGCTTAACTGATGTAAGTTGTGAAATAATCCATCCATCCATTTTCTTCCGCTTTATCCGGAGTCGGGTCGCGGGGGCAGCAGCTCAAGCAAAGCCACCCAGACCTCCCGATCCACACACACCTCCCCCAGCTCCTCCGGGGGAACCCCAAGGCATTCCCAAGCCAGCCAAGAGATATAGTCCCTCCAGCGTGTCCTGGGTGATATAGTTGTGAAATAATACTTAAAGAAATGTACTGGTTGATTGTGACGATGGAGGAAAATCTGCATAAAACATAATGATCATGGTCAATAATCAGTTTATTTCTGCTAAGGAGCTCTGCCTGGAAACATTTAATTACAGTCATTCTGCCTCTCGCCACTTTGGACTGGAATCGGATCCAGATCCTTTTTTTAGTGATAATATCGAGCGACATTGCAATTACTTCACACAAGAACAATTTAATGATTATAAAATCAATGATGGAGATTTTTCAATAATACATTTTAACAGTAGAAGTCTCTCCCGGAAGTTTTCAAGTATAAATGATTGTCTGATAACATCCAAAAAAAAGTTTTTCAGTGATTGCTATGTCAGAAACATGGTTAACTGATGTCAATCAAGATTTAGTACAGCTGGATGGTTATCAATTGTTTCTGGTTAATAGACAGATGAGAAGAGGCGGAGGCGTGGCATTGTATGTAAGGTCTGATTATAACTGCAAACTAGTCAATAACATGTCATTTACAGTTGATAATTGTTAGATAAATTATACTGTCAAAAACATGTTTATCATTCATTATCATCTATTAACATCTGCTCATTTGCAAATTGTTCTTTCTGTATGTTAAAAATCTGCACACTGTTTTCTTTCAGATATTCACAGCTGCAGCCTGTTTATAGTTTTTAGCAAGCTTCAGCAAAACCACTCACTCTGTACCTAAGATCAGGAATGATTCAGTTCTCACTCTGTACAAAATCAGGATGATTCAGTTGATTACAAATGTATCTACACATGACTAATGGCGTAATGAATGATTCAGTTGATTACAAACATATGACTAATAAACACATGTTGCAACTCACTCCTCTTATCTTTTGTTTTTCTTACTCAATAAAAGAGCCCGCCAGGAGGTCACAGTCAGAGAACTGCACGAGGCTGTCAGGCTCTGTGTTTCTCTCCTTGGCAAAGCTCACTAAAGACATGTCGGCTCTCTGTCTGGTTCTTTCCTGTATGTCTAGCCGAGCACAAACCTGACATATTATTATGGAATATGTTACAGTCAAAATTACATCTATAAATTCAAATAATACGGTTGTTAGTTGCATATACAGAGCTCCTGGAGCAAATATCGATACATTTGAAGAAATAATTATGGGAATGTACAACAAAATTAATAAGAATGCACATTTATTCATCTGTGGTGATTTTAATATTGATTTTCTAAATCCTCACAATCATCCACAAGCTACCTCGTTCATAAATTCTTTATATTGTTTGGGATTATTTCCAACTATCATTCATCCAAGTAGAATAACTTTGAACTCAACAACCCTTATAGATAATATCCTAACTAATGTCATATCTGGTAATCTCAGTGCGGGACTACTGGTAAGTGATATTAATGATCACCTGCCAGTGTTCACTGTTTTTGCATCACATGGTCAAGTGTTTCGAAAGGATTTTAAAAAGTTGAGTAGAAAAGTCACACCAATAACTATTGACAATTTAAGGGAGGATTTACTACGCCAGAATTGGAATGAAGTTGATGATGTTGATGAATCCTGATGATGGTTTCATTTCTATTATTTCCAAGTTATATGATAAACACTGTTCTCTTGTTGACAAAATATACACTAATCGACACAGCAATAAACCATGGATAACCAAGGGATTTCAGAGGGCCTGTAAAAAGAAGAATTTACTGTATAAACAATTTATAAAATTAAAAACAAAGGAAGCTGAAAGTAAATATAAAATATATAAGAATAAATTAATTTATATTATGAGACTTAGTAAGAAAAGATATTATAGTGAGTTACTTGTTAAAAACAAGAATAACATAAAAAAATACATGGAACATTTTAAATGAAATAATAAAAAAGAACAAAAATGTTAGAGATTATCCTTTTTTTCTTCTGAATAATACTGTGATTGATGATAATGAGTCCATTGCTGACCATTTCAACGAATATTTTGTCAATGTGGGGAAAAATCTTGCTAGCAATATTGATTCATCGAGCGCCAACTCTTGGGAAAATAAAATAACATTCAATAAATCTGTGTCAATGTTTATTGGTGCAACTAATGAAAAAGAAATAATTGATCTGGTGCATAATTCCAAAAGCAAGAAATCTACTGACTTCAACAATCTGGATATGGCTTTTTTTGAAAAAAATGATTGATTGTATAGTAAAACCTTTCAGCTACATTTGTAATATATCATTAAGTTCTGGTAAATTTCCTTCTCAAATGAAGATAGCTAAAGTAATACCTCTGTTTAAAACTGGTGACAAACACACCTTTTCCAATTACAGACCTATCTCACTTTTATCACAATTTTCCAAAATACTAGAAAAATTTTTTGTAAAAAGACTGAATAATTACTTACTAAAGCATGAGATACTCTGCAAAGAACAATATGGATTTAGAAAATCTAGGACTACTTCACATGCATTGATGGATTTTGTGGAAAATATAGCGACTGCAGTTGATAATAAGCAATATACAGTAAGTATTTTTTTTATTTACAGAAAGCGTTTGACACTGTTAACCATGAAATATTACTAACCAAATTACAGAAATATGGAATCAGAGGACTGGCATATGACTGGATAAATAGTTATTTACATTGTCTGTCTCAGTATACGTTCAATATAACAACATTGACTCTGAACTCTGGGAAATTACATGTGGGGTGCCCCAGGGTTCGGTGTTAGGTCCTTTGTTATTTATACTGTATATAAATGATATAAGTTGGGTGTCAAGATCACTGAGGTGTGTCCTTTTTGCAGATGACAACTGTGTTCTGCAGTGGTGATAATCTTGAAGAGCTTCTGGACACTGTGGAAAATGAATTGGATAAATTTAAGGCTTGGTTTAACGCTAACAAATTGTCACTCCACCTTGGAAAAACTAAATGTGTTGGGAAGGTGTCGTAGCACGGACCCACAACAGGGGGCGCAAATGAACGGACAATGAGTAAGCCAAAAGGTAACAATTTACTGTTGTGACAATACACAACTAAATGTACAGAAATTGCAAAGTCAATGAACACCAGGTGACGTGTGGGCAGGCTCGAAGATAGAACACCCCGACGAGAGAGAGACCGCGTCCCACACGGCCTCCACCACCAACGGTCTGAAGAACACCGGAGCCGCCAAGTCCCGAATCCCCAGGTGACCTCTGTCTTCGGCTGTCGACCCTGGTACTGCTGGCAGAAAGCAGAGAAAAGATGAATGAGTGTAAATCCTTACACTCAGTGGTCTACAGTCTGTACACGGTTAGGAGGAGAACCTCCACCTCCGAATCACACACTCGTGCAGCTCCTAGTGTGACCACTTATCTGTAGCGCGGTTGTCGTCGTCACGCTCCACGCCACTTCCCAGATAAGGATGAACACCACAGGATACCGGCTGCAACAGAAGTTCAGAATCCTACACAACGTGTTAATCAGCAGAGAAAAGTACCTCACGGTAGTCGATTTCTCGGCGAGGAGGTGGAGTCACGATCCGGCTTTTAAGATGGTGATGATGATGATGAACGAGTGACAGCTGGTGCAGGGGATGAATGACAGCTGTCACTTCTTCAGGGTCCGGCGCCCTCTCGTGCTTGGAGCCCGCACTCCAAGCAGGGTGCCCTCTTGTGGTGGTGGGCCAGCAGTACCTCCTCTTCAGCGGCCCACATAACAAAATGTATTATATTTGGAAATAAACTTGTACCTAAATGTAAAAATGTAACCATTAACAATATGGAAATAGAGACAGTAACTGAGAATAAATTCCTAGGTGTTATAATTGATAATAAACTCAGCTGGAAACCACATATAAATTACATAAAATCGAAAATGTCAAAATCTATTGCCATCATGTACAGGGCCAAGGACATACTGTCATGGGAAGGGTTACTTACTTTATATCATTCTTTAATAGCACCATATATGACATATTGTATTGAGTCTTGGGGTAACACTTACAAATCAAACACCAATCAAATATTTCTCTTACAAAAACGTGCCATTAGAATCATCTGTAACAAACATTATCTTGAATCAACGCATTCCCTGTTTACGACTTTAAATTTATTGAAATTTAGAGATTTAGTGGATTACATCACAATACAAACTTTGTACAAAGCTAACAACCAAGCCTTACCACTTCATGTCCAGAACATGTTCAAGATGAGGGACTCTGAATATAGTTTACGAGGATGTGCTGTATTCAAGAAGCCTCCTATATGCACCAATGTAAAGGGTTTTTGTGTTTCAGTTAAAGGGGTGAAGGTTTGGAACGAATGTCCTGTTGAAATTACGTGGTTCTTTAGTTTGTTTTAAGAAAATTTAATAATTTCTGGATATAATGAAAAATATAATTGAATTAAATAATGTATAAATATGATGTATAACCTTGTTAATGTATGGTATGTATTTGTGGTGTATACAACCCCTGGCAAAAATTATGGAATCACCGGCCTCGGAGGATGTTCATTCAGTTGTTTAATTTTGTAGAAAAAAAGCAGATCACAGACATGACACAAAACTAAAGTCATTTCAAATGGCAACTTTCTTGCTTTAAGAAACACTATAAGAAATCAGGAAAAAAAAATCGTGGCAGTCAGTAACGGTTACTTTTTTAGACCAAGCAGAGGGAAAAAAATATGGAATCATGAAAAACAAAAGAACGCTCCAACACATCACTAGTATTTTGTTGCACCACCTCTGGCTTTTATAACAGCTTGCAGTCTCTGAGGCATGGACTTAATGAGTGACAAACAGTACTCTTCATCAATCTGGCTCCAACTTTCTCTGATTGCTGTTGCCAGATAAGCTTTGCAGGTTGGAGCCTTGTCATGGACCATTTTCTTCAACTTCCACCAAAGATTTTCAATTGGATTAAGATCCGGACTATTTGCAGGCCATGACATTGACCCTATATGTCTTTTTGCAAGGAATGTTTTCACAGTTTTTGCTCTATGGCAAGATGCATTATCATCTTGAAAAATGATTTCATCATCCCCAAACATCCTTTCAATTGATGGGATAAGAAAAGTGTCCAAAATATCAATGGAAACTTGTGCATTTATTGATGATGTAATGACAGTCATCTCCCCAGTGCCTTTACCTGACATGCAGTCCCATATCATCAATGATGATTTTTTTTTTCCAATATGGCGGATACGGCTGGTTGCTGGTTTCTAGTTTGGGGGCTCCTGCTTTCAAACGCCGATGATTAAAACCAGAGATTTTTAAAACGGACGACGGCAAAGTCATAATGGAGGACGAACTTTTAAATTTTCTTGCTGTGAAAATCAAAACTCTAAGCCAGGAAGAAATTGTGCTGTTGGCTACAAACACTTTTGACTCGGAAGCGATTGAAGCCTCCAAGAAAGTTCTCTTTGAAGTCTGTCCGGGGACTTTACAGCAATGCATTGCGCACAAAGGACAAAACAGAGATGCTAACAACATAAATCTCTGCCTCAAAGTTTTAAATGAACGGGGGGAGGATATCCCCAGATTTGTGTCTCACTATTTGGATGAGCTGCCGCCGGTGACATTCTCAAGCCTAGATGTTTCCTATTTGCTTCGGAGAATGGAGCAGCTATGTGCGGAAGTGGGAGCTCTAAAACACATCACCCAGCTTCAGACGGGTGTTTGTGAAACTGTTCGTGCTGAAACGGCGGAGATCAACAGGTGAGTGACAGTATTGGAGTGCCTAGCTGCTACAGTGCTGCCAAGCTGCTGCAGTGTTTGCTCCGGGGCCTGACAAGGCCTCTCACCATGGCCCGGGGAGCGTGATGGAGCCGTCGCTGCTGGGGGTGAGAGGAGGCGATACGCAGCACGTGCTGGGAGCCGCGGACCTGAAGGCAACGGGAGACACAGCGCGCGCGATGGAGCCGTTGATGTCGCCGTCGGGTGTGAGAAGTGGTGATGTGCTGCATGAGGACCTACATCAAGGCGCCGTTGGCTTCGCGGACCTGAATGCGACAGGTGACGTAGTGCGCTGTACCGCACCGGTGCAGTGTGATGGAGATGAGTCTATTGCCGTGGATGTAGCTGTGAGGAGCCATGCTGCTGGATCAGTGGCTTCCAGTGGATCCCCGCGATGGAGTACCATTGTGAAAAAGGGTAAGCCGGTTTCGGTCCGGCCAAAAACAAAGGCTGCTGTCTCTACAGCTCTGGATGGGCACGCTTCCACTTCTGTGGTGCGTAAAAGACCTGGCTCTGCGTCCATAGCTGGCACTGGAAGTGTCAGTACCATCAAAACTGTGAAGACTAAAATTGTTGTGTGGGCCGCTGAAGAGGAGGTACTGCTGGCCCACCACCACCAGTCGGCGCCCTGCTTGGAATGCGGGCTTCAAGCATGAGAGGGCGCCGAAGCAACAGAGTGTGACAGCTGTCACTCGTCAACCGCACCAGCTGTCACTCATTCCACCATCCCATAAAAGCCGGATTGCAACACCACCTCCTCGCCGAGAAATCAGCTACCGTTCAAGGTAATCTTTCTCTGCAGTGATTATTATTGAATCTAAACAGTGATCTGTGTGCAGCCGTGTTCCTGTGAGGTCTGTTGAAGGCTGGATTGGCGGACAGTGAGAGGACGACGGTCTTCGTCTCTCACTCCATCCAGAAAGGAGACAAACAGGAGCTGCACGGGTGATATTGTATCTGGAGGTGGAGGTTCTCCCTCCCGGAGGAACTGAGTGTGAAGGATTGCTGGGTGTGTATTCACACACCCACCATTAACTTTGTCTATCTTCTGCCAGCAGTACCAGGGTCGACAACGGAAGACGGTGACCACCTGGGGACTCAGGACTTGGCGGTTCCGGTGTTCTTCAGGCCGTTGGTGGTGGAAGCTGTGTGGGTCCCGGCTCTTCGATCGCCAGAGGTCTCCTATCTTCGAGCCTGCCCGCACGTCACCTTGTGTATAATTGGCATTACATATTTCTGTCTGTATTCCGTTGTGCGTTTTCACAACATTAAATTGTTACTCTTTGTCTTATCCATTGTCCGTTCATTTGCGCCCCCTGTTGTGGGTCCGTGTTACGACACCTTCCCAACAGGATTTCTCGGCCATTCGTCATGGATCCCGAGGGGCGTCAACCACAGCTTGAACAGCCAATGGAAGAACAAGGAGCGCAGGCATCAGCAGGAGGTGTGGTAAGTGATCTGCAGAAAATCCTTACCGCTTTCACCGCTCAGTTGAATTTGGTAACCGAGCAGAATGTTGTCCTCAATCGGAGGATGGAGGCTCTCACCACTAGAGTGGAAGCGCGCGACTCGAGCGCTGCTGCAGTCTCTCCTCCTGCTGGTCCTGGGCCTGATACAGACGTTCCACTGGTTGTTCAACGACCCCCCCCCCCCCCCCCCCCAACGTCCCCTGAAGCATACATAAGCCCTCCAGAACCGTACGGAGGTTGTGTCGAAACGTGCACAGACTTCCTAATGCAGTGTTCGCTCGTTTTTGCACAGCGTCCAGTTATGTACGCATCAGATGCCAGCCAGGTGGCTTATGTGATTAACTTGCTTCGAGGAGAGGCACGGGCCTGGGCTACGGCGCTTTGGGAACAGAACTCATGGCTCCTAACGTCATATGCTGGGTTTGTACGGGAATTCAAACAGGTGTTTGATCATCCCAACAGAGGCGAGACCGCCTCGAGCGTGCTGCTGTCAATGAGACAGGGGCGCCGGAGCGCAGCTGAGTATGCAGTCGACTTCCGCATCGCGGCTGCAAGGTCTGGCTGGAATAACGTTGCGCTCCGCGCCGCCTTCGTAAACGGACTGTCTCCGGTCCTGAAGGCACATCTACTGGCTAAGGAGGAACCGCAAGATTTCGACGGGCTTATCAATTTGGTTATACGCTTAGACAACCGGTTGAATGAACACCGTCGGGAGCAGGCCGGGGGGCGTGGTCGGGCACAAGCCGTCCCTCTTTCTTCCGGGTCCGAAAGGGTGTCATCGTCCCCACGTTCCACTGCCAGAGGGCTCCGTGTGGCAACAGCTCCCCCTGCTGATGAAGCTATGGACACGAGCAGGGCCAAAGTAAAATCAAATATCAGACAAAGGAGGCTGGCCCGCGGGGAATGTTTTTTCTGTGGCTCTTGTGAGCACATGTTAAAAGACTGCCCCAAACGATCAAACTCCAACGCCCGTCCTTAGAAACTGGGCTAAGGGTGGGCCATAATATGCACACGGGGAAATCCCGTAAATCTGCACGAATCCCAGTAACGATCCTGAGTGGGGATTTAACCCTTCACCACCCAGCACTCGTAGACACGGGGTCGGAAGGGAATCTGCTGGATAGCAGATGGGCAAGGGAAGTAGGGCTCCCTCTGGTGGCTCTGCCTTCACCATTGAAGGTGCGGGCACTAGATAGCACTCTACTCCCATTAATTACATATCAGACACAGCCCGTGACCTTGGCTGTGTCTGGGAATCACAGGGAGGAGATCGTGTTTTATGTAACACCTTCTACCTCCTGAGTGATCTTGGGGTTTCCATGGATGGTGAAGCACAATCCCCGGATTGATTGCTCGTCTGGGGTTGTGACGCAGTGGAGCTAAACCTGCCACCGGGAGTGTCTTGGATCCTCGGTTCCACCCGGGATCACAGCTAAGGAGGAGGTCAAAGTCCCCCCCAATCTGACGGCGGTGCCCGAGGAGTACCACGATCTTGCTGACGTCTTCAGCAAAGATCTGGCGCTCACTCTTCCCCCGCACCGACCGTACGATTGTGCCATCGATTTGATCTCGGGCGCTGAGTACCCGTCCAGTAGACTGTACAACCTCTCACGGCCGGAACGCGAATCGATGGAGACCTACATCCGGGACTCCTTAGCCGCCGGGTTGATCCGGAACTCCACCTCCCCGATGGGTGCGGGTTTCTTTTTTGTGGGTAAAAAAGACGGCGGACTCCGTCCATGCATCGATTACAGAGGGCTGAACGAGATTACGGTTCGCAATCGATACCCGTTGCCCCTGTTGGATTCGGTGTTCACGCCCCTGCATGGAGCCCAAATTTTCACCAAACTGGATCTTAGAAATGCGTACCACCTAGTTCGGATCCAGAAGGGAGACGAGTGGAAGACGGCATTTAACACCCCGTTAGGTCACTTTGAGTACCTGGTCATGCCGTTTGGCCTCACAAATGCCACCGCGACGTTCCAAGCATTGGTTAATGATGTTTTGCGGGACTTCCTGCACCGGTTTGTTTTCGTATATCTGGGTGATATACTCATCTTTTCTCCGGACCCTGAGACTCATGTCCAGCATGTACGTCAGGTCCTGCAGCGGTTGTTAGAGAACCGGTTGTTTGTGAAGGGCGAGAAGTGTGAGTTCCACCGCACTTCTTTGTCCTTCCTGGGGTTCATAATCTCCTCCAACTCCGTCGCCCCGGATCCGGCCAAGGTTGCGGCGGTGAGAGATTGGCCCCAACCAACAAGCCGTAGGAAGCTGCAACAGTTCCTCGGCTTTGCAAATTTCTACAGGAGGTTCATTAAAGGTTACAGTCAGGTTGTTAGCCCGCTGACTGCCCTGACCTCCACTAAAGTCCCTTTCACCTGGTCGGATCGGTGCGAAGCCGCGTTTAGGGAGTTGAAATGCCGGTTTTTGTCTGCGCCAGTTCTGGTGCAGCCTGATCCTACTCGCCAGTTCATAGTGGAGGTGGACGCCTCTGACTCAGGGATAGGAGCCGTGCTGTCCCAGAGTGGGGAGTCCAACAAGGTTCTCCATCCATGTGCCTACTTTTCCCGCAGGTTGACCCCCGCTGAACACAACTATGACGTGGGCAATTGGGAACTCCTCGCGGTGAAGGAGGCTCTTGAAGAGTGGAGACACCTGTTGGAGGGAGCTACGGTGCCTTTCACGGTTTTCACAGACCATCGGAACCTGGAGTACATCCGGACCGCCAAGCGGCTGAACCCCAGACAAGCCCGTTGGTCCCTGTTCTTCAGACGCTTTGACTTCCAGATCACCTACCGCCCCGGGACTAGGAACCAACGATCCGATGCACTGTCCCGGGTGCACGAAGAGGAAGCCAAGGCCGAGTTGTCAGACCCCATCGAAACCATCATCCCCGAGTCCACTGTCGTGGCCACCCTCACCTGGGACGTGGAGAAGACCGTCCGGGAGGCCCTGGCAAGGAACCCGGACCCGGGGAACGGTCCGAAGAACAGACTTTACGTCCCACCAGAGGCCAGGGCTGCCGTCTTGGACTTCTGCCACGGATCCAAGTACTCCTGTCATCCCGGAGTGCGTAGGACCGTGGCAGTAGTTCAGCAGCGCTTCTGGTGGGCATCGCTGGAAGCCGACGTCCGGGACTACGTCCAGGCCTGTACGACCTGTGCCAGGGGCAAGGCTGATCACCACAAGACCAGGGGCCTCCTCCAGCCCCTGCCTGTGCCTCATCGCCCCTGGTCCCACATCGGCCTGGACTTCGTCATGGGCCTTCCGCCGTCCCAGGGCAACACTGTCATTCTCACGATAGTGGACCGGTTCTCCAAGGCGGCCCACTTCGTGGCCCTCCCGAAGCTCCCGGCGGCCCAGGAGACAGCAGACCTCCTGGTCCACCACGTCGTGCGTCTGCATGGGATACCATCGGACATTGTTTCGGATCGTGGTCCCCAGTTCTCCTCGCAGGTCTGGAGGAGTTTTTGTAAGGAACTGGGGGCCACCATGAGTCTCTCGTCCGGGTATCACCCACAGACGAACGGCCAGGCAGAGCGGGCGAACCAGGAGTTAGAGCAGGCCCTCCGCTGCGTAACCTCCGCGCATCCGGCGGCCTGGAGTAACCATCTGGCCTGGATCGAGTATGCTCATAACAGCCAAGTCTCATCTGCTACACGCCTCTCCCCTTTTGAGGCGTGTTTGGGGTATCAGCCCCCATTGTTCCCACTTGTGGAGGGAGAGGTCGGGGTGCCCTCGGTCCAGGCCCACCTGCGGAGGTGCCGCCGGGTGTGGCGGACCGCCCGTTCTGCCCTGTTGCAGGCCCGGACGAGGGCTAAGGCCCATGCAGATCGCCGGCGTTCCCCGGTCCCTGCATACCAGCCTGGGCAGGAGGTGTGGTTATCGACTAAGGACATCCCACTCCAGGTGGAATCTCAAAAACTGAAAGACCGGTTCATCGGACCTTTTTCCATCATCAAGATCCTCAGCCCGGCCGCAGTGAAACTGAAACTCCCAGCTTCACTGCGGATCCACCCAGTTTTTCATGTGTCCAGATTAAAACCATACCACGCCTCACCACTCTGCACCCCTGGACCCGTTCCACCTCCTGCCCGGATCATCGACGGGGAGCCGGCATGGACTGTTCGTCGGCTCCTGCACATCCGTCGGAAGGGCCAGGGTTTTCAATACCTGGTGGACTGGGAGGGGTACGGACCCGAAGAACGCTCCTGGGTGAAGAGGAGCTTCATCCTGGACCCGGCCCTCCTGGCCAATTTCTACCATCGACACCCGGACAAGCCTGGTCGGGCGCCAGGAGGAGCCCGTTGAGGGGGGGGGTCCTGTTGTGTGGGCCGCTGAAGAGGAGGTACTGCTGGCCCACCACCACCAGTCGGCGCCCTGCTTGGAGTGCGGGCTTCAAGCATGAGAGGGCGCCGAAGCAACAGAGAGTGACAGCTGTCACTCGTCAACCGCACCAGCTGTCACTCATTCCACCATCCCATAAAAGCCGGATTGCAACTCCACCTCCTCGCCGAGAAATCAGCTACCGTTCAAGGTAATCTTTCTCTGCAGTGATTATTATTGAATCTAAACAGTGATCTGTGTGCAGCCGTGTTCCTGTGAGGTCTGTTGAAGGCTGGATTGGCGGACAGTGAGAGGACGACGGTCTTCATCTCTCACTCCATCCAGAAAGGAGACAAACAGGAGCTGCACGGGTGATATCGTATCTGGAGGTGGAGGTTCTCCCTCCTGGAGGAACTGAGTGTGAAGGATTGCTGGGTGTGTATTCACACACCCACCATTAACTTTGTCTATCTTCTGCCAGCAGTACCAGGGTCGACAACGGAAGACGGTGACCACCTGGGGACTCAGGAGTTGGCGGTTCCAGTGTTCTTCAGGCCGTTGGTGGTGGAAGCTGTGTGGGTCCCGGCTCTTCGATCGCCAGAGGTCTCCTATCTTCGAGCCTGCCCGCACGTCACCTTGTGTATAATTGGCATTACATATTTCTGTCTGTATTCCGTTGTGCGTTTTCACAACATTAAATTGTTACTCTTTGTCTTATCCATTGTCCGTTCATTTGCGCCCCCTGTTGTGGGTCCGTGTTACGACACCTTCCCAACAAAAATAGTGAATGTGTTTGCGACAAAATTTTCCCCAGACCTTGATGCAGACACACTTGCTGAGTACCTTAAATGTAAACTGAACAGAATTGTCACCTGCCAGAAATTTGACAATGCACGTAGCAGCAGGGTTAGCTCTTTTAAAGTCACTGCTGAATGCAATGATGTTGGTGAAATGTATAACCCTGAACTGTGGCCTGAAGGAGCTCTGATAAGGCGTTATTATGAGCCACGCAAAGTGCCCACCGCGGTCAGTGACAGCTAGTCGTTATGGAAACGTCAATTCGGGTGATATCCTACAACTGCCGTGGCCTACGGCTAGGGCAGAGTGATGGAGATAAAGCTCAGCGTTCTGCTGTGGACAGTGTCGGGTTTACCTTTAGATAAGAGAAAGAGACAACCAGGCAATAAAAACAAGTGGGAGATAGAATTCAATTTTAAGCTCGCGAGGAGTGCAGTCAGGCTGTACACCAAAGCTACACTAAAGTCTGGCCTGCGCTCCCACTCCTTTTATTAAGGACTTCCCTACATACATGGGCGGTACAGCTCCTGAGGGGAAGGGTAATAGCGCGTGAGCTGTTGCAGCAGAAACTGCTGATTGCGCAATACATTCAGGACGTTCAGAACCTTCTTAATCTTGGGCTCGATTAAGATGTGTTTAAGACATCTAACAGTTAATCACACTTCTTCTGACACAAGGACTAATGTATCATAATCACACTATGGTTAGAACATTCAATTCTCTATTCTTTATCTCACTGGTCCGCTTACGGCTGCATCCTGCCTGGGTCATCTTCACATGTCCTGAAAAAGAGTTTAGCGTGCACACAGAGATACCACAACTTGCAGAAACACGTCATGTCACATATCTTAAGCAACCTTCACCCATCACATCAGTACAATACACTTTATCAGAGCAGAGAGAACTACATTCTACCAGAGCAGAGAACACAAAACATGCATGATAAAACAAAACAGTGTATCTACAGAATAACTCCAACAGACAGTCTACTGGCAGAATGTGACATTTTATGTTTGCAAGAGACTTTTACTGCTAAACAAGATTTGGATAAATTAAACACTCTTGATCCAAATTTTCTTGGAGTGGGAGAGTCAACAACTGACCTCAGCAAAGCTATTGTCAGAGGCAGAATCTCTGGTGGGGTGGCTGTTCTCTGGAACAAAAAGCTTGATGCTGTGATAAAGCCAGTAAGGCTTGATGTGGACTGGTGTATTGGTTTACAATATATTCACAAATGTAATAACTTTATTGTTTTAAATGTTTATACTCCATATGAGTCCAGTGAAAATGAGGTTGAGTATCTGAAGAGACTGGCCTTTATTAATGCTTTTATTCAAGATAATAGCAGCTGCAGTGTATATGTGGTTGGGGATATGAACTCTGATATGTCTGACAGCAGTTCACTATTTGCTCATCATCTGACCTGCTTCTGTGATGATAATAACTTCACTCTATCAAGTAAAGTATTGTTGCCTATAGACAGTTATACATACATAAGTGAAGCGTGGCACACTACATCATGGCTTGACCATTGTTTCAGTACAGCTGATGGTCATGCTGCCATTGAGAAAATGGATATTAAATATGGGGTAGCGCTAACAGATCACATACCTTTGGCCTTCACTATTAATGTTGCAGAATTGCCATCTATAATTACCAACATTGATAATGTTAGAGGTAATGTGTCTACTAAAATAGACTGGTCAATCTCTCTGATGAGGACTTGGTAACATATCAAACACACACAGTACAATACCTGAATAATATTCATCTCCCCAAAGAAGCCATTTTGTGTAAAGATGTTCACTGTCAAAATGAACACAAGAATGACCTATGTGCCATGTATGATGCTGTAGTGGCTGCTCTGTATGAAGCTGGAAAACCGCTTGCTAAAAACAAGAGAATCAGGGAAAATAAAGTAAGACCTGGATGGCATGAACATGTGGCCCCATATCATGCTGAAGCCCGGGAAACGTATAAGCTGTGGGTCCTGGCTGGGAGACCTAGGCTGGGCCCAGAGCTTGAGAGTAAAAAGCTGGCTAATGCCAGATATAAGTACGCTGTTCGTTTTATCTCTAGAAATGAGCAAGCCATGAGGGCCGACTCTATGGCTAGTAAAATGATGGGTAACAGTATTACTGACTTTTGGAAAGAGGTGCGGTCCCTCAATAACTGTAAATCTTCCCTTCCTTGTACTGTTGAAGGAGTTTCTGGTGAAGATAATATTGTTGAACTATGGAGAAAACATTTTAGTTCTCTTTTTAACTGTTTACAATATGACCCGTATGTGGAGGATTCTGTGACCCATGATGAATCAATGACAATCCTGACACACGAGGTGTATGAGGCTATACAGTAATTACCCAGTAGTAAAGCATGTGGCATGGACTTCATAAGTGCGGAACATCTGAAACACGGCAGTCAGAGGCTTTCCCTTCTTCTAGCACTCAATTTTACTGGACTGTTGATACATGGCATATTGCCAGATCTTATGCTATCCATTCTGCTTGTACCGGTCATTAAGGACAAAACTGGAAAGGTTGGCTGTCTGGACAATTATCGACCTATTGCGCTGGCCAGTATATTGTAAAAGGTGATGGAAAGAATTCTCCTTGACAGAGTGAATGTATATATCTCTTCCCTTGACAATCATTTTGGGTTCAAGCCAAAGCATGGCACAGATATGTGTATTTATGCTTTAAAAGAAATAGTGAACTTGTATAAATCTAAAAATTCAACTGTTTTAATGTGTTTTATAGATGCTTCCAAGGCATTTGATCGCGTGAATCACAAAAAGCTATTTATTAAATTAAAGCAAGGAGGGGTGCCTGGATACATTGTGAGGGTACTTGCCTATTGGTATGCACACCAGAAAATGCACATCAAGTGGGGGGGTAGTATATCTGACCCTTTTAGTGTGACCAGTGGAGTTAGGCAGGGTGGCATTTTGTCCCCTGTTTTATTTAATCTGTATATGGACGAACTGTCTAGACGCTTGAATGACTGTAACACAGGTTGTATGATTGGTGGTGTACTAGTCAATCATCTTATGTATGCAGATGACCTTGTGACCATTAGTCCAAGTAGTGCTGGGCTGCAACAGCTTCTTAATGTATGTTCTGACTATGGTTTGCAATTTGACATAAAGTATAATTCCAGCAAAAGCACTGTTCTAATATGTAGAACATATTAGAACAGCGCTTTTCAGACCTTTTATCTGACTTAGTGCTTAGCTCAGATAAGATAATTATAGTGGGCGATTTTAACATCCACACAGATGCTGAGAATGACAGCCTCAACACTGCATTTAATCTATTATTAGACTCAATTGGCTTTGCTCAAAATGTAAATGAGTCCACCCACCACTTTAATCATATCTTAGATCTTGTTCTGACTTATGGTATGGAAATTGAAGACTTAACAGTATTCCCTGAAAACTCCCTTCTGTCTGATCATTTCTTAATAACATTTACATTTACTCTGATGGACTACCCAGCAGTGGGGAATAAGTTTCATTACATTAGAAGTCTTTCAGAAAGCGCTGTAACTAGGTTTAAGGATATGATTCCTTCTTTATGTTCTCTAATGCCATATACCAACACAGTGCAGAGTAGCTACCTAAACTCTGAAAAAGAGAGCCTTAAATCGGAAGTGCCTGACTCCGTGGTATAACTCACAAACTTGCAGCTTAAAGCAGATAACCCGTAAGTTGGAGAGAAAATGGCATCTCACTAATTTAGAAGATCTTTACTTAGCCTGGAAAAAGAGTCTGTTGCTCTATAAAAAAGCCCTCCATAAAGCTAGGACATCTTACTACTCATCGCTAATTGAAGAAAATAAGAACAACCCCAGGTTTCTTTTCAGCACTGTAGCCAGGCTGACAAAGAGTCAGAGCTCTATTGAGCCGAGTATTCCTTTAACTTTAACTAGTAATGACTTCATGACTTTCTTTGCTAATAAAATTTTAATTATTAGAGAAAAAATTACTCATAACCATCCCAAAGATGTATCGTTATCTTTGGCTGCTTTCATTGATGCCGGTATTTGGTTAGACTCTTTCTCTCCGATTGTTCTGTCTGAGTTATTTTCATTAGTTACTTCCTCCAAACCATCAACATGTCTATTAGACCCCATTCCTACCAGGCTGCTCAAGGAAGCCCTACCGTTAATTAATGCTTCGATCTTAAATATGATCAATCTGTCTTTATTAGTTGGCTATGTACCACAGGCTTTTAAGGTGGCAGTAATTAAACCATTGCTTAAAAAGCCATCACGTGACCCAGCTATCTTAGCTAATTATAGGCCAATCTCCAACCTTCCTTTTCTCTCAAAAATTCTTGTAAAACAGCTAACTGATCATCTGCAGAGGAATGGTCTATTTGAAGAGTTTCAGTCAGGTTTTAGAATTCATCATAGTACAGAAACAGCATTAGTGAAGGTTACAAATGATCTTCTTATGGCCTCAGACAGTGGACTCATTTCTGTGCTTGTTCTGTTAGACCTCAGTGCTGCTTTTGATACTGTTGACCATAAAATTTTATTACAGAGATTAGAGCATGCCATAGGTATTAAAGGCACTGCGCTGCGGTGGTTTGAATCATATTTATCTAATAGATTACAATTTGTTCATGTAAATGGGGAATCTTCTTCACAGACTAAGGTTAATTATGGAGTTCCCCAAGGTTCTGTGCTAGGACCAATTTTATTCACTTTATACATGTTTCCCTTAGGCAGTATTATTAGACGGCATTGCTTAAATTTTCATTGTTACGCAGATGATACCCAGCTTTATCTATCCATGAAGCCAGAGGGGACACACCAATTAGCTGAATTGCAGGATTGCCTTACAGACATAAAGACATGGATGACCTCTAATTTCCTGCTTTTAAACTCAGATAAAACTGAAGTTATTGTACTTGGCCCCACAAATCTTAGAAACATGGTGTCTAACCAGATCCTTACTCTGGATGGCATTACCCTGAGCTCTAGTAATACTGTGAGAAATCTTGGAGTCATTTTTGATCAGGATATGTCATTCAATGCGCATATTAAACAAATATGTAGGACTGCTTTTTTGCATTTGTGCAATATCTCTAAAATTAGAAAGGTCTTGTCTCAGAGTGATGCTGAAAAACTAATTCATGCATTTATTTCCTCTAGGCTGGACTATTGTAATTCATTATTATCAGGTTGTCCTAAAAGTTCCCTGAAAAGCCTTCAGTTAATTCAAAATGCTGCAGCTAGAGTACTGACAGGGACTGGAAGGAGAGAACATATCTCACCCATATTGGCCTCTCTTCATTGGCTTCCTGTTAATTCTAGAATAGAATTTAAAATTCTTCTTCTTATAAGGTTTTGAATAATCAGGTCCCATCTTATCTTAGGGACCTCGTAGTACCATATCACCCCAATAGAGTGCTTCGCTCTCAGACTGCAGGCTTACTTGTAGTTCCTAGGGTTTGTAAGAGTAGAATGGGAGGCAGAGCCTTCAGCTTTCAGGCTCCTCTCCTGTGGAACCAGCTCCCAATTCAGTTCAGGGAGACAGACACCCTCTCTACTTTTAAGATTAGGCTTAAAACTTTCCTTTTTGCTAAAGCTTATAGTTAGGGCTGGATCAGGTGACCCTGAACCATCCCTTAGTTATGCTGCTATAGACTTAGACTTCTGGGGGGTTCCCATGATGCACTGAGTGTTTCTTTCTCTTTTTGCTCTGTATGCACCACTCTGCATTTAATCATTAGTGATTGATCTCTGCTCCCCTCCACAGCATGTCTTTTTCCTGGTTCTCTCCCTCAGCCCCAACCAGTCCCAGCAGAAGACTGCCCCTCCCTGAGCCTGGTTCTGCTGGAGGTTTCTTCCTGTTAAAAGGGAGTTTTTCCTTCCCACTGTTGCCAAGTGCTTGCTCACAGGGGTCGTTTTGACCGTTGGGGTTTTTTCCGTAATTATTGTATGGCCTTGCCTTACAATATAAAGCGCCTTGGGGCAACTGTTTTGTTGTGATTTGGCGCTATATAAATAAAATTGATTTGATTTGATTTAGAACTAAACAGGATAAAAGTCTCAAATTTCCTGTGTTCAGACTGTCTAATAATCCTCTTGATGTTTGCAAAAAGATAAAATACCTATGGCACTGTATTACAGATGATATGAATGATGATGATGACATATACAGACAGTGTTGTAAGTTATATGCGCAGGCAAACACTATAGCCTGTAAATTTACATTTTGCTCCACTCAAGTTAAAGTGGTTTTGTTCAAGGCATACTGCACATCACTCTACACTGCACACCTCTGGTCTTCTTACAAAAAGTCCAGCATGCAGAGATTACAAGTAGCATACAACGATGCTTTAAGAATTTTACTTAAGGTTCCCAGAGGAGGGAGTGCGAGCCAGTTGTTTGTGTCTGTAGGAGTAAGCACACTTCATGCACTTTTAAGAAATTTAATGCACAAGTTTATACAACGCCTGGATGATTCTTCCAATAATATCATGGTGGCACTCTCAAATCCAACTGTGAGTAGCACAAGGTATACATCCAGGCTGAGAGCGCACTGGATAAAATGTCTGTATATATTTTAATTATTTTATTTTGTTCTTTTTTATGTTGTTTCTGTTTGATTGTCTTGGTCTGTCTTGATGTGTTTTTTTTTTTGTACTATCAGTATTATGTGGATTTGGACAAGTGCAGAGGTGTCAAGTAACGAAGTACAAATACTTTGTTACTGTACTTAAGTACACTTCTTAGGTATCTATACTTTACTCCATTACTTATTTTTCTGCCTACTTCTGACTTCTACTTATTACATTTTCACACAAGTATCTGTACTTTCTATTCCTTACATTTTTAAAACAAACAGCCTCGTTACTCTTGGCTTCAGCGCCAGTGGATGTGCGCTGAGGTGCCAGCGCAGTTCCACCGGCGAGGCTTTACCGAGGTGCCAGTGCGGATTTATCTGACCATGGGTCCGAAGAAGGCACTAATGGCGGAGGAGGGAGACGATCACTGAATATGACTTTCATCCAGTCATCCAGAGTCCACGATTGCTTTTCCTTAGCCCACTGTAACCTTGTTTTTTTTCTGTTTAGGTGTTAATGATGGCTTTTGTTTAGCTTTTCTGTATGTAAATCCCATTTCCTTTAGGTGGTTTTTTACAGTTCGGTCACAGACGTTGACTCCAGTTTCCTCCCATTCGTTCCTCATTTGTTTTGTTGTGCATTTTCGATTTTTGAGACATATTGCTTTAAGTTTTCTGTCTTGACGCTTTGATGTCTTCCTTGGTCTACCAGTATGTTTGCCTTTAACAACCTTCCCATGTTGTTTGTATTTGGTCCAGAGTTTAGACACAGCTGACTGTGAACAACCAACATCTTATGCAACATTGCGTGATGATTTACCCTCTTTTAAGGGTTTGATAATCCTCTCCTTTGTTTCAATTGACATCTCTCGTGTTGGAGCCATGATTCATGTCAGTCCACTTGGTGCAACAGCTATCCAAGGTGTGATCACTCCTTTTTAGATGCAGACTAACGAGCAGATCTGATTTGATGCAGGTGTTTTGGGGATTAAAATTTACAGGGTGATTCCATAATTTATTCCTCAGAATTGAGTGAGTCCATATTTTTTTCCCTCTGCTTGGTCTAAAAAAGTAATCGTGACTGACTGCCACATTTATTTTTCCTGATTTCTTATAGTGTTTCTTAAAGCCAGAAAGTTGCCATTTGAAATGACTTTAGTTTTATGTCATGTCTGTGATCTGCTTTTTTTCTACAAAATTAAACAACTGAATGAACATCCTCCGAGGCCGATGATTCCATAATTATTGCCAGGGGTTGTATATGTATATATAGGAGTGTGAGTAAAAATGAATATGTATTTATGAGTCTGTTTTTTTGAGCATAAGTGCTAATAGTGTTGGACTTGGACTTTTGGTATGGGGGGTGGGTAACTGATGAGCTTTGCTTCTTCCCACCCCCCTTTCAGACACACAGTGCAAATTTTGGTTTTGTTCCAGTTTTGTTTTGATACGTTATGATTGTGCTGTGTTGCTGAAATAAATTTCATTCATTCATTCATTCAACTCTAGGCGGCTAACTGAAGCACTGCTACTGAGCAAAAATAAATAAATAGAAGAATTTACTGTCACTTGTTTTGTTGTTTTCTTAGCAGAACAAACTAGAACAGAACTTGGGCTCAGTCTGCATTCTTACCACAAATTAACTGGCTCAAGTCCCACCTGATCAAGCAGACTATAGTAATTTTTAATAATATCAGATGTTTTCTTCCGCGTTCACACCGGGCCCGATCAGACGCTACAAATTCGCATGGGTCACCAGGCAATGGATGCGCTTCCTTCGCCCGGTGTGTCACTCTGTTTGGGTGAACTTTCGCTGTGAAAATTCACCCCGGTGCATCATCAAATAGGAGGAGCTTCCATTCCACTCGCCGGCTCCGGTTGTCAGTCAAGCTAACATGACGGACCTTGATCACACGGAGCGAGTTGCTGTGAAAAGCTCCCAATACAGAGAGTATCATTATTTGCTGCAGGAGCTGTGTCTGGGTGACGGCCGCTTTCAGCAGTCTTTCCACCTCTGCGGGACCCAGTTTGAGGATCAACTGTCCCATTCACGCGCGCACATGTAAACAATAAAAAAAAAAAAAAAAAAAAAAAAAAAAAAAAAAGAAACTCCGCTGCTTGCTGCAGCTGGCTCTTCCCCCAAAAAACTCTGTCATAATTGTTTAGAAACCAGTCACCATTTGTTTTATTATACATCAGTGTAGTTAATTAATAAAATATTCTCTACAGACGATTCGCTGGTGTGCACACGTTAAAAAAAAAAGGAAAAAGGTCCGCTCCCCGCTGCTGCTAGCTCCAAAAAAAACCTCATAATTGTGTTTAGAAGACAGTCACCATTTGTTTTATTATACATTTGTGTAGTTAATAAGTAAAATAATCTACAGGATGATTCTAAAATAAAAATAAAAAGAAACTCCGCTTCACGCTGCTGTGGTGCTGCTGCTCGCTCCAAAAACTCTCTCATAATTGTGAAATAAAGGACAAACGAGACATAAGTTCTGCTCACAGACTGCTACCAGATACAGGACATGTTCACATCTTCAGTCAAACTCCAGACATCTCCACGTCACTACATATTCAGTCCCTGATTGGTCATCGCAGCGCAACAAGACGAAAAAGTTGAGATTTTTGAACTTGGGGAGGAGGGCGACGTGACGCGACGCAATATCACGCCACAAACGTGCAAAACGCTCAAAATCGCTTCACTCGCGCCGCTTCACTCGCGTCCAGCGTGACGTGCTGCACGGTTTGGTGCCAGAACGCAAGACGTACTGCCTGCAATGCCTCCTAGTGGTGCTAGAAGGTAAACCTGTTCAGGACAGACCGGTTTTGCAGGCAGACTTGGCACGCAACTCCAGAGGTGTGTTTACACTGGGGCACGGTTGGCTTTGAACCAGTGACCTCTTGTATTAGGAAGCAAGCATGCTAACCACACGCACATTTATGCTGCCCTGGCAAAATATCTGGCTCCACCCCTTTATGCAGATATACTCCTGGCCTCATTTGTTTTTTATTCCATGTCAGGCCAGAAATAAATGAGTTTAGCATTTATTAAATTTTAAAATTTACATTGTGAGTTAATAAGGTTTATTTTTACATGAATATTTTTATCACCTCAAATGTTTTTTTTAACGTTATTGCAAATTGAGCTTTTTGGTTTATTACAATTTATGCGGTTCCTTTGTAAACCAAAATGGATAAACACAGAATCAATTTGTGCACCTTGAAGGCATCACAGCTGAGAAAATGAAGATGACATAGTTAAATGTTCGAGATGTCAGAACAATTTCACAGAAAAGAAAGAAACGTCACTGACATTGATTCCCCATAACTCATGTTCCGCCTCTCCAGGTTTGAGCCTTGCAGCCGTGTGGACGTGTCTCCTTCACACAGGATGCTTTGTCCTGTGTGCCGTCCTGCTCACCTTCTTGCATTGTCCTGGTTTCTCCAGAGCCGCGCTGCTCCTCGCTGTCCCTCTGAACGCAGCAGCTGAGGTCAACCAGCAGCCGGCGCTAGATCTGAGCAGCCTGACTCTGCTGCTGCTCACCCTGACCCTGGGTACAAACCATTCACTTCTTTGGGGGCATTGGACTTCCTGTCTGCCTTTCCATGAATGAATCTCCCTCATGTCGCCTGCAGGTCATTGGGTTGTGACTCAGCTGTGGACGTGCTTGCAGATCAGCCCAATGCTGGCAGTGCTGCTGCCGCTGCCGTGTGAAATTGTGGCACCAGAGAAGCTGCCCGTTGTCTCGTCCACACCGCGGAGGTGAGACGCCAAGTCCTCCTGCAGGGCTGGAAACCAAGTATCTGTAACCGGTTAGTGACTGGATGTACAAGTAACTCTGTGAATGAAACGCCATCTTTTCTGGCTCCGCCCCTTCACAAAGATCACTTCAAAAGGTTACTGCAACTATTCAGTCCACCGTTATCCAAAACTGTCCATCCACTGCCCTTTTCTGTAAATCCACCTCAAACCTGACTAGTTCTGTGTCCCCTCAGCAGGTTTTTTTGAGATGTGCATCGTTATTTTAAGTTGACTAAAAAAAAAAAAACCTGAGTGGGTTATCTGAAGTCTTCCAGAGAAGAAGAAGATGGCTGCAGAGAATCCAGTGAACTACTGGATCATGACAGTTTCATATCAGGTATTACATATAAACCTTAAGACCTCAATACGGTGGCCACAAGAGGCTAAACACTTCCAAATCAACACAGTAGCAAATGCAAAAAACAGATGCCTGGATCAATTGAGAAACAGAAATTCACACGACGCGTTGTAAAGCTCCACAACATCATGAAGTACCAACGATGACCCAACCATGTAGCAGTAAAGATAATAAAGCTCCAGGATGCACTCTGGATTTCTCCACCACTGCTTTATTTACTAGTTCACATCTTGTTTGTGACGGTAGTTGACTAGTTTATTTAACCGACATGTAAGAAAGACACACAGTGGAGTTCAGTGCCACTGCACACAACTTACACATAACTGTTGCGTGGTCATGTTTTCTATAGTGTTACAATATGTATGAATGTTTTGACCATTTAGCCTTTAGCTAAATGTTGGTGCCCACTGCTACAGTAGCTGCACTTTTGTCCACAACTAGTTGATTGATAGATATGTAATTGTGCGCTGTAGGCAGTGGTGGGCACACTTCCGCTAATCCGATAACAGATAATTATCGAAGATAATGTTTTCATTATCGGATTATCTTTTTAGATAAATTTAAAAACTATCATCGGACTAATTATCTTCCGATGAATTGCCGTCAGATAACTTTTAGACAGATAACGTAGTAAAACCAAGCTGAACAGTGAAAAACATTTTTTAAACTTTAAAGCAGTTGATACCTACCTGTTAAAAGTTTCCTAATAGGGAAGCTTGAATCTTCGACTGGACTGGGTTGCTTGACACGAGGACGTTTCGCTTCAAATCACAGAAGCTTCCTCAGCTAAATTCTTGCTCTGGTGGTCTGACTTCTGTCTTGACTCTTGTAGAGAAGAATAATCAAGAAGTCATAAAAGCTGGAGTTTTAAACCTAACCAGACCCCTCCTATCGAGAGGCAGACTGCTATAGGCTAGTGCCTAAACAATAGCTCTAATTAGCACCTATTGTACTCTAGTTAACACCCTCCTAATGACAGGGCAGCTGTCTCTCCTAATGATGGGACGGACCCTCTCATGATGGCTCCCTTGACGACTCTGCTGTTGACGTGAATGACTCATTACCATGAACAAAAGACTGAAACTGCTTTGACCTGAGTACCCCATTGTAAACAGGGGATAAAGCGTGTCTCAGGCCCCCTCCCCGGTTAAGGCTGGGTTTCAAATGTTTCACAAAGAATGCCTCCTTGACCCCTCTCTCAAACCATTTCTTCTCTCTGGCTAATATTTTAACTTCCTTGTCCTCAAACGTGTGGTGTTAAAATATTAGCCAGAGAGAAGAAATGGTTTGAGAGAGGGGTCAAGGAGGCATTCTTTGTGAAACGTCCTCACGTCAAGCAACCCAGTCCAGTCGAAGATTCAAGCTTCTCTACTATGGAAACCACCTGGACAACTGAGAGCCTACACAGAAACTTTCCTAATAGGTATTTTGTTCTATCCTCTGAAAACAGAAGAGAGCTATTCTCAGAAGAAACCACTCTATCCTCTGTAAGCAAAGGTGAACACCATACTGATATAATCGCCATATCACCCAAGTCATCCAGAGGCATACATTTTTAACTTATGGTTCAAATTTTAACCTACTCATTTTGGACAAGTTATTTAAAATTACTGTCAGGTCTGAAGTTTTATAAAGTGAAAATATCAGATATATGTTTTTGTTTTAAAGTATTGTGCTAATTTTTAAGGTTTTGTGAGCACATGCTGTGCCAGGCAGCAATGCATCATGGGTAGCATAGGGTAATCTCAGACGTTCACGACAGGACAAATGCATTTCAGACACTCTGTTCAGGCTCCACGGATAACAGCATTAAACTCTAGTGCCTAAAACTCTCGTGAATATATTCTCTGGGTTTATAGACATTAGTGTATTTGCGTTTGTTAAATTCCACGCATCTTAAATGTAGCAGACATGGATTATCTGAAATTTTGTTCAGCAAGTTTTCAAGGTCGCTACTGCCATCTACTGGCCAGTAGTGTTCATGGCAGTATTCGCCCCAAGTACTAAGCGTCTGGGTACCAGTAGATGTCAGTGTTCTATTTATTTCAACCCGGTTATATCAGATGGTGGTCAAATCAACTTTTTGGCTTTGCAAATGGCTTTTTTTTTTCTTTTTTCTTTTTTTTTTTTACAAATTAAGTTTAAAAACAAAACAACAAAAAAACATTACAAGACAGCTCTGCGGTTGGATGCTTGTAGCTTTTAGCAGCAGGAGGTGGTCGTGAGATGTTAAAGCTTGTTACTCCACTACACGATGCAGGACGCACGATTAACCTGCAACTCGGTCCAAAAAATTCTCGCACGAATGAAAAATCATCTGAAAAATGGCCACAACACGCACAGTGTAAAGCCAACATTTATGTGTAAAGATAAGGTTTTTCAGAACTGACCAATTGTTAACCTTGTCCTTTGTTTTGGGAATCTAAGCTGTCCAATCTGTCTCGTTCTTGCACGTTTTGTTTTGGTGCTCACTGCTGGGAAATCTGTCAGTTTTCTTTTCAAATATTTCATTTGTGCATTGTTACACAGAAGTAGTCACCACCTACTTTAAGAACTCGTTAATCAATTCTGCTTTAAGTAGAAGGGGGGGGAAAAAAGCCCACTGGATGTACTGCACGTGCAGGGTATTTTAATTATGGGGGTGCTGCAAAACCCAGTTCTGGTTTCAGTCACAGAATTGGAGCGAGCTGATCTGAGGATTGTTATGCTGGTTCGCAAGATATAGTTTAGGACTACAGGGGCAAGAGTTTTCTTGAGGATTTAATTCATTGATGAACAAATTCAGTGCTGTCAGCAAATCCAAAATGTTCAACCCCCCAAACCTGAATGTTTTAGGAAGGGAAATTGAGTTTTGGCTTCCTCTGGAATGTGTGTGGGCGTGCACACAATTACACAACTAAATGAAAACCTGTTCATGAGTGAGAAAGGCACAACTAAGAATGAACACCAGATATTTCAAATGTGTTCAGTGATCATTATATCCATCTGTCTTTTCAGTAGCTGCCGTGATCCATCCATCTGTCCGTCCACAGTGTCAGTTTCTTGGTCTGTCAGGTTTTGGTGCAGTTGGGACCACGGCCTCCCAAACTCTGTTCATTAGCTGTAATTTCTCTCACGTTTAAAAAGGGCCCACCAGTTCACAGTAGTGTTCAAGTCAAGTGAGGACGGTTGCTGTGTTTTTATTCCATCCTCTCTGAGGCCTCTGCTGGTGAACCCATGGGGTGCTGTGTGGCATAAAAATCATACCTGCCTTCTACAACCCCTGGCAATAATTATGGAGTCACCGGCCTCGGAGGATGTTCATTCAGTTGTTTAATTTTGTAGAAAAAAAGCAGATCACAGACATGACACAAAACTAAATTCATTTCAAATGGCAACTTTCTGGCTTTAAGAAACACTATAAGAAATCGAGAAAAAAATTGTGGCAGTCAGTAACGGTTAGTTTTTTAGACCAAGCAGAGGGAAAAAATATGGACTCATTCAATTCTGAGGAATAAATTATGGAATCACCCTGTAAATTTTCATCCCCAAAACTAACACCTGCATCAAATCAGATCTGCTCGTTAGTCTGCATCTAAAAAGGAGTGATCACACCTTGGAGAGCTGTTGCACCAAATGGACTGACATGAATCATGACTCCAACATGAGAGATTTCAACTGAAACAAAGGAGAGGATTATCAAACTCTTAAAAGAGGGTAAATCATCACGCAATGTTGCAAAAGATGTTGGTTGTTCACAGTCAGTTGTGTCTAAACTCTGGACCAAATACAAACAACATGGGAAGGTTGTTAAAGGCAAACATACTGGTAGACCAAGGAAGACATCAAAGCGTCAAGACAGAAAACTTAAAGCAATATGTCTCAAAAATCGAAAATGCACAACAACACAAATGAGGAACGAATGGGAGGAAACTGGAGTCAACGTCTGTGACCGAACTGTAAGAACTTGCCTAAAGGAAATGGGATTTACATACAGAAAATCTAAACGAAAGCTATCATTAACACCTAAACAGAAAAAAACAAGGTTACAATGGGCTAAGGAAAAGCAATCGTGGACTGTGGATGACTGGATGAAAGTCATATTCAGTGATGAATCTCGAATCTGCATTGGGCAAGGTGATGATGCTGGAACTTTTGTTTGGTGCCGTTCCAATGAGATTTATAAAGATGAGTGCCTGAAGAGAACATGTAAATTTCACAGTCATTGATGATATGGGGCTGCATGTCAGGTAAAGGCACTGGGGAGATGGCTGTCATTACATCATCAATAAATGCACAAGTTTACGTTGATATTTTAGACACTTTTCTTATCCCATCAATTGAAAGGATGTTTGGGGATGATGAAATCATTTTTCAAGATGATAATGCATCTTGCCATAGAGCAAAAACTGTGAAAACATTCCTTGCAAAAAGACACATAGGGTCAATGTCATGGCCTGCAAATAGTCCGGATCTTAATCCAATTGAAAATCTTTGGTGGAAGTTGAAGAAAATGGTCCATGACAAGGCTCCAACCTGCAAAGCTGATCTGGCAACAGCAACCAGAGAAAGTTGGAGCCAGATTGATGAAGAGTACTGTTTGTCACTCATTAAGTCCATGCCTCAGAGACTGCAAGCTGTTATAAAAGCCAGAGGTGGTGCAACAAAATACTAGTGATGTGTTGGAGCGTTCTTTTGTTTTTCATGATTCCATAATTTTTTCCTCAGAATTGAGTAATTCCATATTTTTTACCCTCTGCTTGGTCTAAAAAAGTAACCGTTACTGACTGCCACAATTTTTTTCCTGATTTCTTATAGTGTTTCTTAAGGCCAGAAAGTTGCCATTTAAAATGACTTTAGTTTTGTGTCATGTATGTGATCTGCTTTTTTTTTTTACAAAATTAAACAACTGAATGAACATCCTCCGAGGCCGGTGATTCCATAATTTTTGCCAGGGGTTGTAGACACACATTTAATTCTTCAATTCTTTGGTATTTAATTTACAGCTTTTCTTATCCACAGATTTCTTGTGACCCAGTTGACAATTTGCAACAAAACATTTGATCGTTTGTGATCACACCTCAATAGCTTGGCTATTTCAAAAGCGTTTCATCCCTCTGAAAGACCATTTACCATTTCTGACTTTTCAGTGTTGATTAAATCTTTTTTGGCCCATTCCTTGATATAGGACATTAATCTCTTTAGGCCACCCCACCCCATACTTCATAACACTTGAGAATACTTAAATCCAATAAGCAGTCAGGTTTATATAAGATGGAATTGGAAAATAGGCACAGAAATGATGAGGTCAGAATACTCACTCGTCTAATAATTGTGCACGCAGTGTAAAAGGATGGCTGGATCAGATCCACAACTGAAACATCTTAAACGTAGCGAGAACACCAGTATGCAGCTTCAAAAAAAATTAAAATAGCGGCTTTAATTCTAAAATCCCACTTTGTACACCTCAGTTCAAATGCTCAATCTCACCCTGAAAAACCATAATTACTCCACCTGGTCAAAACAAACACAATTTGTGTATTGGATTTATCGGATACACAAAAAAATCACACACACACACACACAAGTGATCAGATTGGGTTTTTACATATATAAAAATCACAATTCCAACAGAGGATCCAGCCACACTGATACCTGACCTGTAGAGAATCTCAAGTTCAAGGGTGTAATAGTAATCTAAAAACCCTCCACAGTGACGTGTTCAGAGTAGTGTTCAGAATACTAGTAGTGCTATGTGACTAAATCAAATCAAATCAAATAAATTTTATTGATATAGCGCCAAATCACAACAACAGTTGCCCCAAGGCGCTTTATATTGTAAGGCAAAAGCCATACAATAATCACAGAAAAACCCCAACGGTCAAAACGACCCCCTATGAGCAAGCACTTGGCGACAGTGGGAAGGAAAAACTCCCTTTTAACAGGAAGAAACCTCCAGCAGAACCAGACTCAGGGAGGGGCAGTCTTCTGCTGGGACTGGTTGGGGCTGAAGGGAGAGAATCAGGAAAAAGACATGCTGTGGAAGAGAGCAGAGATCAATCACTAATGATTAAATGCAGAGTGGTGCATACACAGCAAAAAGAGAAAGAAACACTCAGTGCATCATGGGAACCCCCCAGCAGTCTAAGTCTATAGCAGCATAACTAAGGGATGGTTCAGGGTCACCTGATCCAGCCCTAACTATAAGCTTTAGCAAAAGGAAAGTTTTAAGCCTAATCTTAAAAGTAGAGAGGGTGTCTGTCTCCCTAATCCGAATTGGGAGCTGGATCCACAGGAGTGGAGCCTGAAAGCTGAAGGCTCTGCATCCCATTCTACTCTTAAAAACCCTAGGAACTACAAGTAAGCCTGCAGTCTGAGAGCGAAGCGCTCTATTGGGGTGATATGTTACTATGAGGTCCCTAAGATGGGACCTGATTATTCAAAACCTTATAAGTAAGAAGAAGAATTTTAAATTCTATTCTAGAATTAACAGGAAGCCAATGAAGAGAGGCCAATATGGGTGAAATATGCTCTCTCCTTCTAGTCCCCGTCAGTACTCTAGCTGCAGCATTTTGAATTAACTGAAGGCTTTTCAGTGAACTTTTAGGACAACCAGATAATAATGAATTACAATAGTCCAGCCTAGAGGAAATAAATGCATGAATTAGTTTTTCAGCATCACTCTGAGACAAGACCTTTCTAACTTTAGAGATATTGCGCAAATGCAAAAAAGCAGTGGTACATATTTGCTTAATATGCACATTGAAGGACACATCCTGATCAAAAATGACTCCAAGATTTCTCACAGTATTACTAGAGGTCAGGGTAATGCCATTCAGAGTAAGGATCTGGTTAGACACCATGTTTCTAAGATTTGTGGTGCCAAGTACAATAACTTCAGTTTTATCTGAATTTAAAAGCAGAAAATTAGAGGTCATCCATGTCTTTATGTCTGTAAGACATTCCTGCAGTTTAACTAATTGGTGTGTGTCCTCTCACTTCATGGATAGATAAAGCTGGGTATCATCTGCGTAACAATTAAAATTTAAGCAATGCTTTCTAATAATACTATAATACCTATAGCATGCTCTAATCTCTGTAATAAAATCTTAGGGTCAACAGTATCAAAAGCAGCACTGAGGTCTAACAGGACAAGCACAGAGATGAGTCCACTGTCTGAGGCCATAAGAAGATCATTTGTAACCTTCACTAATGCTGTTTCTGTACTATGATGAATTCTGAAACCTGACTGAAACTCTTCAAATAGACCATTCCTCTGCAGATGATCAGTTAGCTGTTTTACAACTACCCTTTCAAGAATTTTTGAGAGAAAAGGAAGGTTGGAGATTGACCTATAATTAGCTAAGATAGCTGGGTCAAGTGATGGCTTTTTAAGTAATGGTTTAATTACTGCCACCTTAAAAGCCTGTGGTACATACCCAACTAATAAAGATAGAGTGATCATATTTAAGATCGAAGCATTAATTAATGGTAGGGCTTCCTTGAGCAGCCTGGTAGGAATGGGGTCTAATAGACATGTTGATGGTTTAGAGGAAGTGACTAATGAAAATAACTCAGAACAATCAGAGAGAAAGAGTCTAACCAAATACCAGCATTACTGAAAGCAGACAAAGATAACTATATGTCTTTGGGATGGTTATGAGTAATTTTTTCTCTAATAGTTAAAATTTTATTAGCAAAGAAAGTCATGAAGTCATTACTAGTTAAAGTTAAAGGAATACTCGGCTCAATAGAGCTCTGACTCTTTGTCAGCCTGGCTACATTGCTGAAAAGAAACCTGGGGTTGTTCTTATTTTCTTCAATTAGTGATGAGTAGTAAGATGTCCTAGTTTTATGGAGGGCTTTTTTATAGAGCAACATACTCTTTTTCCAGGCTAAGTGAAGATCTTCTAAATTAGTGAGACACCATTTCCTCTCCAACTTATCTGCTTTAAGCTGTGAGTTTGTGAGTTATACCACGGAGTCAGGCACTTCTGATTTAAGGCTCTCTTTTTCAGAGGAGCTACAGCATCCAAAGTTGTGCTCAATGAGGATGTAAAACTATTGACGAGATAATCTATCTCACTCACAGAGTTTAGGTAGCTACTCTGCACCGTGTTGGTATATGGCATTGGAGAACATAACAAAGAAGGAATCATATCCTTAAACCTAGTTACAGCGCTTTCCAAAAGACTTCTACTGTAATGAAACTTATTCCCCACTGCTGGGTAGTCCATTGAAGTAAATGTAAATGTTATTAAGAAATGATCAGACAGAAGGGGATTTTCAGGTAATACTGTTAAGTCTTCAATTTATATACCATAAGTCAAAACAAGATCTAAAGTATGATTAAAGTGGTGGGTGGACTCATTTACATTTTGAACAAAGCCAATTGAGTCGAATAATAGATTAAATGCAGTGTTGAGGCTGTCATTCTCAGCATCTATGTGGATGTTAAAATCGCCCACTATAATTATCTTATCTGAGCTAAGCACTAAGTCAGACAAAAGGTCTGAAAATTCACAGAGAAACTCACAGTAATGAGCAGGTGGACGATAGATAACAACAAATAAAACTGTTTTTTGGGACTTCCAATTTGGATGGACAAGACTAAGAGTCAAGCTTTCAAATGAATTAAAGCTCTGTCTGGGTTTTTGATTAGTTAATAAGCTGGAGTGGAAGATTGCTGCTAATCCTCCCCCTCGGCCCATGCTACGAGCATTCTGGCAGTTAGTGTGACTCGGGGGTGTTGACTCATTTAAACTAACATATTCATCCTGCTGTAACCAGGTTTCTGTAAGGCAGAATAAATCAATATGTTGATCAATTATTATATCATGTACTAACAGGGACTTAGAAGAGAGAGACCTAATGTTTAATAGACCACATTTAACTGTTTTAGTCTGTGGTGCAGTTGAAGGTGCTATATTATTTTTTCTTTTTGAATTTTTATGCTTAAATAGATTTTTACTGGTTGTTGGTGGTCTGGGAGCAGGCACCATCTCTATGGGGATGGGGTATTGGGGAGATGGCAGGGGGAGAGAAGCTGCAGAGAGGTTTGTAAGACTACAACTCTGCTTCCTGGTCCCAACCCTGGGTAGTCATGGTTTGGAGGGTTAGTGAATGCCGACGTGAATGACAATCTTACCGAATTTACGCTTAGCCTTAGCCAGCAGTTTCAAATTTCCTTCAATGTCGCCTGCTCTGGCCCCCGGAAGACAATTGACTATGATTGCTGGTGTCGCTAACTTCACATTTCTCAAAACAGAGTCGCCAATAACCAGAGTTTGTTCCTCGGCGGGTGTGTCGCCGAGTGGGGAAAAACGGTTAGAGATGTGAACGGGTTGGTGGTGTACAGGGGGCTTCTGTTTAGGACTACACTTCCTCCTCACAGTCACCCAGCCGGCCTGCTTTCCCGGCTGCTCGGGATCCGCTGGGGGACAGCTAACGGCGGCTAAGCTACCTTGGTCCGCACCGACTACAGGGGCCTGGCTAGCTGTAGGATTTTCCAAGGTGCGGAGCCGAGTCTCCAATTCGCCCAGCCTGGCCTCCAAAGCTACGAATAAGCTACACTTATTACAAGTACCATTACTGCTAAAAGAGGCCGAGGAATAACTAAACATTTCACACCCAGAGCAGAGAAGTGCGGGAGAGACAGGAGAAGCCGCCATGCTAAACCGGCTAAGAGCTACTAGCTGCGCTAAGCTAGCGGATTCCTAAAAACACACAAAGTGAATAATGTGTAAATAATTTAGAGGTGATTCAGCAGAGGGAGTGCTTTAGTTAAGGCACGTGAAGATTACACTGTGAAACAAATCGTTATCTAGTTATCTAGATCAATCTAACTACACAGATTAAACAGCGAACAGATACAGCAAAACACCGCTGTGCTCTGGAACAGGAAGTGATACAATACCGCAGTGAGAGCCAACCACCAGAGACTGAAAAGATTAATCCAGGTTTTGAGTATGTTTCTTATTGTTACATGGGAAACAAGGTACCAGTAGATTCAGTAGATTCTCACAAATCCAACAAGACCAAGCATTCATGATATGCACATTCTTAAGGCTATGAAATTGGGCTATTAGTAAAAAAAAAAAAAAAAAGTAGAAAAGGGGGTGTTCACAATAATAGTAGTGTGGCATTCAGTCAGTGAGTTTGTCAATTTTGTGGAACAAACAGGTGTGAATCAGGTGTCCCCTATTTAAGGATGAAGCCAGCACCTGTGTCTACATGCTTTTCTCTTTGAAAGTCTGAGGAAAATGGGATGTTCAAGACATTGTTCAGAAGAACAGCGTAGTTTGATTAAAAAGTTGATTGGAGAGGAGAAAATACACAGGTGCAAAAAAATTATACGGTGTTCATCTACAGTGATCTCCAATGCTTTAAAAAGGACAAAAAACACAGAGATGAGAAGAAAACGGAAAACAACCATCAAAATGGATAGAAGAATAACCAGAATGGCAAAGGCTCACCCATTGATCAGCTCCAGGATGATCAAAGACAGTCTGGAGTTACCTGTAAGTGCTGTGACAGTTAGAAGACGCCTGTGTGAAGCTAATTTATTTGCAAGAATCCCCCGCAAAGTCCCTCCGTTAAATAAAAGACATGTGCAGAAGAGATTACCATTTGCCAAATAACACATCAACTGGCCTAAAGAGAAATGGAGGAATATTTTGTGGACTGATGAGAGCAAAATTGTTCTTTTTGGGTCCAAGGGCCGCAGACGGTTTGTGAGACGACCCCCAAACTCTGAATTCAAGCCACAGTTCACAATGAAGACAGTGAAGCATGGTGGTGCAAGCATCATGATATGGGCATGTTTCTCCTACTATGGTGTTGGGCCTATATATCACATACCAGTTATCATGGATCAGTTTGGATATGTCAAAATACTTGAAGAGGTCATGTTGCCTTATGCTGAAGAGGACATGCTCTTGAAATGGGTGTTTCAACAAGACATTGACCCCAAGCACACTAGTAAATGAGCAAAATCTTGGTTCCAAACCAACAAAATTAAAGCCTCGCAGATGTGAAGAAATCATGAAAAACTGTGGTTATACAACTAAATACTAGTTTAGTGATTCACAGGATTGCTAAAAAAGCAGTTTGAACATAATTTGAGTTTGTAGCGTCAACAGCAGATGCTACTATTATTGTGAACACGCTCTTTTCTACTTTTTTTTTTTTTTTTTTTACTAATAGCCCAATTTCATAGCCTTAAGAGTGTGCATATCATGAATGCTTGCCCAGCCTTCAACCCCTCACTTTTAGCTCGGCTTTGCTGCTCTTCGACTCTGAGCTCAAATAGTCTGATATGATTTGTGACTTGCCTCTTTTTCTCCACATTATTTACAGCCACACTGTCAGCTGACAAACATTTATTTAAGCATTTGTTTGTATGTATGTTCTGCTCCTCGTCTGAAGTGTTTGGGTTCAAACTTGTCTTTCCCTTCCCTCTGTAATTTATGTTCCTGCTATCGGACCTGGACTTGCTCTGTCGGGGTTCTGTGTTTAGCCTGAGAGGTCACTTGCCAGTAAACCAGTTTAATCATTTAATCCTAGTATACATGCATAGTTAATAGATGTAATGTGTATTTTAATACTTGTATTATTCTCAGTATGTATTTCCTTTCATTCCAAACCAAATTACAGTCACTGGCCACTTTATTAGGGACACCTGTTTTGTTTTGTTTTTTGTTTTTTTTTATATTTATTTCATTCATTTAAAAGAAAAACAGAAAAGCAAAAAACAAAAGCACCACAATACCAGAATGAAAAGGAGCAGAAAGAAGAATAAGTCTTATGATTTCTGCCCCTTTTAACAATACAATCTTTCAATATACAGCATCATAGTCAACATTATTTAACAGATTGCATTTCTTTAACTTGCCACATACCACTGACCCATTTCATAATTATGACCATTAATTAATAGATTACATCACTGACAGGTTACATTTAAACTTAAGACACTCCAAACATTATTAACAGTTTTTTTTTTTTTACTTTCTTGCAGCCCGCTGACTTACTTCATAGTTTCATACTTACTTAATACATCTAATTTAATATGTTTTTTAAATAATTTAAGCAACCTTAATTCTTTAATTTCTTTATTAAGATTGTTCCATAATTTGACACCATTTACTGCAATACTCCTTTCCTTTACTTTGGTTCTAAATCTTGGTTTTTTAAAGACTTCTATTCCTTTCAATTTATAACTACTTACTCTTTTTTCAAACATATTTTGAATGTTTGTTGGTAAAGTATTTTTATTAACTTGGTACATCGTTTGTAATATTTTCAAATCGACTAAATCATGAAATTTAAGTACCCTATACTTAATAAACAATGGATTAGATGGATCTCTAAAACCACTGTTACTAATCACTTTTAAAGCTCTTTTCTGCAAAATAAATAAAGGTTGTATATAGGTTGTATATGTTGATCCCCAGATTTCTACACAGTAAGTTAAATATGGGACAATCAATGAATTGTACAATGTTAATAAACCATAACTATTTAATGAATATTTTACTTTATGCAAAACAGCAATGGCTTTCACTATTTTTCCTTTTATGTAATTTATGTGTGTGTATTTATCTATGTCGATGAAGCCGGCTTCAACCTCTGTAAAGTGAGGCGCCGTGGGAGGAACCTCATTGGGCATAGGGCCACTATTACAGTTCCAAGGCAGAGGGGCGCCAACATTACTATGTGTGCTGCTATTTCTAATGATGGTGTCCTCAGCCATATTCCAGCTGTTGGCCCCTACAATAGTGAGCGCCTCATTGCATTCTTGGACACCCTGCATGACAGGCTCATCCCGCCTCAGGAAAGAGGGCTGTTGAGGCCTGGCATGCCACTGTGTGTAATCATCTGGGACAATGTGGCATTCCACCACTCTCGTGTGGTGAATGAGTGGTTTGTGGGACACCCGAGGATGATGATGCAATTCCTTCCTCCATACTCTCCATTTTTAAATCCTATAGAGGAATTCTTCAGTGCATGGAGATGGAAAGTGTTATATGGCTGGGGGGGCCTGGCTGCCGGTTTGTTTCTGTTTTTTGGTTTTCCTCCCAGGTGGCGTGCGTTTGGGACTGAGTGGCTGTGTTGCTGAGGCTGTCAGGACCTCACCCTGATCACCTGCGACTCGTCAGGACTCACAGCTGTGGTGCATCTGGATGGATTGGAACATGTTGGCATTTAAGACTGGAGTGCACAGTGTGTATTGGCCAGAGACTCGACCTTGTGACCAGACGGGTGAGATCGTCGTCTTGGGAGCCATCTCATCAGCAGCGGATGCTGAGAACGTCCAGGTTTGATGCACAGTCTGTGAAAGAGGAGGGGGTGAGGTCTCACGCTCATCAGCACACTTCCTGAGGTACGTTAGATTTTGTGACTAACAGTTATACAGTCAGTAAATGTGGTGTCCCTCACACCTTATTGTATTGAGCTGTTTGTTAGTCATGTATCAGCTTCCACTGCAGTGGAGTTTTGTGAACGGGATGTTCCATGCCTGCAGGTTGGGAAGCTGATCAGTAATCAAGCCAGGAAGTGTTTGCTGTTTGTACACCTTTAAGTGTTCTGTGTGTAGAGTGTGGACTCACATAATGGTTCCTTCTTTCACAGACTCGGTTGTTGCGGCCACCTGGGGGGTGTCGGCGGGGTCCTTGGGTCCGAAACAGCTTCTGGCTCCGGACTGTTAGCGCTGCTGGGAGCGCACCACGCCAGGCCGCACCTTTTTATTATATTATCACTGTTATGTATTAAATTCAGTTATCCTTTGAACCGTGCTCTGCTTATTTCATACTGGGTCCTTCAAACGCTGGTCGGTTCTCCGAGCTGCGTCCGACACATAACAGGAAAGTATACGATCACCGCCCCTATGAGCAGATGCCCTTGCTCGATGCATTGACCGCTGCTGCCCAAGACATAGATGCAGAGGCATGCCAAGGATGGATAAGGCATGCTAGAAGATTCTTCCCTAGGTGCATCGCAAGGGAAAATATTGAGTGTGATGTAGATGAGGCCATGTGGCCTATTCATCAAGAGAGAATAGACTAGTAGAGATTTTTTTTCTTTATTGTACAGAATTATTATTTTTATTTTCCTAATGTCTTACACAGTGACGGATTTTATTTTTTCTTTCATATTCTATATGTGGTTTCTGTTGGGATATTTCATTTGTTAGCCACGGTCTAAATAAGAAAAACAAGAATGAATACTGCAATCAATAAAATTTTCATCACAGCATATCTGGATCACTTTTTTTGACTACAAATGGCACTGACATGTAAGCTGCTCAGTCATTACTGTAGCTCAGTCATTAGGTACAATGACCAGTAATTCAGCACTGATTCACATTGAGTGCTGCATTTTGTATTTTGATGCCCCTTGTCTAATGACTGATTGGAAGCGCTTATGCACTTGTGTGCAAGTTGTGTTGTTTGAGGGCAAAATTTGCTTTTGGTCCATAGTTTAAATGTTTTAGCAGAGTTAGAGCCTTTTGCAAGCAAAATGTGTCATTTTGACCATTGGTGCCACTGTTTAGGCCTCTGCGTTAACTGTTTTGAGAAATGTGGATTTTGAGTCGACTACTGTCTCAAAGCAATCAATAAAAACTGTAATATCAAACAGGTTTGATTTTCATTCGACCATATGATCAGTGATCAGGATGTGGTCATCAGATGTTGACCGCAGCTTGATACTCCATGTACACTACACGATACAGGACACACGCTTAACCTGAAACTCAATCCAAAAAATTCCTGCATGAAAAATCATCTTGCACAGTGTAAAGCACATTTTACAACATCATAAAACATGCGCACACTGAGCCTCATGTATCAACGTTGCATACGGCGATATTTGGGCGTATATGGGGTGTACGCCAAAACGGCTGCGCTACTTGGCATTTATCAATGTGGTCGTTGGCGTACGCTGCGCTGAAAATATACACCAGGTTGAGAGGTGGTGTAAATATACACCAGAATGAACCAGCACTGGAATCCACATAAAAATGAAGATGATCAACATGATAAACAGTGCCATTATACAAATCAATGCATATGTTACATAAATAACACTTTCTTGATTATACCACATAATAATTAATACAAATCCCGCTTTTGCGGGATTGTTATGGAGCACGATCCGTGGCTACAGCACTGACAGCAAGGAAAGCGCTGCTCACCTTTTTCTCCAGACTTCGAGCCTGGAGCCAGAGCAGCGCTGAGCTTAACTTCATGTGGTGTGATTGTTTTAGACAATGAAACTGATAATTACAACTGTGGTGATGACATTCCCTTAATTCGTCCGTGCTGCAACCAGGTTTTGTCATCTCCATTCGTTTGTCACAATAAAATAAATAAAGAAATACATTTTAAAAATAAAGAGATCTGACAGATTAGGTGTGTCTTATTAATTGAGCGAGCAAATATCCACATGTCAAGAATTATTGACATGTGAAATGAGAATACAGTGGTCCCTCGCTATAACGCCATTCACCTTTCGTGGCCTCGGAGTCTTGCGGAGTTTTTAGTCCAATTTTGCATGCCTTTTTTTTTTTTACAGTGTTCTGTGTTCTGCGTATCTGTTCATAAGAATCCTCTAGCCCAGAAGAGAAAAGAGTGCCAACAACTACTCATAACTGTGTTTGTCACTCGGAAACACTGAGACACCTGCTGCAGCGAGGTGGAAAAAGGCGCGGCTTCGCCACGACGAAGAGGCCTGATCTGTGACATACTGGCGAGTCACTATTATTAATTTCTTATGTGTCCGACCTCGTTCGTTGATCGTTAAAATTAAATTCGTTAGTTCTAAATGCCATCATAATTATTATAGGAATACGTTCTATTTTTGTTTCTCAAACAAATGTTTGGGCCTGAAAACAGTTTTTCCTACTAAGGTTTGGACTTTGAGAGTGTTTACACACGAGAGAAAAGTGAGAGAATGTTCATGCCTGATTGTGAAGGTGCAAAAAGTGGGTTTGCAGGGGTTTTACAGCTTTGAAACGTCTATAATAATTGTAAAAAATAACGCTGACTACGTCGCGGTTTCGCGTATTACAGGCTATTTTTTTAGAACGTAACTCCCACGATAAACGAGGGACCACTGTAACACTTTTTTGATTATACTACAAAACAATTGATACGACAGCCGCTTTTGATGCTCTATTAGCACGCGTCATGATTGGTGGAGTTCTTTTTCTTTGCCGTCTTTCTGGCTTCCATGTCGTAAAATGAGGGTGTGTCTGAAGCGGAGTCTGAATATTTATGGGCGTGTTTATTATAATTACGATCGTTTCCACCCGCCGCATTTATGAAGATCACATCAGGCGTACGCCAGAAATGGGCAGGTGCACACTGCTTGATACATGTCACGGCAACTTTGGTGTATTTCAAGTTTACACTTTAAATTTATGCCACAAGTGCGCAACTTTGATACATGAGGCCCATTCTCTCCACATGCAAAGCATTTTGCAATGACACTTGCAGGGCTCCGTAAAAATGCCTGTTTTTATAAATAAAAAAATGGAATATTTTACAAAAGCACATTTGTCTTTAAACACCAACACACAACAGATGTCACATTAACGTGTTGGTTTACATAATGAATGACTGAACCAATCAGTGTTTAGCAGAGGCACTTTTACCCAGAATCCTTTGCAATCTGTCTGTTTGTTACAAAACCTCAGAATTAGTGCATTATTCAGCATTAAAGATATATGTTATATTTTAACTTTGTACAAATTACAGAATTGACATTAATGGAGTTATTCTATCGGTATTAATGTTATTTATAAATCAAAACCATAACTCAGCATGACTTTATTTTTCAAGACCTCCGCCTGACCGGCAGATTGTAATTGATAGATAGTTGGCCTTATGGCTGCACTTGGGGTGCGTTGGTGCTGGGAGCGCTGTAGTAAACAAGAGCTATCAGCAGGGACAGCTTGTTGAAAGAAAAAAGTGTGGTCTCATTGTTTGGGTCTGTTGTTACTTTTAATATTACTAGAAGCTATTAAATTTGTTTTACTAGTAGTTGTAAATGTGCCTGAGATAATATTGGAATTTATTGGCTACCTGTAACTTCTTTTACATTTGGGTGGTTTATTGTTTTATCTTAATCGTATCTGTTATCGAAGATAATTTTTTTGGCTATCTGTGCCCACCCCTGGAAATGCAATTTGTCCTGCCGTGAACATATTGAGATTAGACTATCCTACCCATAATGCACTGCTGGGCACAGCATATGCTTACTAAAACCTTAAAATTAGCGTAGAACTATGCATCTATTAGGAAACCTTTAACAGGTACTCAACTGATTTTACATTTTAAAAGTGTTTGTCACTGTTCATCTTTGCTATGTTATTGGTCTAAAAGTTATCGGACAAAAATGTATTGGAAGATAATAGTCCAATAATGGTTTTTAAAGTTATCTAAGAAGATAATCCAATAATGAAAACATTATCTTCAATAATTATTTGTTATCGGATTATCGGAACTGTGCCCACCACTGATACTGTATGTGCCAAAGTAATTGAAGAAACTTCAACACCTACCTCAGAGTCAAATTCTAATTGGAATCAGCTTTGATTTGGCCCAATTAACCCATCATGAGTCAGCTGTGTGTTGTTTTATTTATTATTAGCTGTGTTTTTTGAGCTGATATCATTGCAGAAATTGAGGATTTATACTGCATCTAAGGTTTTGAATATTGTTTTTTTTTTGTGGTATGTTGTGTGTTAACATTTGCAAAACAGTCACAAATTAAACATAAGTTTGTTGGTGGTTATAGCTTGTCTGTTAAGAAAATGTAAGCATTGTAAAAATGTGTTCACTGACTGCATATTGTGTGAAAACAACATGCATTGTGTGACTGGTATGGCCACAACAGGCCGATGTTGTGCTAATTGTATTTAGAGTTTTGAAAATGTTGCAATTGTTTGGACAAATGCGTGTTAGTGACTGTAAAAAACTGTAAATGTCAACAGCCAACTTGTCTGTGACGTTCATGTTTTTGGGTCTGTAGGGTTTCAGATCTAGACCTCCCTGGGAAGAGTTCATGGAGTCATGACATCAAAGGTCAGAGGGGTTTAGTGACGCTGATGTCTTTGCGGGAGACAAAGGTCAAAGTCTTTGGGGACTGGGTGATTTCTGTCTCGTTGTGAGACTTTGACACAAAGCAGTGACCTAAGGATGTCTTGGGTACCAGAAGCCTTATGGTACAATTGCTGCATACACACAAAAACATGGCGTATGTCCGTGTCCACACTAACGTTCAGAAATATCAAAAGTGAAACGACTGTGGAAATGTGTGGTGCATCACGCCGAAATCCTGGCTGCCGTTCGCACATTTCTGCAGCTATTGTTCCATCGCAGACACGTAGAGGTGATGCTGGGAACGATTAAGAATGTGAAAACATGAAGTTGTCAGAGTGACGTGCACACATCAGAAACACATTGATGACCAATTAACACACCCATGTGTTTGCAGTTATATGGATGGATATAAAAACACGCACAAAGTGATGCGTAAAATGTCACTAACAGTGGCTGCATTGTTAGAGGATCTTACAAATGGTCCAATCCGTGGTAAGCGTGTATTCAGGGAACGCAAGGATTTACTTGCAAATGATGAGAGTGATGCTGAAAAACTAATTCATGCATTTATTTCCTCTAGGCTGGACTATTGTAATTCATTATTATCAGGTTGTCCTAAAAGTTCCCTAAAAAGCCTTCAGTTAATTCAAAATGCTGCAGCTAGAGTACTGACGGGGACTAGAAGGAGAGAGCATATCTCACCCATATTGGCCTCTCTTCATTGGCTTCCTGTTAATTCTAGAATAGAATTTAAAATTCTTCTTCTTACTTATAAGGTTTTGAATAATCAGGTCCCATCTTATCTTAGGGACCTCGTAGTACCATATCACCCCAATAGAGCGCTTCGCTCTCAGACTGCAGGCTTACTTGTAGTTCCTAGGGTTTGTAAGAGTAGAATGGGAGGCAGAGCCTTCAGCTTTCAGGCTCCTCTCCTGTGGAACCAGCTCCCAATTCAGATCAGGGAGACAGACACCCTCTCTACTTTTAAGATTAGGCTTAAAACTTTCCTTTTTGCTAAAGCTTATAGTTAGGGCTGGATCAGGTGACCCTGAACCATCCCTTAGTTATGCTGCTATAGACGTAGACTGCTGGGGGGTTCCCATGATGCACTGTTTCTTTCTCTTTTTGGTCTGTATGCACCACTCTGCATTTAATCATTAGTGATTGATCTCTGCTCCCCTCCACAGCATGTCTTTTTCCTGGTTCTCTCCCTCAGCCCCAACCAGTCCCAGCAGAAGACTGCCCCTCCCTGAGCCTGGTTCTGCTGGAGGTTTCTTCCTGTTAAAAGGGAGTTTTTCCTTCCCACTGTAGCCAAGTGCTTGCTCACAGGGGGTCGTTTTGACCGTTGGGGTTTTACATAATTATTGTATGGCCTTGCCTTACAATATAAAGCGCCTTGGGGCAACTGTTTGTTGTGATTTGGCGCTATATAAAAAAATTGATTGATTGATTGATTGATGATAATTGGCTCATAAGCCGATTTCGATTGTCAAGGCCACCGTCACTGGAGTTATGTGCAGATCTGCATCCAGCCCAGAGCGAATAGAAGAGAAACCAGTGTCTCAGCATTCCACACAGGAACAGACAAAATGCACGTAAACATCTTATGAAGAAAGTGACAACGACGTGTCAGTCAGCCCTTTCTAATAATCAACATGTCAACACTTTATTTCCTTCAAACTGACAAACAAACAAATCAATGCCAAAACTTTGTTTTTAAAACAAGTAGTGTTGGGCGGGGCCTGTCTCTTTTTTGAGTCATTTATTCAAAGTAAATGAATTTCTGTCACATCGCTGTTCCTATAATTGTGTTGTTCCTACAACTGTGTTTTTTTTGGGGGGGGGCTCATGATGCTTTCAGCCTCAACAGTTTTTTCATGTTAGACATTTTTTCACAGCTGCTGGAGGAAATAAGACATCAGGTCAGACTGAGAACCACAAACTTCATCCACGGACTTTAATCTGATCACCAACTCCTCATCATGAAGCTGGTTCTGACTCTGACACTCATCTGGACCGTCGACAGCACTGGTAACACCGCACACTCTGAAACATCGAAAATCAACCAAAATCATTCAACAGGTTTTACATGTCGTGTTTTAAAATTATTACAACATCACCATCGAGGGTCACTATGTGTTGTCCTCATTTCTACTTTAAATTCTAACTGGTTCTGCAACATTTTCGCAATTTCACAAGTGCTAAGTAAAGGATTCAGATTCTAAAACCCAGTTAGTCCATTTTTAATGGAGGAAAAATGCAGTTTAAATGGAAATTTAAACAAAAATGAGAAAATGTACAGATTTCCATCAATAAAATAAAAATGTTGAGGTCGAATTCTTTCATATTTTGCATATTGATCATAACTGAAACAGTCAAGTGCACGTTGACCTCAGCTACAAACTTGTTTTGGAGATTCTGGGTGTTGAATTTTCAGCATTTTTTCTTTATTTGTGTCTGTCATGCCTGGAAAGTCCTCACCATCTCTGAGTTCTGTCTTTGATGATCTGTGCCTGATTTGCTTCTCTTTCCAATGAAGTCAAATATCTTGTCCCACTCTCTTTTCATTCTCAACTGACCCTATGAAAACAATAAACCTGTCTTATTACCCCGAGCATCACTTACAATTACACAATGTTATTAAATCCCCACGTCCAGCCTAAAAAATGTCAGAACAAATGGACCCCTGTAGATGTAAATTCGTATTCAAACTTTTCAGCTAGTTGACAGTAGAGCTGCAAAATATGGCCAAATTATCCTATCATAGTATTGAAGCCAAATATTATATCTCTATTAAAGTGCAACAACAGTGAAAATTAAACATTTTTAAACAAAACAGTAATAATACCACACTCATTTCGCACTCATCATAAGGTGAGGATACTGTGCCCTCCAAAACTATTGGAACACTTGGTATTTCACACCATGTCATTTTAAATACAAGAAATACAAAACAATATATATAAAAATAAAAATTTCTAAAATGATCTTTCTTAAACTGTTTTACACCAGAAACCCCTCCTGACGCAACTCCACATTGCATGGAAAAATGCAGCAGAGGTGGAATTTGAACTGGGAACCTTCCACACTGAAACCAAGCACATTAACCACTTGGCCACCACTGCTGCTTGTGTTGCTGAATGTAACCACTGTGAAACAATAATTAAATAAAGTCTTACTGATGTAACTCATTGTCTTTCTTTCAGTCACCGCTCTCACAACATAGAGCTTTTATACAGAAAAGAGGAGGAATAAAGGAGCTGAATTTCATTCAGCCCAAGCATCTTACATCTCATAGAAGCCAACACAGCATGAATCAGCTGCTATCTGCTAGTTTTATTCATCTAAAATCACTGAAGAAACATGTACATATAAGACAACCCAAATTAAAAGAGAAGTGCCGCATTTAACAACCTGGACTTCATTTCCCGGACCAGTGGTGGGCACAGATAACCAAAAAATTAACTTCAATAACAGATAATCAGATAACTGAAAAGTTATCTTTGATGAAGATAAAATGATAAACCACCCAAAAATGTATCGGAAGTTACAGATAACTGATAACCGATAAATTGCAGTATTGTCTCTCGTACATTTGCAACTACTAATAAACTGAATTTGAGTTTTAACACCACAATCACTCCTGGTAGCATCAAAAGTGACAACAAACCCAAACAACGAGCCCACGCCTCTTTCTTTGAACGAGGTGGGCGGATCGATTCTAATATCGATAATATCGATACCAACGCTGGTATTAATATTGAACGATCCTTGTGTAAAAAGATCGATAGTCAAGCTTTTTGTCTCTCCCGCACGCACTGACTGCTGTGCACACAGATTCATCAAAGTCTACTCTCTGTCTATAAGAGCAGCGCTGCGCTGTGTCACACAACACGGAGCAGCACACCCTTGTATTGTGGTTTGTCAGCCCTCTACCTCAGGAGATTTTGTTTTAAGTTGTGTTGAGTAATTTTTTTTAAAACAAAAATGTTGATTGTAATAAAGTATTTTGTTGTCATGTACAATGTTTGGCAAAATTCTATCTTAGGTCTTTTGGATCCTTTGGATCTATGAAGCTTAAATATGAAAAAGTATCAGTATTGATATCAGCAATACTGGGCCTGTATTTACTTGGTATCAGATCAATACCAAAATTCCTGGTATTGCCCACCTCTACTTTAAAGATCTTGCCCCCTGCTAGAAGTTCTTGTTTATTACATGGCTCCCAACACAGAGACAAGCCCAGCTCTCTACCCAATCACAACACTCCGGTCAGGTGGAGGTCTTGGAAAATAAAGCAGTGCTGAGTTATGGTTTTGATTTATAAATAACATTAATACTGATAGAATAACTCCATTAATGTCAATTCTGTCATTTGTACAAATTAAAATATAACATATCTTTTAATGTTGAATAATGCACTAATTCTGAGGTTTTGTAACAAACACAGACAGATCGCAAAGGATTCTGGGTAAAAGTACCTCTGTTAAACACTGATTGGTTCAGTCATTCATTATGTAAACCAACATGTTAATGTGTCATATGTTGGTGTTTACAGATAAATGTTCTTTTGTAAAATATTCCATTTTTTTATTTGTAAAAACAGGCATTTTTGTGGAGCCCTGGAAGTGTCATCGCAAAATGTTTTGCATGTGGAGAGAATGTGCGCACATTTTATGATGTTGTGCGCACGTTTTATGATGTTGTGCACACGTTTTATTATATTGTAAAACATGCACTCAATATCATCTTGACACATAAATGTTGGCTGTTCGCCCTATCGACATTTCAAATCCCGCAAAACCTCAGAGAGGTCGCCGCGCTGCGAGATCTCAGTAACATTGAGAACTGTTATGTGCCGACACGGGTTGAGGAGCGGACCTGCGTCTGACTGAACCCAGCGCTAAATAACCAGAAAGCGGTTCCAAAAACAAAACAGTTATTTCCCTTTCCGTGCAATAATTGTGTACAACATAATATATAGCTTGTCTGGTGGAGTGAAGGACGGCGTGCTCTCCAGCGCCCAAAGGGATCGAAGCCCGGCGCTTCTGGACTCACATTCACTGCCAATCACTCCCCAGGTGGACACGACAAACTGACTCTGTGAAGGATAGAGAGGTGAGGTAAGTCAACAGCTACAACTAATATCCTTCAAAGGCACATGCTATCAGCAACACATTCAGGTCTGACTTTAAGCTTTATATAAATGAGCAGCTTCTCACAACAGGTGGAGGATCATCAGTCCGCACGCCACGGCCGTGAGAAGCGAGCTGCACAATTCTCATCAATGTTCAAATATACTGCGTAACAAAATACCAAATTACCATTAACACTTATTCAGACAATCAATCACTTCTGATGTGTGCTGACAGCATGTGTCCCTCACCCGTCCTCCTTCACAGGCACGATGTGTCAAACCCAGGCGCGGTCCTCAGCGTCTCACAAACGAACGTCACAAGGTCGAGTTCCCGGCAATTCTGCTCGAATCACTCATGGCTTAAATGCAGAACGCCATCTCATTATCTGCTTCAGCTGAAAGTCTTTAAGTCTGCACGTGAGCATCATCCACAGGTGCAGCGAGTCATTAGGCCTGCACATGAACATACTTCACAAGTGCAGCCAATAATGTTGATGAGGGTGAAGGATTCTTCTGCCAGCACCTTCTCCACGGACAAAAACCAGTTTGCATACCACCTGGAGAGCAAAGAAAAGAAAACAACACAAAAACATCCAGCCAAACCCTCCAACACACAACAGAGAACTGCATTGGGGCGCTCTGATCACACTGCACTTTAACTGCTGCATACTGACAACACCATTAACATCCCAACATAAAACTATTTTTATATTGTGCCTAAAACTCTCGTGAATATATTCTCTGGGTTTATAAACATTGTTATTGTGTTTATTTTATCTAAACATGCGAGAATCACAGGCTGTGAAGTTTGCTCTTTAATGTCTTGATTATTGTTCTATACAACACTGTTTGTCCTCTTTTGTCTCAGACTAATGTCTGAAATTCAGTTTGCGTTTATTAAATTACACACATATTAAATGTAACAGACACAGATTCCATCCATCCATCCATTTTCTTCCGCTTTATCCGGAGTCGGGTGGCAGGGGCAGCAGCTCAAGCAAAGCCACCCAGACCTCCCGATCCACACACACTTCCCCCAGCTCCTCCGGGGGAACCCCAAGGCGATCCCAAGCCAGCAGAGAGATGTAATCCCTCCAGCATGTCCTGGGTCTTCCCTGGGTCTTCCCCTCCTCCCAATGGGACGTGCCCGGAACACCTCTCCAGCGAGGCATCCAGGGGGCATCCGGAAAAGATGCCCGAGCCACCTCAACTGACTCCTTTCAACGTGGAGGAGCAGCGGCTCGACTCCAAGCTCGTCCCAAGTGACCGAGCTCCTCACCCTATCTCTAAGGGAGCGCCCAGCCACCCTGCGGAGGAAACCCATCTCTGCCACCTGTACCCGCAATCCCGTTCTTTCGGTCATGAGCCAAATCGCATGACAATAGGTGAGGATCAGAACGTAGCTCGATCGGTAAATCGAGAGCTTTGCCCCCCTACTCAGTTCTCTCTTCACCACGAGGGTCCGATACAGCGACCGCATCACTGCAGACGCTGCATCGATCCGTCTATCGATCTCATGCTCCATCCGTCCCTCACTCGTGAACAAGACCCCGAGATACTTAAACTCCTCCACTTGAGGCAAGGACACTTCTCCTTTGCCTGCAAAAGATTGAACGTTTCTTCCTGAAGCAGCTCTTCTCTGTTTTGCAGACAGTAGAACTACACATCAGCTATGAAACTTTTAACAGGTAGGTGCTCAACTGATTTTCAGTTTTATAAGTATTTGTGGATGTTCAGCTTTATTTACCATATTCTCTGTCTAAAAATTATCGCAAAAGTCAATATGTGTCTCCTATTTCAAAATGGCTCTTTTCAACCAGACATGCAGTGCTGTGACATGTCAATCAATTCAATCAATCAATCAAGATCTTTATTGTCATTATGCAGGTGACGTGGCTCGTCTTTAGTCTTCTCGGGATGTCTTCTTTTAGATAACACAAACTAATTGCAAGTGATATGCTAGAAAAGGACACAACACTTTAGAATAATTCAGCCTTAAGCAAGATAAAATGCACAGAGTTTTTAAGTTTATTTAAGCCTTCGACACAAAGCTTAGACAAACTGAGTCCTCTAGAGAGACTGAATATGACAACCGCGCTCATCTATTTATTGGAGACCCGCGGGCATCGCTCCTCCTTCGACTTTTTTTTATTTATTTCATTCCCAAGACACGCTGTGTAAGGGTCCCCTTTTTATAACTTTGCAATGTGATATCTATGTGTACGCATTTAGCTTTATCTGTGTTACGCAGATGATGGTAAGGACAGACATTTACCCAACCTTCGTTACTAACATATATCCTTCTTTGTTTTTATTTATACTCAGATTTCTGAAACCAGTCCGCAATTCAAACTCAAGAACCAAGATCATAGTCCGCATTCAGTGCCATTACGTCAGTCCGCACTCCTCAGCATTTACTCAGCGTCTGAAGTTTTGGGAGAAGTTGGGGAATATGGGGAGGTTGGCCTTTCAGGGGTAGTGGGGGAAGGATCAGGAATTCTGGCTTTCAGACAGTCGTGCAGTTCTCTGATGGATCTTTCCAGCTCCTTGTGCTGCTTGGCCAGGTTGTACAGGGCCCCCAGAGAATTCTTGCCCACATTCAGGGTGGTGGTGGCCAGCCCTAGCTGTTCCCTCTCCATATGCTCCATCATACTGGCTAGCATGTCCACACTAGACTGAAGACCACACAGTTGAGTATGGAGGCCCTCCTGAGCACAAGAGATGTTGGCATTGTCACGGTGTATCCTGAACAGGTATGCAGCTGTCTGACTTAGTTGTGGCATGATTTCCTCAAATAGCTCATGGGGAATGTGATTTGTGAGGGGCAGGAGCTGCTCCAAGGTTTTTGGAACAGACTCTTGTGGAAGACGAAGCTCTCGAACCAAGATTGCCATGTCCAGTGGGGTGACCATGACCAGATTAAGGTTGTGCAGTCCAGGGGACAGGAAGTACAAGGGGGAAGGCATTTCGTGTGTGGGGGGAGTATTGTTGATGTCGCACAGGCAAGTGGTTGGGACACTCTGGGCATTTAGCAGCCTGTACAAAGCTCCCCTCTGTCCTGGTGGGTGAGTTCGGCTAAGGTCCACCCCTGCTGATCCTCCTCCAGAGGCATTGGGCTGATCAGAATATCTCTCCTGCCTTGGGGTGGAAAGCTGGGGACAGGTCCTAGCAGTGAATTGGGTCTAGGATGCACTCGGGCGGTTGCTGCATATGGCCGACCTTGGCTGCCTCCCCTGGAGGGTATCGTTGCCACTGGCACATGTGACTGTCTCCATGGCATCTGCGGAAGGGGTGTGTTCCTGAGTCCAAAGGGTCCTTCAGGTGATGGTGGAGTCCTCGGGCCGACTCTTGCTGCAGGCAGATTCTGTGAAGCCGTCATCGCCAGGTGCTGGAACGATGAAGATCCTTCTGTTGCCAACTGGTTTAGCTGCTGGATGGAAGGCGGCTGTGGCGACCAATCATGTCTCGACCATCCCTCCTGTATATCCTCTTCTCCAAACAGTTCTGAGAGTCCAATCAGACTTGATAGAGGCAGATCAGGCATAGGTCCCTGATCAGGGGAGTCTGGTCTCTCAGCCATACTCCTGTGTCCTAGTAATATACATATACGTTCATTATTACAGCTCCATGTCATTCTTTCAGATATTGTCTATCCTATCCCTCATTTTTGTGGGTGCATGTGTGTGAATGTAAATGTGCGTGCATGTCTTCTTCCTCGTCTACAATATCACCAAGCACGGTCCATCCCAGTCCTCCCTATCTGGGGTATACGCCACAATATTAGGGAGCTGGGGGCTGTCGGGGAGGATAATTGGTATTTCATCCATTTCCATATATTCTGGTTCTCTGTCTGTTTCGTTTGTGCTTTCTTCTAGGGCTCGGATGGCTAACAGTGGGAGCTGTCCTACTGTGGATGAAATCAATTTATTGACCAGAAATTTTATCAAGGGAATACCACAACATATTACCAGCAAGACCGCCACCCCTGTTAGTGCCAAGACTACACCTATCTGGTATAACCAGTCTTTCCATGATATCCACCCTCTCCTTAGAGTCCCAAACAGTGAAAATAGTGGGCCAATATTCATTCCATTCCCTACAATGTATCCAGAATCGTCAGTTTCATTTCTCCCTCCTATGGAGTTACTTAACAGTTCCTGTTGCATCTCTTCAAGTGTGATTAAGAGCTCTGTCAAATTTCCGTCTTCCCCTGTACGCATGGGAATAGCTGTGCAACATTCGGTGGCTTTGATCATAATACAAACTCCTTGTTCATCAGCCATCATCATCTCGATAGCTAATCTATTTTGCATTGTCATTAGCGAGGTGCTGTGCAGTTGTTCGGTTAAGGCTCCTACTGCTGCCAATGTCCAGTTCAGGTATCTTTGCTGATTATACCACAAGTAATTAATCCACTGCACCTCCTGGAACCTAGAATGGATTTTTGGAGTAACCCCGAACAGAGCCAATGCCCATCCCCATTTATCCGTGTCTTCATCTGCTTTAACTCTGCTACTGTCTATGGCTTCTAATTGTCGGGGTATCCCTTCTGGTATCCCGTTTCTTACTGTGATGTTGTAGTCTGTTTTAAGTGTCATTATTCCTCTTTTTTTACGAAGTTTCTGTGGCATGGGTTGGATTGAATTTGGCATTTCAATTACTGTTATTGCTCCTGTGAGCATCACAGGAGCACAAAGGCCTTTCCAATTCGGGGACAGCGATGACAGGAGTTTCCTTTTTTGTCCGCATATCCAAAAGATGTCAGCTAAGGGTACCGTTCCCTTAGCTAAATTTGGAGTAGATACCCATGAAGCATGGGTGAGATTCAGTCCAATTACAGACCCCCCTGTGGCCGGTACTATTTGTTCACACTGTATGCCTGCTGCTGGCAGGGTGTGACAGACGGTAATGTTCCATGCTGTTTTGGCCGGTTTGTATTCTTGCTGCTTTTGCATACACTGTATGTGGTGTTTTGACTGGGTCGTCCCTACCTGCCAATCGCTTATGTATTGTGCTACTAAGCCTTTAGCTATACAGAATGGGTGTATCATCCCTTTCTCTATTTTAATCATAGGTGGAACGGTTCCTTCTGTACTTAGAGGCACTGGACAAAGTTTACTGTCGGCAGCATATTTTTCATCACCTACTGCCATTTTCATAACACATTGTGTATAGCATTCTGCTTGGTCTGAGTTATGTTGGGGGCTTCTATAACAGTTGTTGATATCAGGTAGGGGTTTAGCCTGAGGTATCACACCTTTCCGGTGACAGGCTATGCAAGGCTTTTCACTGATCTGCCTAGCCGAAAATTTCAACCACTGGTAAAATAAATTGGTCTTCAGCCCTTGTGTGCGGGCTAGGTCTATACTGGGATCCCATCTCCCTAAGTGACTGCTTATTTCTAGGCTTCTAATTGTCCTCTTTTTCCTTGGTTTGATTTTTACCCATTTTGTGGCTTCATGTACTGTAACAGTTACGTCTTGCTTGGTTTCCCTGCATCCTCTTTTATCACAAATTACCTCTATGTTGAGTGTTCCCTCCTCTTCACATTTGATGCTAATGGCTTCGCCTAATATGTAATCCCCCAGCTTTCCCTGTATTCCTATGTTCTTGTAGGTTTTTGATTTAATGTATACCAAATTATATGTTTTTCCTGTGTTTCGAATGCCTTGTTTAGCTGCTATTGCGGCCATGGCCACGGCACAGTCCGTTGTATGTTTTGGATGTCTATTTTCTCCCATACTGACCACCAGTAGTATCGTCAATCCCTTGAATAATTCCTTAATCATTGCTCTGATGACTGTTGAGATGTGCTACTAGATGTGCTACTGAGTGAGCCGTCACTAGATGAGCTGTCACTAGGGATGTGTGGTGTATCTGTGCTTTGTCTGGGTTGTACTTCCTGTGGTTCTTCTGTCGGTAAATCTAAGTTGCTGTCCGAGTCTGATGTCTCCTGTGGCCTGTCTATCTGTCGGTCTGTATTTCTGTCTGTCTGTTGGCCTGCGTCTCCAGTTGTTTCTGAGTCTGCATCTGAGTCTGTCGCTGCTCTATCTGGCAGGGATCCACTACTCTCTGAAGCTGTGCGTCGTCTTTGTTCAATCAGTCTCTGTGAGCGCCTTGGCCGGTGTTCGCCTGGCTGCAGGGAGGCGTGGCCTTCCCTCGGTGCTTCTTCTGGCTGCAGGGAGGCGTGGCCGTCCCTCGGTGCTGCTGTAGGGTCTCTGGCTTCTCTTGCTTCCCCCCTTGGCCCGGCGGCTCTGCCAAGACGAGCTTGCCGAGGCCGCAGGGGCGCTGGGCCACCAACCCTACAGCAGTGGTTTAAATGAAACCAAGTGTCCTTACCGTCTACTTTGACTGCTGTACGTGAGGCAAGAATAACTTTAAAAGGACCTTCTCGGCGGGGCCTGTCCCACTTCTTTTTGAACACTTTGACGTAAACCAGATCACCAGGCTGGATGCTCTGATTTTCGAGTGGAATCTCTGCTTCTCTGTCTTCTGTAGCACCTTTGACCTGCAAAAAGATAGTTTTGTGTATTTGGGTTAACTGTCTCAGATAATTATGCCATTCGTCTTGTAGCTGCTCCAGCGATGGTCCTTCGTAGGGTCCTCTCAGGTATGGAATAGGCATCGGCCGACCTGTAAGAGCTTCAAATGGTGTCAAATGGGTTAGTCGGTTAGTTTGTGAGCGCATTGACAATAAAGCAAGCGGCAATGCATCCAGCCAGGTTAGTTTGCCATTGCTGTCTGCTATGATTTTTGCTAGTTTGTTCTTTAAAATGCCATTAGCCCATTCCACCGCCCCATTTGATTGAGGGTGATAAACACACCCAAACTTCTGTTTGATACCCAATTGTTTGAATGTTTCTTGTGTAACCTTGGCTACAAAAGCCCTACCGTTGTCAGATGAGATAGTATCTGGAATGCCAAATCTTGGAAAGACATCTCGGCACAGAAATTTGGCTACCGTTTTATGGTCTTGATTTGCAGAGGCTACTGCCTCAATCCATCGGCTGAATCTGCATATCACTACCAAAACATATCTCATTCGTTTAACTCGGTTTTCAGCTCCCATGTCTATGAAATCCATCATAAGATGTCTGAATGGCCCATCAGGGACCGGAATGTGGGCTAAAGGGGCTGTGAATGATTTCTGGACATTGTACTGTGCACATACCTCACACTCATTCAACAAATGGTCCACTGTAGCTGCCATATATGGTGACCACCAGACAGCTTTTAGTTTGTTCATAATTTGGACTCGCGAACAATGATCGGGTCCGTGGGCCCAAATGATTGCATGTCGTAATAAATTGGTGGGTAACACAAAATGTCCATGACTACTGCGCCACAGCTTGTCCGCTGGCCCCTGACTGCGTGTCTCAATAGCGCCTCGTTTAAACCACATTCGTTTTTCTTCTCCACTGGCCCTACTTTGAGCCACTATCAGTGCGTCAAGTGAAACCAGTGGGGCACAATCTTGGATGGTTAGCAGGGGAAACATATTTTCTCCTTGTGCTCCTTTGCGCGCTGCGTCATCTGCTAGGTTGTTACCTTGAGCTATGATGTTATTATTCTTTTGATGACCTGCACATTTAATGATGGCTACCTCAGACGGTAATTGGAGAGCTTGTAACAGTTGGGAAATCGCTTCTCCATGAGTGACAGGGGTGCCATCTGCTCTCAGGAATCCCCTTTGTTTCCAAATGTTTGCATGTACATGACATACGCCATAAGCGTAGGCTGAGTCTGTGTAGATATTAACACGTTGATCTTTAGCTATCTGGCAAGCCATAGTTAAGGCTTTGATTTCTGCCAGTTGGGCTGAACAAGGCTGATCAATTCCTTGGGACTCCAGTAATTCAAAGGTCTCGCCATCCGTGTTTAGTTTAACTATCCCCATACCCGCATGCAATCCCGCGGCATCCCGAAAGCATGAGCCATCCACGAACAGGGTTAGATCTGCATCTATGGCGTGATTATACAAATGTTCTCTGGCTCTCAAAAATTTCTCTGTCTCTGCCACACAGTTATGTGGAGTACCATCTAACGGTGTGGTCAATTTGGTGGCAGGATTCACCGTGTGACAACGTTGTATTGTTATTTCTGGGGCGGACAACACAACTTCATATCCAGTGCGTCTAGCTTGTGTTAAGACAAAACGCTGACTGGTTAGCAGGGCATGTAACTGATGCGACGTGTACAACGTTACTGCATGTCCCATGATTATGGATGATGCTTTTTGAAATGCAAAGGCAGCTGCTGCTAGACCCTGATAGCATGGTGGCAATCCTGTTTCAATGTTGTCAAGCTTTGTACTATAATAGGCCAATGGTTGTTTTCCTTCATTTGTTTCCTGCATTAGTACAGCACAAGCATATCCAGCTTTTTCAGTAACATACAAATGGAAAGGTTTCCCATAATCTGGGTTACCTAACGCGGGAGCAGATTGCATGTCTGTTTTTAGGGCCTCAAAAGCTCCTGTTGCCTCATCTGTCCAGACGAGAAGAGCTGCATTGCTTGTTTGCCCCACTGCTCTAATCATGGCACGCAAAGGTGCAGTTTTTATTGCATAATCACAAATCCACGGCCGACTGTACCCTGCCATCCCAAGGAATGAAAGCATCTGTCCCACTGTTTGGGGTTTGGGAGCCTTGATTATAGCCTCTACTTGGCTTGGGGCTATACATCGCGTGGTCCCACACAACTGTCGTCCCAAGTATTCTACTTGTTGTTTGCAGAACTGCAATTTGTCCTTACTTACTTTATGACCTCCATCTGCCAATGCATGCAATACAATTAATGAATCTTTTTCACACTGTTCTTGAGTCTCTGATGCAATAAGGAGATCATCCATATATTGCACCAATGTACTGGGTATGTCAAGGTGTTGTAAATATTCAGCCAGGACTTTGTTAAAGATGGCTGGGGACAGGTTCAGTCCCTGAGGTAGCCGTGTATACGTTAGCTGTTGTCCCAGAAATGTGAATGCAAACAAATGTTGTGAATCTGGGTGCACAGGCACACTGAAATAGGCTGAACACAGATCGATTACTGTGTACCATTTTGCTCCAGCAGGGATGCTTGATAGTATAGTATGCGGATCAGGTACTATAGGCGCATCCATTTCTATTATTGCATTGATAAGACGCAGATCATGTACCAGCCGATACTCTTTGGTATTGTTTTTAGGGATAGGGTAGATAGGAGTATTGCATGGGCTTGCAGTTTTTATTAAAACTCCAGCTGCCATTAGTCCCTTAATTACTGGTTTTATGCCTTCAATAGCCTGAGGTTTTAATGGATACTGCCTTTGATGAGGCAGTTTTGCTCCCGGTTTTACTTTTATTTTTACTGGTAAGGCTGTTTTTACTAGTCCTACATCCGTTTTGCTTTTGGACCACACCACTGGTGGTATTTGCTCTAACAATTTCTCTTGTTGGGCCTATAACACCATCTGTCTCTCTGGTCTAGGATTGAGCTCCACTTTTTGAGCTATAGCCTCATCATTTACTTTTAAATTAATTCGTATAAACTGCTGGTCTTTTGACAGATGTACTTGTGGACTTTCCATGTTTTGCCATTCTTCAACTTCTGAGGCTGTCTTTACCATTGGACCTAGGTCATGGGATTCATGCTTTTCAGAGACTAAAAGGGTCACATGAGGCGTGGCATTCGGCACTTGATACCATTGTTGTTCAGCTGAAGTTAGCTTGACAGAAGCTGCGGCCCCTTGGGGGCCTAAATAAATTTCTGTGGTGGTTATGTGAAACAGCCGTTGATTCATCAATACATCCCAGCAGCATGCATAGTCAGTCTGTTCTTGTTTGGCATCGAACATCAGGGTGACATGTAAAGGTAAACTAGGTGTATATACCGCTTCATAGTGTCATTCTGCCCAGGGCTTCCATTTTTCCCATTCCAGTTGAAGATTTGAATTTTCTGGTTGTAACTTCAGCCAGTATACCATGGGTTGCACAGGTTGGACCTTGTTTTCCATGTCCATAAGCACCATAATGTTGGCGAGTGCTTCGTCAGGAAAGTGTATTTGCAGTCCTTGATGGGTACACACTATCTGGGTTTGTAGTTTACATAAAATGTCTCTTCCCAGCAAATTCACAGGTGTATTTTGTGAGTATAACAGGGGTGCTTCAATTGTTTTTCCTGCAATCGTTACAGGAAGTGGGCGTGTAAAAGGTATTATTTGAGTCTTCCCAGAGAAGCCGATGGTCTTAATTACAGACCCAGAGAGGGGGAGATGAGCGCCCATTTTCCCTATGCAAGAGTATGTTGCCCCTGTATCCACCATGAAAGGGAAATCTCTGTTTTGTATATTAACGG